>NW_005353916.1:968242-1008176 GCF_000412655.1 Myotis brandtii | reverse complement strand
AATAAAATATATTTAAAAAGAAAAAAAGAAAAGCTGCAGCAATTTTAGGAAGAATGTTCTGAGATGAACTTTCTAAGCATCTAGAAAGATTAAAAAATTTAGAAAATTTAAGTAATTAACACCTAAATGTCATTAATTAATTAATGTAATTAATAAAAATACTATTAGTATAATTATGTATCTGACACCTAAGTCGACTTTCTCTTTCTTCTTTCTTTCTTTCTTTCTTTCTTTCTTTCTTTCTTTCTTTCTATACTATTAGTATAATTATGTATCTGACACCTAAGTCAACTAACTTCCTTCCTTCTTTTCTTTTCTTTCTTTCTTCCTTCCTTCCTTCCTTTCTTCCTTCCTTTCTCCCTACCATCTCCATGATTATTCCTACTGATTTTAAAAGCATGTTTTGTGACATGGAAATATTCCAGTTTTGTTTCCACATACATACTTTTTATTTAGCAAATAATTATTAGAAATGCTTCATTTTCATTGGCAGGTTTAAGCAGACTTCTTTTTCAACATTTAAAAAAATGAGCTACAGGAATACATACATATTCATCATCCTTTGGCTGGGATAATAGCTCCCCATTGGGATCCAATAAATAGCTTCTAATGTGTATTTGATCAATAAACAATTAAATTGTGACCTGAAGGTCAGAAAACATACAGTCAGAATCCAAGAGTGTCTCTCTGACTTAGAACCCACCATCGAGCCTTGTTGCACACACTTCCCAGCTACAAGCAGGCACTCTGCACATAAGCCACACACTGTTGTTGATCTGAGAAACTGAGCCACATTCCCAGTTGACAAAGCACACCTGCAGTGCTTCAGCCTTTCAACACATCTCCTGACACTAACCAGGTAGGGAAATTGGTAGGGTGGGAGGTGAGCCTCCAGTCCCATGAGGACACCTCCACCTTAACAGCACATGAATGATTTAACACAAATCCACCCAGCATTTTGGAGTAAATCATTTCCATCTCCCACATTACCACTACCAAACTGAAAATGTAGTGTTTGACTGTTTGGACATAGACTGAAGACACTGATATTTCCAAACAAAAAGTTGCTGAGTAAAATGTAAAAGACTGACAAAAGTCAATGAGGACACCTCCACCTTAACAGCACATGAATGATTTAACACAAATCCACCCAGCATTTTGGAGTAAATCATTTCCATCTCCCACATTACCACTACCAAACTGAAAATGTAGTGTTTGACTGTTTGGACATAGACTGAAGACACTGATATTTCCAAACAAAAAGTTGCTGAGTAAAATGTAAAAGACTGACAAAAGAGTGTTTTCATTCAAAGTCAGAGCCATTCTCCCCCACCCCCTTTTGCCTTCTATAAATAAAGGAGACTTTATATTTATACTCTCCCATAGAACTTGCTGCAATGATGGAAATGTTCCATATTTGAGTTGTTAATTACAGTAGCCACTAGCCATGTGTGACTGAAGAGCTAAATTTTAATTCATTTAAGTAGTCTTGTTGTTAGTGGAACTACCTTAGAAAGCATAGTTCTAGATAGTTAAGAGAACATTTCACAATTTGAAATTCAGTTTTAATGAGACTTAGCCAAATAAACATTTTGGCAAAATATGATAGCCCTGGCTGGCATATCTAAGTGGTTAGAGTATCAGCTAAGAGTATCAGCCTGGGCACCAGAGGGTCTCGGGTTTGATTCCAGGCCAAAGGCACATACCTGGGTTGCAGGTTCGATATCTGCCACTGGTCAAGGCCAGTGTTGGAGGCAGCCAATCCATGTTTCTCTATCTCTCTCCTTCCCCCTCCCTTCCGTTCTCTCTAAAAATCAATGGAAAAAATATCCTCACTGGTGGGTGAGGATTAAAAATATATATGATAAAAAGTTGATATTAGAAAACAGAGGGGCAAAAATAATTATTTTCGCTATAATTTTCAGTGCAGTTCAGATGTCTAAGTGTTTCTAAGGTACAAACTATTTCTCCGGCAATTGTAAATATTTTGTTGTGGTCAACTGACTATTTTTAAGTCGCCAGAAATTACTACATACCATGGATTTCCAGTTTTCAAATGATGCTTCCCCAAAAATATATAGTTCTCACAAAAATACCCTCTAAAGTAAAACTAGCAAGAATCAAAATATCATTTACTCATCCATTTCAAAATGATGGGAATAAGAACGGTTCTTCTCACAGTTCTACTCAAAGTAACACTCTATCAAAATATATACAAAGTTTCTCTTCCTTACTCCCTTCACAATAATACCCCCCAAACAGCAAGAAGAATAAAAACACTCAGACTCCACCACCAGGAAAGCAAGGCCATTAGTAACTCGGCCTCAGAATACAAAGGCGGAAAGCAGTGCGGAGGGAGGGGAAAATGACAAATGACCCAACAAAGAGCATGTAAGTCAATCCAATCTTCCTGCAGGGAGGGTGGGGAGAGAGAGGGGACTCTCGGCCCAAACAGAGTTTTGCTTATTTACCCTGAAGAATCCCAGAAAGTCTCAGGAATGATAGGCCACATTGCTGAGATGAGGAGTGAAGGTTGAGAGGACGAAACGGAGGGGTTGTCTAAAAGCATCATAAATTAGACTACTATGCGGCACAGTTAAGGATTTCTCACTCACCTTCCTGCATAATCAGAGGATTGTGCTCCAAACAGTGTTTCTCAAGCTGTGCTCCCCAGGCCCTGATCTGGAAACTTGTCGGGACTGCATATTCCCTAACCTCATCCCACACCTACTGAATCAGAAGTGCTAGAGAGGAGGCCCAATTATCTGCGCATAGCAAACTTTCCAGGTGATTCTAATGTATACTAATGTTTGAAAGCCACTGCTCCTGGGTAATTGAACCAGAGAAGCCCTGCCTCATTAGGCCAGACCCAAAGTTGTCATTTAAATTCAATATTGAAAACAAATAAAGTGAAAGTGCTTACTGAAAGATGCCAGCTACAGGAAAGCAACAGCCACACAAGCCCTTCAGTCAGAAATCAGTGGGATACCCTTCTGATGAAATCAGTTACCCCAGAGAAAAACAACCAATTGAAAAGTTTCAGGCTTTTTAATTGCCTTACAAGCCCACAGTGCTAACTAATTAGTTTTAAGTGTCCAATTTTAGACGTGAATAAGTGCTTACTGAAAGATGCCAGCTACAGGAAAGCAACAGCCACACAAGCCCTTCAGTCAGAAATCAGTGGGATACCCTTCTGATGAAATCAGTTACCCCAGAGAAAAACAACCAATTGAAAAGTTTCAGGCTTTTTAATTGCCTTACAAGCCCACAGTGCTAACTAATTAGTTTGAAGTGTCCAATTTTAGACGGGAATGGATAGTCGAGGATGGGAAGATATTTGAAGAAAGTCTATCACAAACACCAAAATAAACAGAAAAACCAGGTACTCAAGAGATATAGATGATGTAGGGACCCAAAGAAAACCTCAAAGAACATATAATTAATAACCGTTAATAAAGGGGAAAAATCCTGTACCAAGGAAATAAGAAGATCATAGTATACAAAAGAAACAATTATAGAGAAAGAATTAATACTCGAAGCCTAAAAACGTGACAGGTCATATTACTAAGTCAGCAGAAGTGGTTGAACATTAAATCGACTCTCTCAGAACAATAAAATAGAAAGAGGACAATAGAAAATAAAATCAATTAATTAAAAGATCCTTCCAGGAGGTCCAATATCCAACAAATAGGAGCTCAAATAAGACTGGAAAACTGGGGTGATGGGAGAGAAGAAATTTTCAAAACAATAATAAAAGAACATTTTCTGGAACTAACGGATATAAACCATATTGAACATGAAGCCTAAATAAAAAAACATTATCATGTCTTAGACTACTATTAGAAATGTTTTTAAAGGAAATCCTAAACATTATTGAACATGAAGCCTAAATAAAAAAACATTATCATAAAGTCTTAGACTATTAGAAATGTTTTTAAAGGAAATCCTAAACATTTCCAGGGACAAAAACCAAGTCATTTCATAAAATAGGCAGTCATATTAACATCTGTCCATGCAAGAGTAACATTGGAAATTAAAATATAATGGAATAATGTATTAAAAAGTCCAAACGAAATGAAGATCAATCTAATATGCTCTAGCCCAGCGGTTCTCAACCTGTGGGTCGCGACCCCCTTTGGCGGTCGAACGACTCTTTCACAGGGGTCGCCTATGACCATCCTGCATATCAGATATTTACATTACCATTCATAACAGTAGCAACATTACAGTTATGAAGTAGCAACGAAAATAATTTTATGGTTGGGTCACAACATGAGGAACTGTATTTAAAGGGCCAGAAGGTTGAGAACCACTGCTCTAGCCAGTCAGTCCATCAAACAAGAATATAAAAAGGACAATTTTAAATATGCAAATGGCAAAAAAATTTTCTGCCATGTAAACTTTCTTGGGAAGCTATTGGAGAATTTATCCCGCTAAAATGAGGGGGTTATCCAGGAAAGAGAGGACAATAAGGTCCAGGAAACAGTCACCCCAACGCAGGAGAATGGACAAGTTGATTCCCAAGATGACATCAGAAGTAAGTCCTATGGAGTGACTGTGCTGCAGGCCTGGAGTACAACCACTTCATATTATGGGAAAAGTTTCAAGGACAGAAGTCAAGGTAAGTTTGTCCAAGACAATCCTGCAGGATGCTGTCCCAGAGAGGAAGTTGCCATCCTGCAGAATAGGACCATGGCTACCAACAGTTGCTCCATAAAAATTGGCTATGACCAAGTACTAGCTGAGTAGATTACAGAAATGGCAGGTGGCAGCTAAAAACAACTGGTCCATCAGATCACATAACTATAACCTCAAGGCTTAGACCAGTGGTTCTCAACCTTCTGGCCCTTTAAATACAGTTCCTCATGTTGTGACCCAACCATAAAATTATTTTCGTTGCTACTTCATAACTGTAATGTTGCTACTGTTATGAATCGTAATGTAAATATCTGATATGCAGGATGGTCTTAGGTGACCCCTGTGAAAGGGTCATTCGACCGCCAAAGGGGTCAAGACCCACAGCTTGAGAACCGCTGGCTTAGACCATCGAACCTGATTATAGTATAAAAGGGAAGCTTCTCTTTTAAGTACAATAATTCAAAGGCCAGTTTCCCTCTCCAGAAGCCTGACATCTGGCCCAGATCCTGGTGCACTGTCTCAGAAGGCAATGGCCAACAAGAGAGCCATAGCCTGCTTCTGCTCCTGACTATAAGTTTTCTCCTAATAAACACTGCTCCTGACATGGTGTGTATTCTTTCTGGTCATTCACAATTATTTATTCAACACTGGGACTGCAAAAATCTATTTCCAAGAAACACAATAAAGAACATATAAAATGTGGAAACTTGTACTGTCAGGCATTTAACAGATCTATTGAAGTACACAGAGAGATTTTGTCTGATGTTAAAAGAGCTTAAAAAGTAAAAGAGAAAAAGTATTTATTAATTCCATTTAAAATAAAATGTGCAATTATAGTACTCTATTTGGCTTGATATTGGATACTACTTACCATACATGCATTGACCATGTATTAAAGCAAAATTTTTATATAATGGGAGGATGAGATAGATTGGGAAAGAGTGATTGATGTAAGCAGGATAAAATCTTCATAAGGGGGAAATTATTAATGAGTAAAATTGATGAATCAAGAAATGATAGTTTATAGATATTATTTAGAAAGATGGAGGCCAAAACAGGAGAAATAACTCAAAGAGTTGAAAAACACTGAACTGAGGAGTTAAATGAGATGGGAGGAAATGAGGCAGTAAATATTGATTTGTATTAAAAGCCTTTTGGCATTATGTGAGTTTTAAAAATTCTTATATGTAACACTTTTACAAAAAAAATTAAAAGAATTAAAAATAAATATATAACATTTTATAAATGTAAATAGAACTTATTCTAAGAGATAGTTGGTAAATATGTTGCTATAGAGAACTTGGAAACAGATTTTATGAAAATTATAATCTGACATATCAGTTTTCTATTGCTGCAAAACAAACCAACCCAAAATTGTGACTTAAAACAACATCAACAAAATAGCTATATTTATTTTGCTCATTACTCTGCAATTTGGGCAAGGCTCAATAAAATAAGCTTGTTTTTGCAAGCTGGGGAGGCATGACTGCAGGCTGGAGGACCCATGGGCTACAGGGGCTTCGGCAAAGCATTGTTGTATCCAAGAATGAGCATCTCAAGAAAGCATAGCCTAAAATAAGATTTTCCCTGATGTGTTATTTTATTTGTATAAAAACCTACATAAAAACTAAATATATAATTATTCAAATGAATCTATTGAAAAGAACAAAATTACATGGAATTATATAACTCGGTAAGTAGGGTTGTCACATTTAACAAATAAAGATACAGTCAAATTTGAATTTCAAATAGTGCATGAATAATTTTTAGTATAGGAAATTATTGTAACTTTTGGGATATACTTATACTAAAATGTATTCATAGTTTATCTGAAATTTAAATTCAGTTGGGCATCTTGCATTGTATTTGGCAACCCTACCAGTAAATCCAGGTTGTTCAGTCACAGTAAAACAAACATATTAACAATGTACTCTGTGAATTACAAAGAAAAAAAATACCAGAAGTAGAGAGCCTGGTGCATTTTGCATTGCTATGAAAGTGGCTGCATGTAGATTAGAATTAGGTTAACCCAATCAAAGGACAGCTGTCTGAATCAACAACAATTTTTTTTAAGGCAGATTTATCTATAAAGCAACAAACATACAGGAAGTCAGTCCATAGAACTTTTTTCTAATCCATAAGGAAAAGAAATAAGTTCTAGGTTCATAAGACAACAATTAACATCAAATGCAATTCCAGCTATGAAGATTATTTGCATTGTCTTCCAATATCTGTCTACTTTCTTCAGTAGCCTCAAACAGACCATTTGGATCATCAGACTATTTCTCTCTATAAGAAATAAATGATCATCATTGCCTAATTTATCTTCCTGACTCATAAAGTTGGATCAACACAGCAACTGACAAAATTGGGGAGGGGGGAGGGAATTGGCAGGTGAGAAATGTGACTGGATGGACTTGAAGTCAAACATAGCCAGATTTTTCTGTCTTGTAATCAGAAATACTCCAGACTCAGGAAACTGTCTTATGACTCTGCATAAAATGAAGCAGTGAAAATTTTCAGCAAATAGTAATTTACCGAATTTACTACATGACAGGAATATTAGGTGACTGGTTAAATAATGCAAGGCACAGAAAATTCATAAAAATCTCTGTAGGCCTGTTCATCGCAGAAATATGAGGGGCTGCTGTCCCATCACAATTTCTTTAAGTCTTCTCAGTTGGGGAACCAGATAGTTTTATTGTAGTCATTGACAACCTGACAAACATCTGAGATCAGGTGTGAGTCATCACCCTACACGGAAAAAGACAGCAGGTAGTTTCTTTTGAGGTACTGATGGCAGGTGTTAAGTCTAGCTCGAGATGTATTTAGTTCCTTTTGAATTAAAAATAAGTTACAGCACTTTCTAAAACAAGCAATTCAAGAAAGTAGTAGTGCTAAGTGATTGCATTTATGGTGAAACTTCAATAAAGAGCAAATAAATAAGTAAATAAATGAGTGAATGAATAAATAAATAAATAAATAAGGTTACTGTATCCTTGTGTCACTCGGTCTTTCAAACTTTGGTCATGTGATGCTCAATAGCAACTGTTCCTTCTGCAAAGGCGTAGTAAACCCTGATACATTAGGCTGCTTTTGGTTGTAAATACCATAGAAGCCCATCAAACTGGTCTAAGAAAATTTGCTGTTTATGAAACTGTCAGTGATGTTAGCATCAAAATCAAAGTTGGTTGATCCAGTAGTTGTATCTTTTTGTTCTGCTGTACATAAAACTGGATCCCATTAGAGTCTTGTGATGTTTGTTGGAAAAAGGACCACATACTTGTCATTTATATCCATCAGGACAAAGGGTCCCATTTGGCAAATCTTTCCCATTAATCTGATTGGGCTAACATAGGTCATTGTCCAGCCCTGAACCATCCAGGGCAGTGGTTCTCAACCTTGGCTGCACATTAGAATCACCTGGGAATCTTTTTAAAATCCTGATTTCTGGGCCTCATCCTCCGGAAATTCTGTTTCTTTGTTATGGGGTGGGGCCACAACATTAGTAACAAAGAAACAGAATTTCCAGAGGATGAGGCCCAGAAGTCAGGATTTTAAAAAGATTCCCAGGTGATTCTAATGTGCAGCCAAGGTTGAGAACCACTGTGTTAGATGTTTTCTCAGTGTCCTGCAGTGTATTACTCATTTGCCTTGTTTCAAGAGAGCTTTACACTTGTTCTCAAAAGAAATAAATTTATTCCATACAGATCTTTAGAAGAGGGCAAGGAGAAAGTAGTGCAGATAATAAAGTCAAATAATAGTGTCACTCTATCAAAGTTGTGGAAAATCAAGGCTCCTAACAAAATTTTTCATAATAAGTGTGAGAACCACTGGATCAGATCCAGTAAAAAACAAGGTAGAAAGCAGCCAGAAAGAATATACATACATTTAAACTTGTTGATATATCCACATTCCTCTGAAGAAGCTTACCTCTAATTAAAATTATTATTTTGATTCTCCATGCCCCCATAATGCTTTGCATATAGCTCTTTATACACTTTGTGCATTCAGTCTTGCTTTATAATGAATCGGGGCATACTTGTTTTTCCTACTAAAATTGTAAATTTAAGTTTTGTTGGGGCTACGTCATGCCCATCACAGTGCCTCCATAATAGAATATATGATCTGTTATCTATATTGAGCTCAGCACAATGCTAGCTGCTGGGAGGAAAAGGTCAATTAGACCTTATTCCTACCCTAAAGAAGCTTCTACTCTAATGGATAAATTCAGCCTTTTAGATTGTCCTCCATAAATGTTTATTGAATTAAATTAAATCTGCTTTTTAATTTCTAAAGCAGTGATATGATTCAAAAGTTTCATCGTGTTTTACTAAGAAACAGAGTCTGAGATGGAAATTGTGTGCAAATATTTGTAAGTGGGAGTGTTCTCAGCAGAAACATATAAGGAAGTTCGGAAAAGCTGGGTAGGTGGGGGATGAAACCAGGCAGAGACGGATACAGAAGCCAAACTTGAGTCTGATCCCCAGGGGGAACTCTGGAGCAAGAAATGTACTGCAGAGGTTATCTTGCCCAGATGCAAGAGAGCTTGAATTCTGTAGGCCCCGCAAGCCCCTAATAAAATTGATATGGCAGAGTTGGGGAGAGAGAGTCTCAGCCTTGGCATTTTCATGGGACAGCTCTCATCAACCAAGTGCAATCCTCCAAAGAAGCATACAGGAACAAGCAAAGCAAGCCAAAAAAAATCATATACAGAAAAAAGGGGAAGTGTAAGGAAGGAATAAGGGGTTGTGGATTGGAAATTCACATAATTGCTGGGTAAAAGACTACTGTTTTCATGATGAGGACATTTGGAAGAGAAATGTGGTGTTGTTGTTGTTATTTTGTTTTGTTTATCCCCATCCTCCAGTGGAGAGAGAATTGTTCCTAGGAAACAGAGCCTTGGTAGTACAAGTAGGTGGAAGCTGTTGAATGTTTGGGGGCCAAAGGTAATAGATGTGCTAATGGAGGAAAGAGAAAGCTGTTGAACATGTGCTAATTGGCTTGGAGAAGGGGCAGCACAGGAAACTCCATATTTTAAATGTGTCCCTATCTCCTACATCCCCTACTAACTGCATGAAGTTTCAGGGATTGAAAAGCAGTGTTCTAGTAGGAGGCCTCAATTACTGAGGATTTAAGTATTTTCTCTCCTCATCTGCCCATTTTAGTATGACTAAAGGTGAAATGCAACTCCCATCAGCAAGAGGCTTTGGGGGATTTCTCTTGTGTTTGCTTGTCTTTATGCTTTTAATATCCATAGGGTTTGGGGTTTATTGAGTGAAATTCTATTATAATTCACTAGAGTCATTCCAGATTTTCAGTACCTACAGCAGCCAAGAATCTTGTGTTTTTCTTCTGTTGTCCCATCATGAATTCTGGAACTGACATGATAAAAGGCAAAAAAGCAGAAAGGAAAATCCCTACCCATAGTTTTAAAAAAAAAGTCAATTACATAAGGCAGGATGAGAAATTGATGGCTTGACTGAACCTTCTAGGGAAAAAATATAAGGCCTGGGGCTTTCGACCACAAGTTCAATAAAAGCCATGAGCATAAAGCTACTGTTTTAAAGGCTAATGCAAATTTCGGCTGCCATGACAGAAATACCATTTCTAAAGCAAGAGAAGTTATAGCTTCAGGGTTTTCTGCCCTCCTGAGGCCACATCTGGCTTATTGTATTCTCAGGATGGAAGTGAATATTCAGGGGAGAAAGACTAGGATGGTGAGACATCTGGCAACTAAGTCAAATGACTATCAGCTACAAGAAGTAGACATATTTTCCCAGAGGGTAGAACAGCTAAGAGGGGGGAATTAGAGACAGAGTAGTTCTCCTCAAATAATTTGAGGAGTTGCATTGGGAAAAATCAAGATTTGTTTTTTTTCTTGTTTTTATCTAATCTAACATAAAATATCATCCTTCAGAATAAAGGGAAATGGGGTAATGTTATGAAGAAGATTGAGGCTTATTATCAAAAAAATTGTTTTAACAATTATAAATGGCTAAAAATAGACTGGGCTAATTCAAAAGTACTAAGTTTTCTGTTACTGGAGGTGTTCAAATAAAAGTTGAGTGATAGTATAAGAGAGTCACAATATGGCTGGGAGATTTTCTAGAAGTTTTCTCCATTGGGCAAGAGGCTGGACTCAGAATCTATAAGGAATCTTCCAGCAATAACTTGCCATGATTTCAACTGAGAGAGAGATGAAGATTTAATAGCTGAGTATGTTTGGAGTAAAGTAGGGGGGAGACATCATCTATGATAACTTATAATTTGGATTTAGTGTGTATTACATATTAAAGGAAGTCTAAGAGCAATACAGAGAAAATCACTCTTTGATCTACCAAGCATTTTTTAATATTTCTTGACTTTCTCATCACAGATTTTTTTGAAAACTTTTTTCTAAATATATTTTTATTGACTTGTAAGGAACCTGATATTACTATAAAACTATGAATTTTAGAATTTCTGGTTATGCCCCAAATTTTATTACCCAAAATAAATTTTCTGTTGGGTAAATGTTTAAATTACATTTGAAATCACAATATGTCAAGGCCATGGCATTGTTGGCATAAACAACTGACTTCATCACATGGCTGGGTTGATCAGTATAGTCAGATAATCAGGTGGTAAACAAATCTAACTTAATTTCTTAAACAATCGAATCATCAAATATTTATTTATCTCTTATTATGTACAAGAAACTTTAGGAAGGCCAAACTACTGATGATATGCCTGGATAGATACTGCAACATAAAAGCATGCAACCTCTATGGCCATGTAACCTTGTGTGAGCTACATTCAAATCTTCCTGAGTTTCTACATCCTTATGTGAAAAATGGACATGAATAATATCTACTTCCTGGTTGTTGCAAGGATTAAATTAGATTATTGAGCTAAAGCATTTAGCTCAGTACCTGGCCTATTGAAAAGACTCAAAAGTTTTTCCTATAAGTATTAGTGCTTTGGTCTGATTGTTTCCATCCCCTGATATTCACATGTTGAAATCCAGACCCCATTCAAAGGTGATGATATTAAGAGGTGTGGGGGGGGGGGCGCGTTGGGCAGTGGTGTTAGATCATGATGCCAGAGCTCTCATGATGGGATTAGTGCCCTCATGAAAGAAGCCCTAGAAAGCCTCCTGCCCCTTCTGCCACGTGAGGTTACAGCAAAAAGAAGAACTTCTAGAACACAGATCCTCACCAGACACCAAATCTGCTCATGTCATGATCTTGGACTTCCCAGCCTTCAAGACTGAGCAGTAAATGTTTCTTGGTCATAAGCTACTCAGTTTATTGTATTTTTTATTGTAGCAGCCAAAATAGATTTAAAAAGTTAGTGATAATATTATTATTTAAGAAAGTAGACTATGAAACAATGTCCATAGGGGAAGCTGACCAGTGGGTTTGGAGTTGAAACTATTACTAATGGGCTTTGCACAACAGAAGAGAAATAGGACAGTGGTATTTTAGGAAGGGGAACTACATAGCCTTGCATACATTTGATTGGTTGAATGGACTGGGATGGGGTGAAAAAAATGAATTAAAGGCAGAGCAAGTAGATAGAAATATATTGATAAGGTACTTATTTGATGTGTAAGTGCCTGACTAGCACTGGCTATGTGGAATTCGAAAGCTAAGCGAGAACACAATCCAAAGGTATAGGGAGACTATCTAGCCATGGGAAGAATCAGACTTCTAAATCAAAGCTAATCGCCCAGTTTATAGCTTGGAAATTGAGAGTGTTGACACTAGCCCTAGCCGTAGAAACTACGTAGGATGAGAGGAAGATTGGGAAGAAAAATGGAGATTTCCATTTATGTCTATAAAACTAGAAATGACATCGAAATGCAGATATAGAAATGGCCTTTAGAAATCCATAGGTTTTTTTTTTTTGCCCATACTTGCCTCAGAATTCAGTGAAACTGGAGAACCAGTTGAACACACTGATATACTCCTTTATACAATGCCCTGCTTTATTGTTTTTATCTAAATGGAACCAGTGGAACATGTTGTAGAAGAGATGTGCCACAGATGACTAAAAATGAAGCCACCTCAGTGACAACTGCATTGGTTGTTTCTTTGCAAGGTTACAGACTGTGAGATGTGAAGAATTACACAAGATAGCCAACTCCATCTACTTGGTGAAAAAAAAAACACACCACAAACATTTCTGTGGGATAATTAATACAAGTCATATCAAAAATTGAGTCCTTTAAATTGTCCAGTTTAAACAGAAAGAGGTGACGGAAAGTTTTCTCTGTGCTGGAAGATTTTTAAAAAGGAAAGAGTTTTAAAAGAAAGGCTTCAGTGTATATGCTTCTAATTACAATATTACAAACAAATGTTTTATAAATAAAAACAGAGTTTTTTTTTGAAAATGACCCAAATACTGAGGATGTATATAGTGCATGGTAAATGTGGAATTTTTTTTTAAATAAGAAAAATTTAACTGGGACATTAATATCTAAGAACAAGTTACTTAGTTCAAATAATTACTTTGAGAATTTACTCACAACACAAAATAGAAAACATTCAAAGTGTTATTTATGGATGTTATTATACATCTATTGTTGAAGTTAAGAGATGTATATTCTTTCTCTGATGGATCAAAGTTTAACACCTACAAATCAAGAAAAAAATATACAGGAACCCTTTCTTAAAAATGTGCTATATGGGAGAGATTATAGCCTAATATTTTTAAATTTTATGTTTGATTTTATTGATAACATATGAAGGAGTCGCAGAAAGAAAGGCATTTTAAAATAGTGTTTCACAGCCTCTTCGTTGAGCAAGCAGATGAACTGTGAAACTCGGTTTAAAGATTCCTTAGTGACGCATTAAAATGTATGAAAACTTATTACCTGTATAGGCAAAAATTAAAAAGTTACTGCTATTTCAACAATTATTCCATTTAATACTTGAAGTTTGGTCTTTGTTGGTAGATGAGAAATGAACAGCTGGGGAGGCAATAATTTAGATCACCTGAATGGTAAACAACTGGATTTCAGTTAGCCCTAACTGAGCAGTCCTGATCATTCTTTTTTTCCTGCTTTTGCTTCTTGGGCAGGACTACTAGACTTGCTGGTGACACCATGTAGGAGTCTAGTATCACCCTGATGTTTCATCAAGTTTCCATAAATGGCAGAAAATGAAAAGGGAACCGTAAACAAAATGAGGCAAGACACATTTGTCAAAAAGAAACAATCCTTTCTTTGCTCGCATAACGTTTAGAGGAGAAGAAAAGTGGTGATTTTTCAAGCGCATTTCCCAGCATGGTAATGCAGTTTGGAAGAATGGTTTTTAATTAAAACCCAACAAAGTAAACAAATAAATTCAAAGGTAGGTAGGAGTGTGTAATCTCACAAAACACGGGGTGATTAATGTTTTCAAAGTGATACAGCACAGTGTGACTTCAGCGGCTTTCAAGACAGGAACTCTGAAGCTAAGGCAAGTTAGCAGAGTTATTTGAATAAGGTAAATCTGTTTTTAAATTCTCAGCGTAAATTCAAGTGTGTGAATTTTCTCTTCCTCTCTACACTCCTTCCTCGGCCAGCTCGCTCTAGTTGACATTGAGAAATCATAGCAAAGACAACGTTTGTTCTGCACTTTATGTATCAGGCATAAGAGTGACTTTCCTATGAAATTGCAGATGTTCACATTCACAAGCTCTCACACCCCTGGGAAGTGACAAGGAAGGTAGATGAGAAAGGGGAAGCTTCTCATGGCACCGAACTCATTCTCCCTTGACCATCAACCAACTTGGCCGTCAGAGTAGCTTGGGGTGCTGCCTCAGGAAGAAATGGGCAAAGGGAGAAATGTGTCTAGGAAATCTTTAAGAAGCATAAGAAATCCAGTTCTTCCTTTGGAGCAGTAAAAAAGTGCCCCTTGCTTCATGTCTAACAACAGTGGATTTTTTAAGATCCTGGTGCTGGGTCATTGTAGGTTTCAAATCTGCAAATCTCATGAAAATTGCCATGAACAGTTCTTGTGCGACTCAGAGTGTACCTATTCCGAAGGTTCCTCACCACCTCTGTCAGCCTTCATGCAGGATGGGAGGCTCATGAATAGATAGAACACTTTGGAAGGTTACTCACCAACCAAACATTTGGGTGACAAAATGGCAAATCTCAAGCAAGTAAGCAGAACATTGTCCCATATACAAAGTCAGGTAGAGATATCGCTGGGAAGGAAAGGAGAACCTTCAGTGACTAATCTGTTCTTGTGACACTTATCATCCTATATAATAAAAGGCTAATATGCAAATTGACCGAACGGCGGAACGACCGGTTGCTATGATGCGCACTGACCATCAGGTGGAAGACACTCAACGAGGAGCTGCCCCCCTGGTGGTCAGTGCGCTCCCACAGTGGGGGTGCCACTCAGCCAGAAGCTGGGCTCACGGCTGGCGAGTGCAGTGGCAGTGGCGGGAGCCTCTCCTGCCTCTGCGACATCCCCCAAGGGGTCCCAGACTGCGAGAGGGTGCAGGCTGGGCTGAGGGACCGCCCCCCTCCCCAGTGCACGAATGTCATGCACTGGGCCTCTAGTTTATTATAATAATCTCTGTATACATATTTTTATCTCCCTAGTAGGTAATGTACCATAACAGAAAACATTTAGTAAAGTGTGTGTGTGTGTTGTGTGTGTGTGTGTGTGTGTGTGTGTGTGTGTATTAATATACACAATATTATACCATATCAAACCATACCACATCTACCATACCATACTATACCATATCATACCATATCATACCATACCATACCACACCTACCATACCATACCATACCATACCATATCATATAGTGCTACACTATTATACTATTACTATACTGGTGACTAAGTTTTTTCAGTTTCTTAAAACCCATTCTCTCCCAAAGTTGGCGTTTCCCAGATTGAGCGGATCCTAACTGAGTGGCGCCACAGAGTGTCAGATTCCAAAGTTCTTTTCATTCCACTACTAACGCAATATGAAACCCAGGCACCCACACCCAAATTGGCAGGTGTCGCTTACTGATGATGGCACTCTTTCCCACTGGGTCTGCATACAGCCTCTGAATCCTTCTTAACACAACTCTGAGAAGTAATAGCCAATTAACTGTTTTTGACATGGGACATGAAATATATGTACTTTCAGCCGCATATTTTCTTTTCCACCCCAGATGAGTTTCTTGCTATATAAGGTTCAAAGCTCCAAGCTTCAGGCTGCCTTTGTCCTCGCTGTTCAAGAGTCTTGGTTCTAGGAAATATTGGTAAGTCTGACTGTGCTTCCTCCAGGAGGCCCTTTAGGTTTGCATGAGTACACAACTTTTGGCAGCCTGCTCTGGCATGACAGAGCTGCCCACACATATTCGTTAGGACATCCTCTTGGACTTGACCTGAGTGAGAAATCCTAAATATTAACATTCTTGCCAAACATAGGTTGAAAAAGTCACTTGCTGACCCTTGGCTAAATATTTTTTGTTGGCTCATAAGAAGTTTTCTCTACCAGGATCCTGCTCATTTACTGGCCACTTTAGAAATGAATTTCAGATGCTACTTGTAGTTGAGAAGCAAGACTCAAAACTAGATCTGACCTTTCTGACCACACAATTGGAAAGTTAAATATGATCAATGAATTTCTAATTGTATATGCCAATCTTTTATATTTTAGTCAGAGATAGGGATATCATGAAGCACACATGGCTTCCATAAATACTCTGTAAACTTACTGGGCCTTGCTCTTCTAAAAGGAAAAGAAGAGAGAGAGAGAGAGAGAGAGAGAGAGAGAGAGAGAGAGAGAGAAGAAAGAACATGAACAAAAAGATAACAATGAGATTGATACTGATGAATGCTCCTTTTCTTTTTTTCTAGTTTTGAGGCTTGCTCCCCAAATCATTAGCTCACAGGTTTAGTCATCCATTTTTATTGTTATTTTATTATTCTCCTGTGTTACTTGTGACTATTACACAATTAGCATATTTCTGAAAGCCCAATGGCCATGTCCTCAAGCTTCCTCCCCAGTTCCTGGAATTTACACTGTAGGACCTCAGCCCTATTTCTGTCTGTGGTTTTGATTCCAGCTCAGATTCTGACTACAGAGAAGTCCCCTCTCTTTGGCGAATACCTTTTTTCTCCTTGTGGTGATGTTTCCAGTCCAGCCTGAGGAGTCATAAAGTGCTATTAAAACAGTCATCCCTCCTAGTCTGTCCTCGGTAGTCATCACACAGTATTGCTATTGTCCAGGGGCTGGAGGCTGAGGCTGAGGCTGAATCGGAAAGTTGGTTTTAGTATCCCAGCAGGGCCAGGGAAAATAAATCCCCGAGCGAGAATATGGCTCGGTGTCAAGCAGCTGGAGAACCAGCCCATGAATAGCGTCCAGAGGCAGATTATTTGGGTGAGTGTGCATGGCTACCAGACATCAGTTTCATTTGACTAATGTGTTCTTTTCCATCCAATTGAATGGATTACCACAGTGTCAAATAAATAATGTGTTGCCACATTTGGCCCAACACGAAAAATACTGGCTATCAATAAGCAAGTGTAAGACCACATGAAAGCCTGACTGTGTTTGAGAAAAACAGGAATAAGCCCTCAGGTATCTTGAAATGCAGACATTTTTCTTGTCAAAATGTTCTAGGAGCCAATTTTCTGGAGTCCCTGCTGCTGTGACAACACTCTGGTCTCTGAAGCTCATCCAACATGGCCACAGACCCAAATTAAACCCTAGGTATTTGTGAAGGCAGCCACGAAGGTGGGACAATGGCACATTACTCAATTCAGAGTGTATTTAGTCAACGTTGATTGAATGCCTGCTGGTTGCCAGGCACAGAGGTGGCATCAGGGGTTGGTGGGGAGTATAACAGGGGTTGAGAAGAAATAAAAAGTGAACAAGGCACGCATTCTAGTGGAAGACACAGATGATTTTTGTATTGCATAGCAAAGTGCTACAATCAAAATATGGGCAAACTGCTAAGGAAGCATGAAGTAAGAATAGGAGAGTCTCTGGGAAGACAGAGAGCATGGGCAACGTCTTCATAAAGTGATGACATTTGGGCTCTGCCTTAATATGCTGTTCTAATGCAGTATTTTCAGAACGTCTAAAATGTACATTATAAACTATAATAAATCCCCCTTAAATCCTTCTCAGTCTTTAATACAAATTAGCATCAATACAAATTGGCATATTATAACTGAATTTAAATCCTTCTCAGTCTTTAATACAAATTAGCATCAATGGCATATTATAACTGAAAGAAATAATAAGAAAAATAAGACAGGAATCATTAACATTGTCCTGAGTATTTTGCACATACTGGTTAATCCAATCCTCATGCTATTTCTACACTGTAGGTACTATTCTTACTTTATAAAAGTGGCAATAAGACACAGAGAAGTTAAATAAATTGCCACGTTCACACAGCAAGATCGAACAGTGTGCTGAGTGCTTTAGACCGAGTTCTCACTTTATTCTCACAACAATATTTGCAGTGGCAATAAGACACAGAGAAGTTAAATAAATTGCCAAGTTCACACAGCAAGATCGAACAGTGTGCTGAGTTCTCACAACAATATTTGTTCTGAGCTATTATAATTATTTCAGGGTGGGTGGTTGAGAGAGTTAAGGGCCTGAAACTTTAAGTGATTCAGTCTCCTCTCAGGAAGATCTCTCATATAGAAGAGAAACTATAATTGTTGGCCTAGTGCCATGAGAATATGCATGGTGTTATTAAGAGAAGTCAAATAGAAATATTGTACATATCAAGGGGATTAAGATTCATTTTCTAGAAATGTAGAGCCGTTCATGAGAATAACATTATTGGTGTTCTATAGATATATTTAAATGCTCTGGCTGCACTTTGAATGGAATGGAGGGGAGAAAGGTAATAGAAAAGACTGCTTGATTGCTACTGAAATGATCTCAGAGTGATTGACGGCCATTGGTGAAGGGGATGCATTTGAAAGCTATACTGGATATAGAATAAAGATCTGATGACTGATCTAGTGAGATAAATGAAAGTCAACCTCAAGATTTCTCACTTTGACCACTATGTTAGAATATGCTAGTGCCACCAACCAAGAGAGCAAAACCAGAACTGGTAGGTTTGATGGAAACACAATTGGTTTGGGTGCATCAAGTATGAGGTGGGCTACTAAGGTTGAAATATTCGTTAGGCAACTAAATGTACATTCTAGAGCAGTGGTTCTCAACCTTCCTAATGCCGTGACCCTTTAATACAGTTCCTCATGTTGTGGTGACCCCCAATTTCATTGTTACAAATTGAACATAATTAAAGCATAGTGATTAATCACAAAAACAATATGTAATTATATATGTGTTTTCCGATGGTCTTAGGCAACCACTGTGAAAGGGTCGTTCGACCCCCAAAGGGGTCATGACCCACAGGTTGAGAACCGAAGTTCTAGAGTGATCCATTACCCTATTTCTTTCTCAAAGAAAAACAATCAATGTATAGCCTAACATTTGAGGGCATTTCTTGGTGGCATAATAATATCTTGATATGGCTGACTTTATTTTTGTATTATAACAGTCTTCTAATAATCACATAATTAAGTCTTCCTAACAACCCTAAGATGAAGGTATTCTGTTATGTCCATTTCACAGATGAGAAAATTGCAGCATAAAGAGTGTAAGTCATTTTTCCAAAGCATTACAGCCAGAGGGGTGCCAGAGATAGTGTCTTCCCCATCCCCAAACAGCATTGTCCATATCCAGGATTTCAGGCTCCTGTGGGTGAAACTCTCTTCCTGAAAGTTTTTCCACCTATTCTGGGGACTAGGGGAAGAGGAAGATGCTGAGGACACAGGTGTAGGTGAAAGCCTGTTACATTGTATAATTCCCACCCTTTAAACTATATAAAATTTGGTAATCTTGGTCTCAATTTACAGATTCTGCCATACAGTTAATCTCCCTCTATAGCAGTGGTTCTCAACCTTGGCTGCACATTAGAATCACCTGGGAATCTTTTTAAAATCCTGACTTCTGGGCCTCATCCTCCGGAAATTCTGTTTCTTTGTTACTAATGTTGTGGCCCCACCCCATAACAAAGAAACAGAATTTCCGGAGGATGAGGCCCAGAAATCAGGATTTTAAAAAGATTCCCAGGTGATTCTAATGTGCAGCCAAGGTTGAGAACCACTGCTCTATAGTATGGGATGATAACGTTGCTCACTTCCTAAGGCGGTTGAGAGGACTAATTAAGTTGAAACATCTAAAGTGTTTCTGCCGTGCTCAGCAACATGTTCCAGAAACGTGAACTAAGATGACAAGACAATGAGAATGATGGTGATGACAACCACCTATTTATCTCTACACTAATTTTTCCTCCGTGGCTTAGAGTAGAAATAAGAGGTCAAGCCCTGCCCTTCGAAACCGCAATCAAAATGAGAGTAAAACATTGCGCGTTGTCAAGATTTAGAATTCGTTGTCAAGGTCTCTGGCCTATGCATTTTGGGAAAGAAGGGGAGGTAGTACTGTGGTGGCAAATTGAGAAGCAAGAGAAAAGGACGTGTTGTCAGGGTCCAGACGGTCAGGAAAACCCATTATCCCTCAGTCAGCCCCCAATAGCTCTAACAGAGATAAAGTGAGTGAGGACTTAGGAGAGGGTTAAAGGACACAGACACTCAATGCTGAGGTCCGAAGGTACCAGCCAGGGACTGCTGCACGGGGTCTTTAACAGGAGAGATTCTAGGGAATCAGCCCAAGCGCAGGACAGCCTTTGTTTGGACTTTTAAGACCAACGAGAGGAAATGCTTGAAACATAAAAGACCAACTTGGACCATCTGGTTCTGTAACAGTCCCCCATCAACACGTCCTCACTTGATGAGACCAATATAATAAATGAGGATAGATGTGTTTCGCTCCTGTCAACAGCCATACGAGAGGAAAGATAAGAGAAGCTTTTGAAATTGTAGAGATCTTTTGGCTTAGCGATTCCAGAGGCAATTAGTTCCATATGGGAAGCAAATCCATTCGGATAGATTTAACTATCAATTCTGTAGCTGCTTATCAAGAGGCAGTATATTTTGCAATGCGCACACAAAAGCCGGATCGTGTTACTGTGCCACCTGCTTTCACCCAGGCTGGGCAGCAGTGAATTAGCCTGGGTCTCTGATAGTTCGAGTGCCAAAGCGTTTTAGAGAAATTAATTCATCTGAGAATCAATATTAATAATGATAAATTGCTTTTTAAAACCAGCTGAATCGGAGTGACTCTCCTTTCAAGAAACCTAAAAATGCTTAAAACCCAACAAAATGAGCCCCAGTATTTCCCCTTTTGCCATGGCAAGGCTAAGTGACCCACTGAGGAAAGCTTTGCAACTTTTCTGTTCTCTGATGGAACTTACAGCGAGTAATTCTGAAGAAAAAGCATGATTAAGAAAAACATATAATTTACCCATTCGCCATCCTACAAACTTTCCCTTAAATGCATGCTGTTTTCATTTATTCTTCTGCTCGAGAAATGTGGGGATAAAGAAAAAAAAGGATAGCAAAATAAAGAAGAAATGAAGAATGAAAAAAAGTAAAGAGAAAGAGCTGGAGAAAAAAAGGGAGAAATAGAGAAGAAATAGAGAGAGAAAAATTCAACAACGTCCTCCCCCTGCACCCCATTCCTTCCATTCTCCCGAAATTGGTCTCTTTAATAACGGCACACTCATGCACATGGTAAGCAGAAGGGACAGGAGCCATGGCCTTGACAGGTAACATAACTCTCAAAGCCAAGGAACCTCAAGACACACAGGGTTTGTGAAAATACCCATAGGACAGACCCGTGGCCTTCAGGATTTGGCCAAAAACTCGACCCATTATTCAACATTTTGTGCTAAGCGAAGTGCAGTGCGTTCTGTCAGGCAGTTTCCCCTTTATTTCTAAGCCCATGTGTATTTCCTAGGGAATGTGATCCATATGTTTCTAATTCATTTACATTTAAATCATCATAATGCTGTTTTGCTGAGCTATTTGATGTCCAAGAAGCCTATGAGGCCTTTTACAAGCCCTTTAAAAGGCTTTCTCCTTTGAACCTGGAAGTCATGGTTTTCCTGTACAGAATGTGAATTAAAATAAAGAAAGGTTATAGTTTCCCTTCAAACTAAATTCCTCTGCATTTAAATGGATAATAATAATGACAACCATTAAAATAATGTGATCTCAGAGGCAACCTTACATATAAATTTAGAAAAATCTATCAGTTGGAAAAGAAAAAAAGTTCCAGCTTCTCCAATGCAATAGCCATGAATAGTAATGGGTAGACTCTACTCTGCTTGCAGATTAAGTTTAAAATAGTATTTGCTGTTTTAAGCCCATGATTTTTTTTAAACCCTAACCTAATTTTTTTTAGACTTTGAATACATTCCTGGATACTAATTGCGGCTATCCTCTAACTTTTTTTTAAGGAAAGTTTTGAATGTCTTTGTGCCAGAATCGCCTAAGTTCTCAATAAATTTATAAAGCACCAGAATGTTGGCTTCTTTTTAAAAAGTAATAATCGCAATATTATCTATCAAGTATTTAGCACATTCTTGTGGGCTGGGCACTGTATTGGATGCTTTACAGATACTACCTAACTTAATATTTGCAACAGCTCTTCAAGTTTGTCATGATTGCTACCCATTTCACAGAAACTAAGGCACAAAATGTGGGCAAGTTACTTGATTTAAGGAAACTCTTTCAAATTCACATAGCCAGCAAGCAAGGGGTAGAACAGACTTATAGAACATTGGGCAGGGGCCAAGGGGTTAAAAACTACTTCTTGTCCAGCTTCCAGAAGGGCCATTCTTAACACTGAGGAGTCTGTAAAACATAGAATAAACCTCTTTTGTTTATTGAATTTCTACTATCTCCCAGCCATTGTGCAGAACAAAAACATGCAAAACAACATCCTTTATTTCAAGAGTTCTGAGTCTAGTGGTCTGGGAAGAGGTAATTGTCAATGCAATGTGATTAAGTTGTGTAACTGGAGATTGGGGTTTAGGGGGTGCAAAATAGTGTTGGGAAAAGGGGGTCAGGTTTATTTTGAAGAACCAAGGATACACATAAACCATTTGAGACTAAGCCTGCCCCACCTTTTGTGCTCTATAGATATCGGTTCTCTTCTCTTCTAAGGTGTGTGGGATTTATTCTGAAGGCAAGGACCAAGTATTCTGTTTTCTTAGAAGACTTGACAGCAGTGCAAAGAATGAATTTGGAGACACCAAAGATGAGGAAGCCAGCTAGGAGGCTGTTTCAATAATCTAGTGATGGGTGTATGCAGTGGGCCCCTGGCCAGTGTGGCTCAGTTGGTTGGGTGTCATCCTATGTACCAAAAGGTTGCTGGTTTGTTTCTTGGTCAGGGTACATGCCTGAGTTGTAGGTTAGATTCCCCAGTGGGATGTGTGCAGGAGGCAACCAACCAATGTTTTACTCTCGCATTTATGTTTCTCTCCCTCTCTCTCTCCCCTCTCCCTTCCTCTGCCTCTGAAAATAAACTTTAAAACCTTAAAATAAAAAAAGAAAGGCAGTGCGCTGGGGAGAAGAATTAATTATAGAACCTTACATTTCACATTTTCTCAAACATTTTACAACACTGGTCTTTGAAACAAAAAGAAAAGTTAATTTTGCAGTATTTGCTGAAGACTCCAATTTCTCATTTCCCAATGCAATGCCTATGCATCAACACAGACATACACATCCGGTCATCTAACACTAGCTTAATGATCACGTAAGCAGAAATGCTTCTTCCTGGGTAACCATTTCAACACAAGAATGATTTTACAAGGGGCTTTGTTTTTCTCCACTGATACTAAGAAAATGATCTCATGCAAAAAAAAAAAAAAAAAAAAAAGAGGAAGAGAAAAAGAAATGAAAATTCCCAAATAGAAAATCGCCAAAATTATTTACATAAAATAAAGTTACTTTTCCCCATTTTTTCAATGAAACATCATCAGTGATGCAACATTATATCATGAGTATCAAGAGTCATCAAGTTGACAATTCCCTGAAATGTCTGCACATTCAAGCATCTCCCCTCACTTGCTAGTTTGAATTATCCTTAAAACTTTTGGTTTGTTTTTTAAAAGATACTTATATCTTGCTCAGGCTGGGTGGCTCAGTTGGTTGGAGTGTCCTCACAGATAGCAAAAGGCTTCAGGTTTGATTTCCAGTCAGGGCTCATACCTAGTTTGCAGGTCGATCCCCAGTTGAGGTGAGTACAGGAGACAACTGATTCATGTTTCTCTTTCTCTCTCCCTTTTTCTCTTAAAATTAAAAACAAACAACATATCCTCAGGTGATAATTAAAAAGAGATATTTAGCCCTAGCTGGTTTGGCTGGGTGGATAGAGCGTTGGCCTGCGGACTGAAGGGTTCCAGGTTTGATTCCCGTCAAGGGCACATGCCCAGGTTGTGGGCTTGATCCCCAGTGGGGGGCATGCGGGAGGCAGCCAAACAATGATTCTCTCTCATAATTGATGTTTCTATCTATCTCTCTCTCCCTCTTCTCAATCAATAAAAATATATATTGTAAAAAATAAAATAGATAGATAGATAGATAGATAGATAGATAGATAGATAGATATTTAGGTCTCTTTTATGATTTGAGGCTTGGGATTTGAGGATAGAAGAGAAGACTTCAAAGAGTAGCTCATTAATATCTTAATCTAGATTGGCACTGTGACAAATGAGATACTAGCATTAGCTAGATTTAAACCAACATCTTAAATACTTTTTTTTTCCTTTCTCTTCCCAAAGTCTGTCATTTGGAACCATTGCATTTTTACTACAATGTTTGCATTTGTTCATGTCCCATGATCATCCCTACCATAACCTTCTCACTTGCCTCTAAGCTTTCATTTTTGTCCAACTATAACCTCTTCTCCACACAGCAGCTGGAGCAATCGTTTCCAAAACTAAATCAAATGATGCCACTTGCCTATACAAAACCTTTCAAGAGCATATCATTGCTTCTCCTCATCCTTAGCGTAAAGGTGAATCTTTGTGATAGGCTTTAACAAAGCCCCCAACTTCACTTATCTGCCTTCTCTTCCTGTCAGTAAGCTCCAGCCATTCTGACTGCCCTGTTTGGGTTCCCTCCAAGGCTAGCTTCCACCTAAGATATCACCTTTCGCCACTCCAGACAAAGCATGGTGTATGCTGACGCACGTAGGAGTAAAATCTATTAATGGTCATAATCGGAATGTGTTAAACACATACACATGCACATGCATACCCATATGCACTGACATACACACAGGAGGAGAGGAAAATAGAGAATTTAATGACACTTTTGCTTCAGTGAACTGGACTGGAATGTGAAATGCATGTCTTACGGGTCATGATCAAATAAGTGAACATCCATCAGGTTGCCTTGTTTGTTTCCTTCATTGATCATCTCACTATCTGATATCTGGCCTATTTATGTGTTAAATTGTCTGTTTTCTGGTTTTCAAAATGTAAGCACCTTAAAAGTGCAGCCTCATCTCTCTTATACATGTCCTTGTTGCTTGAATCTAGAACAGTGCTTGATAGAGATCAAGTTCAAAGAATATCTGAAAGATGTAGTGGTTAATTTTATATGTCAACTTGATGAGGTCATGAAACCCAGATGTTTGGTTAAACACCAGACTAGATGTGGCAGTGAAGATAATTGTAGATGAGATTAACAATTAAATAAGTAGATTTTTAGTAAAACAGATTATTTTCCATAATATGGGCAAGCACTCACATGTGCACACACACACACTTCCTATTGGTTCTGTTTCTTTGAAGAACGCAAACTCATACAGATGTTCTGCACACTCGTGGCATGGCAAAGGTTACTAACATTCATCTTTTGATATGTATTCCTTTGCCTAGAGCTCCCAGTTAGGGTAGGAGCTAAAACTAACTCTTTTTCTCCATACTGGCAAATTCATTCTCTCATCTTCCTTCTCTGTTCATTTTCTTCTCTTCAACATAACCTTGCCACTTGACCTGCTGATCAGAAGTAACTTCCATAATTTTCTCTCTCATCCTCCATGCTTTCCATGTCATCCTAAGAAGGGCCTGCAAGTCTAGGATTCCTTGTTATCTTGATAAATACAATTCTTCTACTATTTGACTGCTTTTCTCCTGCAAAACTTGTGGTAGTTAAAATGTTCCATGACATTTCATATACATGTTTAAATGGAAAGAAAATCAGAAGAGTACAATATAACCACAAAATGGGTTTGTGTAACTCTGTAGTGTCAAATAGTGTACAATGAGAATTTTAATTAAAAAGAAATTATAAAAAGGATATGATTTTTAAAAAGAATTTGAGATGTAACTGGAACTTAAATATAAAGTCTCCACTGAAAAGTCCTCGCTTCAGTGAACTAGCCTGCTCAGCGATACCATGTAAACTGGCACGGCTCTGAATGTAACTCTGATAACTACGTGTGATGCAATGTCACCAAAAGGACTTTATGTCCCTTTTGATCAGAGACATTGGCATACACAATAATATGCAAAGAGGGATTTGCAATCTGTCAGACCTTGGTTAGAAACATATCTCCCACTTATGGCTGTGTCCCAATTACATGATTTAATCTCACTGGTTCTCAGTTGCTTGAAGTGGGAATAATGAGACATTTCTGTGATGCAACTAGCATTGCTTGGTTAAGAACAGATAATAAGTAACTACTAGTTTCTATCCTTGGAGTTATATTTCAATTTCTACAGCACCTAAGCACATAACAAAATAAAATAATTGTATATGAAATGAAACAGAGTAAAATTAAACTAATGTGTTTGGGGGGAGTGCTTTCATTTCTCTATAATTTTAAGCTACTGATACACATCAGTGTATAGAAGTTTCCAAATCTCTATGTTCATATTTTAAGATTTGATATGTCTACCCTAGATATGTAATACTTTTTGCTAGCATTTCTTAAATGTATATATTTACTAGCATTTATTAAACCATATATATTTTAATAAGTCTTATTGTGTTCTTAACAGTAAATGTATGTATTGCCTTTATTTTTAATTCATATTATATCCCCAAAATGTCAGATTTCAAATTTTTGTGCATAGTTGATTCTTTCTACATAGAGATGTATAGTGAATAATTTAAGGTATCACTTATCTTTAAAACTTTAGTTTCAAAACTCATCATGGTCAGATTTGGTGAGGGCAGCCACTTTAAATGCAAAAACAAACAAACAAAAAACACAAATAGAACAAGACCCTTTTCCTAACCAAAAGTAGTTATTGTAAAAAAAAAGCATTAATTAAAATATTCTAGTCTATGAACAAGAGGCTCATTAAGGAAGCAAATCTAAAATTAATAATAAATTTCTGCCCTAAAAAAGATACAAAAAATGCTGATTTGTTTAGCTGATATCCATCTTATCAGAGGCCAATAGAAGTTTGAGATTGGTTTGACCTTGTTACAGAAGAAATTTCTGTATTTAGTGAAATGCCCAGGAGACTCTTGCAACTCTAAGATTTTATAGTTCTGTGATGTAGACACTATAGGAATTGTTTAAGTGTACATTCCAAATATTTTTATGTCCTCATTTTTTTCTTGTTGTTATACAACTATGGCCTCAGGATTGAAAAATTCAATGCTTGTTTATTTGTTTGTTTGTTTTCCACTCAAATTTGTCTTTTTTTAAAAATCAAGAAGAAATAAAAACAGAAAGAAAGAAAAGAATTGCACAAATGTTTCTGAAATGTCACAGGGTAAAACTACTTAACTCTAAAGTTATACCAATATATAATAGAATTATGCAGATATATAAAACATCTTTGGACATCACCACAGAGTTCTATAATGCCTTTTGTATGATTTCCCAAAACCATTTCAAGAATGAGGCTGAAGTGTTAAGACCTAAAGCATGTCCTAAAATGACCTTTATGAGATGTTCAAGTATAAGAAACTTGAAAAACAAGTCTGGAAGTTTATGGATGTTACACATGTAAAAATCTCTGTTATTTATGCTTGAGTTAAATATTTGATTAAGCATCCATACGTCAACCTGATTTTGTGGAAGGTCAAAATAAATCAAGTGTTTCCAAAGCTAAGTGTTCAGACACATGAGGCTACCAAGTCTTCTATAGTTACAGAAAATCGTTTACTGAGCAAGTGGCATCTAATGTTCTTGTAAAATTCAGACATGTCACTAGATATGAATTGGTATAAATGAATAAAAAGAACCTTAACTAAATCCCAAATTCCAAAGATATCAAAATTTCTTTTGGATGCTAATTTTCTAGAAAGGTGGCCAGTTTTGGGGGGTTGGGGTTGTTAGTGAAATAAGCAGATGATGTTAGAAATTGCGAATGGATTTATTTTTCCTATGTCTGTGGAGAAATAAGACACCATACACTTTGAAGGGTGGTCAAAGAATGTCTATTAACCCTGTGATAGTGTAACCAAATGAACACATTGGTATATAGCATTCCATATAAACAAACCCCTGAGATTAGAGTCAGATATCCCTGACAGGCATGTTCTAGTGGCCTATCCACAGCTTTAAACAACAGTGTCCTACCCAGAAGCTGTGCCTGATGGCTTAGGATAAGGGGAATTGAAGTGGCCAATAAAAATGGAAGTCCTGCCCATGGAACTATGTTCCCCCAAAAGGACCCTAATCTGCATGTGTCTGAGGAATCATGAGTTATCTAAATAGTCCACCACCAGGTGCCTGATTCCCAGGAGAATCTAATATTCCTATTAGAAGAACCTGTGAACAAGTATTTGGGGACTGATGGTCAGTTTCCTGGAAAATTGAACTTAACAATCTTGAGTACAGTTAAAGATAAACATTTTGGGCCTGGAAACTCACCTAAATTTAAAAGAGAGTCAAGGTATTGCTTGGGCTCCATAATGGGAGACTGATTCAGTATTTTAACTTAGGCAGAAATCACAATGAATGTTAAAATTTAAATGTTCTCTTTGGTATAATAAAGGATACATCTGGTCTTTGTCCCTGGTTCTTGGCACAGAACTTCAAAACCCTTGGAATATACTGAGTGATTAGAGTGTCTTTGTTATGCTAATGAGGTGACTCATGGTGGGGGCTGCTCACCAGAGACCAACCATGTGATTAGAGGTTGGAACTTGGGCCCCACTGATCTCTGATCTCTGTGGAGGTGAGATGGGCTGGAAATGGAGTTCCATCATATGGCCATTGATTTAATCAATCTTGTCTAAGTAATACAAGCCCAACAAAAACTCTGGACTGTGAGACTCAGAAGACCTTTCTGGTTGGTGAACTCATTGATGTGCTGGAAAAGTAACACACTGATTCCACAGAGAGAGATTATGGAAGCTCTAGACCTTGCCCCTATGTGTATTCTTTGTAACAAAACTGCAATCATGAATGTATGCTTTCAGTGGATGCTAATTTTCTAGAAAGGTGGCCAGTTTTGGGGGGTTGGGGTTGTTAGTGAAATAAGCAGATGATGTTAGAAATTGCGAAGGGATTTATTTTTCCTACGTCTGTGGAGAAATAAGACACCATACACTTTGAAGGGTGGTCAAAGAATGTCTATTAACCCTGTGATAGTGTAACCAAATGAACACATTGGTATATAGCATTCCATATAAACAAACCCCTGAGATTAGAGTCAGATATCCCTGACAGGCATGTTCTAGTGGCCTATCCACAGCTTTAAACAACAGTGTCCTACCCAGAAGCTGTGCCTGATGGCTTAGGATAAGGGGAATTGAAGTGGCCAATAAAAATGGAAGTCCTGCCCATGGAACTATGTTCCCCCAAAAGGACCCTAATCTGCATGTGTCTGAGGAATCATGAGTTATCTAAATAGTCCACCACCAGGTGCCTGATTCCCAGGAGAATCTAATATTCCTATTAGAAGAACCTGTGAACAAGTATCTGGGGACTGATGGTCAGTTTCCTGGAAAATTGAACTTAACAATCTTGAGTACAGGAGACAGTTAAAGATAAACATTTTGGGGCTGGAAACGCACCTAAATTTAAAAGAGAGTCAAGGTATTGCTTGGGCTCCGTAATGGGAGACTGATTCAGTATTTTAACTTAGGCAGAAATCACAATGAATGTTAAAATTTAAATGTTCTCTTTGGTATAATAAAGGATACATCTGGTCTTTGTCCCTGGTTCTTGGCACAGAACTTCAAAACCCTTGGAATATACTGAGTGATTAGAGTGTCTTTGTTATGCTAATGAGGTGACTCATGGTGGGGGCTGCTCACCAGAGACCAACCATGTGATTAGAGGTTGGAACTTGGGCCCCACTGATCTCTGATCTCTGTGGAGGTGAGATGGGCTGGAAATGGAGTTCCATCATATGGCCATTGATTTAATCAATCTTGTCTAAGTAATACAAGCCCAACAAAAACTCTGGACTGTGAGACTCAGAAAACTTTTCTGGTTGGTGAACTCATTGATGTGCTGGAAAAGTAACACACTGATTCCACAGAGAGAGATTATGGAAGCTCTCTGTGAGACTCAGAAGACCTTTCTGGGGGGTGAACTCATTGATGTGCTGGAAAAGTAACACACTGATTCCACAGAGAGAGATTATGGAAGCTCTAGACCTTGCCCCTATGTGTATTCTTTGTAACAAAACTGCAATCATGAATGTAGTGCTTTCAGTACATCCTTTGAGTCTAGAGTTGTCAACCCTGATAGGATCATGAAAAAAAAACCTGCATTTATAGCCAGTGAACCAGAAGTGGGAGTGATCAAAGAAGATGCCAGGGTTATAGCTGGCATCTGAGGAGGGTAGCTTTGTGGGGGACTGAGCCCTTCAACCTGTGGCATCTGATGCTACCTCTGTGTAGTTTGTGCCAAAATTATATTGACCTATGCTCACTTGGGGTGGAAAAGAGCATCTCTAATCTGAGAATTAGCCAAAAGAAGACAATAATACAAACCCAAAGCGGCAGGCTATCTTTCCCATCTTAGTGAAATCAGAGGTAGAAGTCAACATCATCCACAGGAATGTGCTGGGCTGAAGGAAGGGCTACCAGGTGTTTGTGGGGAGAGGTATAGCAGGAGCGCAGGGGAAATACCAGGGCGGAAGCAGTCAGAGATTTACATACGCAATCACAGATGATGTTTACAGAAAGGTGAAGAAAAGGAGATGACCCTTAGTAAAATATCAGGAGATGAGGGTAGGTTATAGTGAAAAATGAGACTCACACTTAGGTGCAGGCCGTGCTGTTGTCAAATGGCGAGTAGGTCTAATATCAGATAAGGGGCATTAGAAAAAAAGGCTCCAGCCTTGAGGGCTCCAGATAGAGAATACAGCCTAAGGGAATGGCCAGGATATCATATTAGATTCCTTCAATCTGTCAACAGGATAAAGAAGCTGCAAGCACCAAGAAGCCCAGATAGTAGGAAGTCAGGAAGAGATTAGGGCAAAAGATAAAGATTATCAAATAATGCAGCTAAGGTGCTAAAGGTTCAATTTCCCTAGGGCTTTCACTAAATTATCTGACATCTGCTTTGAACATTATTGTCCAGAGTAATAATAACAATAATAACAACAATAACAAGAGTAATAATAGTCAACATTTATAGGTATTTTCAATGTACTGACACTTTGCTAAGTATTTTACATGCATTTTCTTAGTTAATTCTCACCATGGCAGCGTGAGGTAGTTACTATATTGTCTCCATTTTACACAGCACAACATTCAGGCAAGGAAATAATACCTGAGAACCTGAAAGGCTGGGAGAAGCTGGGGACCAGAGACTCATGAGGAGTCCTGCAGTTGGTATGATGCTACTCGTGTTCAGCTGAGAAAGAGTTAACACCAGGTCAGAGAATAATTGTAATTAGGAGGACGATTAGAAATGGTGAATGAACCTGCCATTTTTTTCTCTTTTTTCACAATTAATGGATGGACCTGGAGATTATAACGCTAAGTGAAATAAGACAGAGAAAAAACAACAACATATGACCTCACTTATATGTGGAATCTGATGAACAAAATAAACTGATGAACAAAATAAAACCAGAGTCATGGATACATGGTATAGACCAGTGGTTGGCAAACTCATTAGTCAACAGAGACAAATATCAACAGTACAACGATTGAAATTTCTTTTGAGAGCCAAATTTTTTAAACTCAAACTATATAGGTAGGTACATTGTTATTAACTTAATTAGGGTACTCCTAAGGCTTAGGAAGAGCCACACTCAAGGGGCCAAAGAGCCTCATGTGGCTCGCGATTCGCAGTTTGCCGACCACGGGTATAGACTGATAGATATCAGAGGGGAGGTGGGTGGGGTGGACAGGATAAAAGAAGGTGAAGAGAATGGTCAAAGACCATATGTGCATAGCCCAGGGACACAGACAACAATGCGGTGAGTGTCAGAGGGATGGGAGGACGAGGTCTTGGTGGGGCAGTACATAAGCATGATTGATTAAATCAGTGGCCATATGATGGAACTCCATTTCCAGCCCATCTCACCTCCTCAGAGATCAGATATATAATCAAATTGATCATGGAGTCCACAGAACCCAGTCATTATGAATTTGAAAATGAAGCATCACATGATTTTTCATTATGGAGATTTTCTTTGCAAGGACACAATCTGGAAACTTTCCCAAAGGGAAAATTCAACAGAAGACCGCATGTGTCCTTGACTGTGGCATTCCAATCAAATACTTAATCTAGATTTCTTGGAGACTGAGAACAACCTGAGGAGGAAATTCAAGTGACACAATCCCTTTGAAGGGCCGTGCCTAAGACCTGGTTCTTCTGAAGATTCCCACACCTTGTGGTTATATGAAAGGGCTTATTTATTACCAAATCATAAATATTTTATTTACCCAAACCAGTAAGGAAGGAAGAAATGGGGGGGAATTTGGGCAGCTTTCTGGAGAAATCCTTGCCAATGCCCTATTTGCATTGACTGCACAGCACTCAAAAGCACTTTTGTTTTGTTTTAAATATCTTTTATTCTGTTGGAATACAGCCATCAGGTATGCAGCACAGATAAACTCATCTGCCAACATCCGGGTTTAAATCTGAAAAACAAATATGTCAATGAACTTGACTGAGGTAACAGCTTTCACACTAGCAGCATCTGCTCTGCTTATTCAAAATGTACCTGAGCAATAGAATCAATATTAATGCTGTCCTTTATAAAGGTGAATCCACTGAGCCACCACTTGAGTGACTGCTCTGAGAGTTTTCACTGGAGGTGAGAAAACTGGTCCTCACTTACACTGTTGACTGAAAAAACGGTGTTGGTAATGGAAAAAGCATTCCAGAATGAGATGTGTCCGCCATTGCTGGAAAACAGCCTTTACCTGGTTTATGTAGGCATATCCTTGACATCCTGGAACCTCAAAATGGCTCTCACTGATGCCACAGAATCAGTCTTCACCATCCCCATCACTGTAGTTCCTGTTGTTAATCTCTGTTCTTTTCAATCTGTCCTCTATACATTCTCCAGACTTGCCTTTCTTAAGTAAAAACCCATCTTCTAATGGTTCTGCTTAAAAACTTTCAATGATTTCTTATTACCTCCAGCAAAAGCAGATTGTAATTTAGTGTATAGGTAATGCTTACTATTGTTATAAAATTACTTTCTAACACTGAAAAATCAGGAGATTTTATCTCAATATATATGACTTTCTAACTTTTTTGGTTGTTAAATTGAGATGTCTGGACATAGCAGGCCCCTTTCCCTACCTAGACTGGAGCAGAGAGGCCACTGTCCTCTTTAAAGTTGGGCAGGGTATTCACACTGCTGTTTGTCACTGTCCACATAGTCTCCCCACATTTGCAGTTGTCAGTGGCCACTTATTGGGTGTCTTGTTCAATTTTAGAAAGATAGAGAAATATCCTCTGTACTTTCATCAAATGGCAAAACCATAGTGTGCTGGTGAACAGACAAAAAAAAACAAAAACAAAAAAAAACCCCTCTGATTTGTCCTATTTGCCAATTCCCCTGGTGTAAATACTTCCCTCCCTGCCAAATTTGATGCTACCAACATGAATTCACTGACTTCAGATTGACAAGGGAAGCTACTAAACAGTTCTCATACCATCTTCAGCACATCACTGTAATAAGGACAAAACAAAATTACAAAACAAAAGGAGGAAGCTTAAATCACTTTATTTGCCTGTTCATGCAGACCGTTGGATGTACAATTCTGGTGAGTATTTAAAATTCAAACTGCTTAAAATGGCCTCAAACCTCCTCACAATCTGATCCCAACCTAAATTTCTAGCCTATTTTCTTTCATTACTCATATAACCTAATTATATAGGTTCTTGCTGGCCCCTGAACATACAAAGAATTTTAACACATCTGTCTTCATGCATGCTGTTCCTTACACCTGAATAGCATATGCCACATATATTCCACATGTATCTGTGAAACTTTCTGCAGTGATATTGAACAAAATAATACTCTCCTCTCTGCTTCTACATCACTTAGCATTTGGGTAAATTGTGAGCTCTCTGAGGGGTTAGATATTATTTATCTGTGTATTCAAAATAATTAGCATAACACAGACAACAGAGTGATGAAGACCAGGGGAGGGGTAGCAGGGACTGGGTAGAAGTAGGCAAAGGGGGAGCGGAATGGAAGACATCTGTTATAGTATCGACAATAAAAAAATTTTAAATTACACCTGAATAGCATATGCCACATATATTCCACATGTATCTGTGAAACTTTCTGCAGTGATATTGAACAAAATAATACTCTCCTCTCTGCTTCTACATCACTTAGCATTTGGGTAAATTGTGAGCTCTCTGAGGGGTTAGGTATTATTTATCTGTGTATTCAAAATAATTAGCATAACACAGACAACAGGGTGATGAAGACCAGGGGAGGGGTAGCGGGGACTGGGTAGAGGTAGGCAAAGGGGGAGCAGAATGGAAGACATCTGTTATAGTATCAACAATAAAAAAATTTTAAATGCTTAGTATATATACTAAACGTCTAATAAATGCTTATTAAAAAATCAATAAAATATATTTAAAAAAAAATTTTAAATGCTTAGTATATATACTAAACCTCTAATAAATGCTTATTGAAAAAAAGATATAACTGAGTCATTAAATGAAATATTTAAGTTACATTTATAAAAATAAAAACTCTTATAGTATCAACAATAAAAAAATTTTAAATGCTTAGTATATATACTAAACGTCTAATAAATGCTTATTAAAAAAAGATATAACTGAGTCATTAAATGAAATATTTAAGTTACATTTATAAAATTTATAAAAACTCTAATGTTTATCAACAAAAAACTGTAAACCCGCTATCTGGGTTTTGTATTTTTATCCTTTCTTCTGAAATCACCGGTTTTTAATTCCATAACCATGTTATATAAATATACATTACTAAGTGGTAACCTACATATTTCCTGGATTCCTCTGCTGGTTTTCTATCAGAGTGCACACTAAAGGAGTAGATATTTATCTCATAACCTCTAACAGGCCAAATACCACCACTACCAAGTAGTATACTCCCATAAATGGAAATGTGAGCATCCTGCTTACACACAGTTCTTGACAGATACAAATTCGGCTTAACCCATCACAAGGCCAGCACTTGGGTTTCTATAGATCACTGATTCTAAAGCACTGAATACAAATAGCTCTAAAATTACAGCAGTCAAACCTAAATTATGAGGATTAAACTGCATGAATGGCTAGAAATGATAGATTTAGGAAGATTTCTTCCTCTCTCAGCTACTATATTGAAAAACACTATGAAGAAACCTAGGTAATATCTACATCTCACTTTTTTTTTTTACATGTTGCCTAGCACAGAGGTTCTCAAAGTATTTTATTTCAGACTTCCTTTACACATTTTAAATTATTGAGTACCCACAAAGCGATTTGTTGTGAGCTATATTTATTGATGTTTATATACTGTACCCAAATAGAAACAAAATTATAAATACAATAGTCCACATGCACACATATTAGCATCAGAAAGATGATGCCATTAAATCTCATGTAGCCTCTGGGAAACTCCACTGTACAGTTGGGGGAGAATGACAGTGAATAATGAACATCATTCTTAGTATTATTATGAAGATAGTTTTGACCTTGCAGATCCCCTAAAAGAATCTTGGAGACCACATGGGGCCAATGGACCACACTTTGAGTATTGCTGGCCTAGCTCATTAAGTGAAAATAATCACATTTGTTGTGATTATTAAGTTTATGGCCAGTATTTACTATCAGTGTTATATTTACACAACTCTCTTTCATGAACAATGAGCAGAGTTTGCTTGCTTTTGCACTTTTATTGCCATATCAATCGATCAGCTTCAGTTACTAGTCAGTAGATTATCAAATAGAAAACTCTAGGATAACAAGAAAAATTTTATGAAATGACAATTATCTACCTTGATCGAAATATATGTTTATAATGATATAAAAGGAGATAGGTGAAAAGTAGGGGAGAGAGGGACAGGTATGATGGATTCAGTGAAGGTTGAAATTATCTATCTCAATAACTACTAGATCAATGATTCCATCACCTCTTTCAGATGCATGTCATTATGAGATGTCATCTAGATACAAAAGGAAAAAAATTGATACAAAAGGAGACTAAACTGGTCTAGTTATAGAATTTATTATTAAGTTTACAAGTGCTGTATTTGACACAATCTTTTATAAAACTCTTTTTAAATATATTTTATTGATTTTTTTACAGAGAGGAAGGGAGAGGATAGAGAGTTAGAAACATCGATGAGAGAGAAACAATGATCAGCTGCCTCCTGAACACCCACTAGTGGGGATGTGCCTGCAACCAAGGTACATGCCCTTGACTGGAATTGAACCTGGGACCCTTCAGTCCGCAGGCTGACGCTCTATCCACTGAGCCAAACCAGTCAGGGCTTATAAAACTCTTTTAGGTACACAAAGAATTGCCTTTGTTTACCTTGGGTCCATTTCTCTTTCCATCTCAAGTTCATTTCAATCTAATAAATAAATGTGCAAACAGAGGCATAAGTAAATGATAATAATGCCTACCTTACATTACTAAGCATTTTTCTTATATGCTATCTAACCTGAGACTCAGAATAGAGGGGAATAAAGTTTTCTTTAGCAAACTGTGTAAATTTCCTTGAACAAGAATTTGAATTAATATACTTCTTAGATAAAACAGTCATTACTTTCTTGCTGCTGCATTGAGTATTCTTTCAAATTTTAACCTGTTGCCCATTTCAAGTAAATTAGAGAGTCAAATAAATCATCCCACTAGAGGACAATCTGAAAATGACTACTGGGGAAATAGCTTTTCCATTTATTAATATTAATTTTTAACTTTACCATATGTTCAGTTCATTTTCCAACTCTGAATGTCAGGGCTCATGGTGTGCATGTATTTTCTGAATAGTTGCAAGAATGATGTTACCCACCCAGTGGTCAGTTTATAGCCTCCCCACTCCCAGTTCTTTATCCTGAGTGTAGCTCAATCCCAGGTATGGCCACATTCTGGTAAATGCCTTAAGCAAGAAACACCACAGCCAATTTAAACAAAAGAAAACGCGGAGAGCACTGCTGTGAACTGCAGCTATGCCAATGGGAAAAATGAAATCAACTGTTTGCCAACACTCTGTGGCCTGAGGGTTAACATAGTGTCCAAATGGAACTTAAAAAATCAGCCTTAGAATTGAAGCATCGCAGGGTAGGGAAAGGAAACCACCAACTTAAGGTGATGGAATGTCATGTGTGTTTTTTAAATTTCAGCAATGAGTTGATTCTTCAGAACATCTGATAAACACAGGATATTAAAAATGTGTCTCATATTGTTGATCTTTTATAAGACCAGATTGCAATTTGGTATAGGAGGAGATATAATTTATTTACAAATGAATTTATGTTTGCATTAAATAAAGCCAGTTAAGATAACATTGTAGTTTCAGAACTGTTTACATTAGTTGATGATAGTACAATAAATTTAGAATAAGGAAATTGTCAAATTAGGGAGAAGGCGGCTATCAATTAAGTTTTCATAAGCAGATCTGTTACATAATCTCTTGGTTTGGGCAAAAAGGGGGCTAAAAATATTGTAAGACAGAGATTATTCTGGATTGGCCCTTCATCATCTCCATTATCCCCTATTCATTCCTCTAAAGGGAATTTCCATACAGGTCAGAAGTAGGAAAATAGACACTTCAAAAGGAGAAAGAAGAAGCAGTACTAAAAATAGAAAAATATAAATGTTTCTGCTAACTAGAACAACTGCTGGGGATCATAGGTTGTGTCAGCGAGACATTAAAACAGCTTGTTTAAAAGCAGATGCATACAAATACTGCCCCATGGATTTAGATATTTCATATATATTGTGTCATCCCCCTGAGGGTTTTATAGGATTTTTTTACTAACAAAATAATAATAATATCAGCAGTCATTTATTTTTGTACTTTAAGTATTTACTTTCACACTAATTCTACAATATACATGGTTGGGATTTGAACCCAGATTTTTCTCCCTCTCTTCATTCTTTCCCCTGAGCTACAATAATGTCTAAGCCACTGACAACTAGTTAAGATACATGAGCCTTACTGCCCCCATGCCTTTTATGTTAGAGTTAATAAGATTCGTTCACCGTAAAAGGGTTGTGGCTTGGGAGGGACAGGGAAGAGGAGACTGAACTGTGGTTACTGTATGGTATAAGATGGATTCTAATGATGACCAAGTGACTTTCAACTTCTGGGGCAATAAAGCCAACACTGAACGAACAAACCCTAACTTTCTCTTTGCTATGGACACCTAATGCACTACTACCATCATGGCCATTATGTTGGGTTTTCTTACAAATCAAGCAAGCAAAGACCAGGGTCAGATACAGTCAACATTCCACACATGGTAGCCCTAGAAATTGTGGCTTTTATTGTTGATGAGCAGTGGCTGTAAGATAATGTTTCTCCATTTTCTGACAAAGATGACCAAAAACAAACAAAACAAAACAAAAAAAACACCATGTGAAAAGCTGCCAATATCACATCTACAATGGGAAGGGAATCTCATCTAAAAGATCTCCTATTTTGTGCCAATGTAAAACTATTATTACTGTTTGTATTTAGTCATCATTTGTTACTAGGTTACCAATCTGTCAACAGAGCTTAGTCGTCAAATTGAAAGTCAGGTAGAACTGACTCTCCTATCTTAAGCCATTGAGATGTTAATAAATAAGTAGAGAGATTCATCTGTGTCATTATTACACTGTATTTATTTCAGGGTATGAAATAATTCTCATTTATCTTCCATGTGAAGGATAAACAACCAATGTAAAGTGATCTCTGTAAAGATTTTCATTCAGGTAGTCAATGACATTTAGAACTTTTCAAAAGTATAATAATAAAACTCATTCATTTTCAATCATTTAAGGCATGAAACTTTATATTATAACTAAATTTTCTTACCGAGGCCCAATAAATAAAACTAAATATTGTGGAACTTCCTGGTGAAATCTGATTGGGAAGGTGCTAAAGGCCCCATCCCTACCTCTGACCACTATTGAGAATAATGCTTGATGGATTCCTCAGGACTCCATGGAGCTCAGTTCTCTAATATGAACAATTACATGATTGATTGAATTCTTTTCTTGAAATTGGAAATCAACTATTACATGAGCTGTAACTTTAGAGTGATTTATTTTTTTAAAACAACAAGAATATGATTCATACAATCCCATGAGTGCTGCCCACTTTCAGGGTAGTCCAATTTGGAAACTACCCACTTACTTCACTAATGATGGCATTGCTCAATATAGTTTTGGAATGTTTGTTTTAGTATCATTTTTCCTTATATATTCTTCCAGATTCTATAAATATTGGCAAACCTTTGTCTTTTGAAATTGAATTTGATCTTTTAGAATAAATAAAATAATTCATAACAAGAATTGTCAATGGCAGTAGATGGTTTGTCAAAATAACACTGTTTATTTATTTGTTTGTTTTAATAAATCTGACAGGCAACCATAAAACATTAAGTTTTTATGCAGGTTAAAAACTTTTTTTTAGTAGAAAATATCCAAAGCAATCTAAAAGCAATATTGTTTACTATAAGAGAGAATTTTATATAGCAATTATTTTGAAGATGATAACTTTTTTGTAAATATATAAATTATTGCTGAATAGTCTCACTTTTAATTAAGTATTTTTCATATAAGAACAATCTACTACTGCAAATCTTTTTTTAAAATATATTTTTATTGATTTCAGAGATGAAGAGAGAGAAAGTAGAAACCTGAGAGAGAATCACTGATCAGCTGCATACCCCCTACTGGGGATGGAGCCTGCAACCCAGACATGTGCCCTTGACCGGAATCAAACCTGGACCCTTCAGTCCGCAGGCCGACACTATCCACTGAGCA
>NW_005353916.1:946749-967520 GCF_000412655.1 Myotis brandtii | reverse complement strand
CAACATGCTAAGCATCAGCATTAAAGGAAAATCAGGGGACATTAGAATTCCAATAGGTGGTCATGGTCTTCAGCTTTCCTGATGGCTACTCAGAGAATAACATTTTTTATGGACAACATGCAAATATTATCTGTCTGGCCTGGTCACCAGACAAGGAGCACTGTGCCTCCTGTGTCATGTATATGATAGTGTATGTATGGACCCTGAGTAACCCTAATACAAGGGTCAAGATCCAAGATGCACACTGACTCCACCACATCAGCAGCCTGGCCTGGCTGGTCCTGCACACGCTGGTCACCATCTCCCACAATTGCCTACAGAAGACCCTGCCTTTGGACAGACCGAATTAGGGACACAGTAGAACACATCACTTCTCTAAATAATTCCGTAATGCCTCCATGCCCCTGCCCCACTGGGGAGGGGAGCTATATCCTGATGACCCTTGTCTCTGTGAAGGGTGTTCAACTCTATACACACCTTTCACAAAGCTTTACCAGGGGTGAGGAACCTTTTTTCTGCCAAGGGCCATTTCGATGTTTATAACATCATTCACAAGCCATACAAAATTATCAACTTAAAAATTAGCCTGCCATATTGGTTAAACATTTAATTAACTTAGCAGGACCAGATTAAATGATTTCAAGGGCCTTATATGGCCCATGGGCCGGATGTTCCCCACCCCTGCTTTAGACAGTGGCAGTTTGCACATGAGCGATGAAGTGAGCACTTAAAAAAATTCCAACAGGTTAACATTCAAGATAAGGATGGCTTCAGGATACTGTTCTTTGGACAGGAAAGGCTGATGGACATGTGACTTTTTGGTTTCAGTAAAAAGTATAATCAGTCAACATATACAAAAGGCATATCCAATAACTGAGATAGGGCTCATATTAGGTGAACAGGAAATCTGGTGGGAGAAAATGAGTGTGACCCTTATGAACTAGCTCTTCATAAGAATACCCTCCAAAGTCTCCAATCTTATGCCTATAGAAGCCTGTTCTCTCTTGGGACAGTGGTAAGGGATTGGATCAATCACAACTGCTTCCTTAAGCCCTAAGGATTTTTGAGAGTAGAGCAAAGACCTTGATCAGGGGCCCTATGTCTTCCTCATCCAGCCCTCCCCAATATCTTCATGTCCATCTTTGCACCCAACTTTATTCTTAAAATCCAAGCAACACCTGGTAATGATTTTGTGCTATTCATTATTCCAAAGTAGTTCGGTTAATGACTTGGTGAAAAATAGCTTAGATAAATTAATGAATGCTAAATTCATAATGGATTACTCTAAAACTAATATTTTGTGGGGAAATGCCAGCTCCTTTGACCTTTATATCACTGAGATGGAGGATAAACTGAGTTTTGTTATGCATCTGTCATTTAGCCACTGTAATAATCAATGATTAATACTTGTACAGATGGGGAGCCAAAGGGAGAAATAATCTTTTCCAGATCCACAGAGCCAGTAGCAAGCACTCTGTCAGTTTCCTATACTCTTGCTCATTAGCCTTTCTGTTTCATACAAAAAAATATATATATATATTTCAAAATAAACACACACACAACCACATCTTGGCTGCCAATATCAGGAAAACAACCATGGAACTGCATAGATGATGGGTCTTCTACTGTGAGACAATTTTAAATTCTCAGTTATACTTGCATCTCCACAGTAATGTACAGTGTGTGTTTTGAAGTTGGTCTAAACACACATACAGTACTACCGAAAATTGTCTACAATGGCATTTTCATGAAATGTATTTGCACATTGTATCACTATACCTCAAGATACTTCAGCATACCTTAAAAATTCCCCTCATATCAAAATCCAAATAAAAGTACAGACCAAGCGCATCATTCTGAGTTACTAAGGACAACTTAAAAATGTAATTTCCTTACAATAAACTCATCATTATAGATTATTTCATGAATTGGTATTACTTTTTTCCTACAAATTTGCACCAATTAAAAATATACCACAGAAGAAAAAAACTCCATCATACTGTCACATTCTCTATTGCTTTATATGTTTGAGAACTCTGGTTAAGAACCAATGCAGTGAGTCCACGGTGACATTCTCCCCCCGACTTAATCTCTTTGGATCTTGTCTCTCTTCCTGAATATACTAGTAGTCCTCCCAGGCTATATAGGGTGGGAGTATGAGAAACACAGATTATTCATGTATTTTTATTTATTAATTATTTTCCATACAAACAACTGTAAACCTACTTTTGCCCCACCCTATATATGATTCCCCTTAAGATGTGATGTGCAATTTTCTTTCACAGTTTCAATCACAGTTTACAATGTTATTTTTAAGTGTAATTCCTTCAGTAATACCATTCTCCCCTACTTGACTATAAATACTAGAAGGGTGTTGACTGTACCTCTAGTACCTTCATGCTCAGTGCCTCAACATGTAAATTTTGTTCATAAATAAATAAACTTTTCTACAAGGCTATTGTGAGTCGGGGGGGGGGAAGATGCTAATGTGAAAGTTCTTTGTACACTGGAGAAATAATAGTTTATAAATGTAAGCTCTCCTTAATCTATTGCTCTTATCTTTTAAATCAATATTTAAATTAAGGGACAGTGATACTACATGTACTGTCAGACTGGCAAGTTCCCCAAAACTTCTGAGTTTAATACAGCTGGCAGTTGGCAAGTGCTTCATCATCTCTGTGGGGGAGAGAGAGAAGTGATTCACCTCTCATATGACGCCTGGGGGACCAGCAATTCACATAATTGCTCCTGTAGGAGGAAAGAGAAGGGAAAAATATTTCCAAAGACATGAGACTGGTCATACAATATCAACTTCTTTGGGGAATTCCCACAACTATTGCTATTTTTAGGGTGGCACTCATGAGCTGTAATATTAAAATTCACCGAGGATGTCATGCAATAGAGCAACACTTCTGTAGTTCTATAATTTTTTTTTCAAAAAAAAGAAAAGAAAAAAACACCTATCTGAGCACCCTTGAGGAGAAATAACTTACTTCCATTCTTAAAGTAAATCTAACTATTAAAGTCACAAAGATTGGCAATGATCGCTGTAATCATTCCAGTTAGCAGTGTTACAAACTAGGGCCCAGAGAGCTACAAACAAATGCATGGCACGCAATCAATCAGAGCTGGGAGGAACTATTGTACACCTGGGGTATGTCAGGAAACTGATTGAAAACTCCTTGAGCAGCCAGCCAGGAAGATTGTATCTCCCGGGTTCCCACCTCTGCTTAGCAGTGTCAACACCCCCAGGTCAGGACGGGCTGTTAACTCTGATTAGGGCTCCTACTCCGAGTCAAGTGAGGGCACAGCAGAATGTGAGAGGTCAGATAAGAGGAAGTAAATTCCTGAACTATTTGCATTGGCACAGTGGAAGGGTCATGCTTTTTGGAGCCACGTGGGAGATACCTTTGTGGTCTCCTTGGTGAGGGAAATTCCCAGAAAACGGCAACTCTGAATGTGCATGTGGGGAGGCAGCCTGGTTAATCATCACCTGGCACACTGAGAGGGATCAAACCAGCACCGAGTGCTTATGCTGAAAACAGATGATGTGCCCCCTTTCCCTAGCCGGATGCAAATCTCTTCATTATAAAGAACTGGTACTGACCCAGAGTGAGAGGAGGATTACCAAGGGACAGTGACCTTCTATCTGATCTGAACATCAGCTTATGTTGGTGCTGAATAATGCATCGCTATTTTTTTTTTTGTTCTAATTTTAATATTGTTTATTATTCCACTTTCTGTTGACTATTCACTGTGCTACAATAAGTGATTCCTAAGTAGCACAGACATCGTGTGTCCTGTAAATGCAGTCCTATTGAGGTTTGGGGTTTTTCAGGGAGAGTAAATGAACCTTGGTCGTTGGAAAAGGGGTGTCGTGGAATCTGGGACATGTTACTTCATCAATTCTTGATCAGCCTTAAACGATCTTTGCAGTAGATGTTGTAGGGAGCCTTCAAGACATTTCTTTTCCTTCAAAAAACAGCCTAGTATTAAGAAATGAACTAAGTTTTAAAAAGGTTAAAACTTTGATCATGTTAATAGGATTTTTAAAAACCCAATAGGATGTCCTTCTTATTTAATTACACTGCCTATTAGTTTATTAAACACTTTATTATTTGTCCCAAAATTCTAGATGGTTTAACTACTTTACTACCTCCCCCCACCCTCCCCCCCGCTAAACAGATGCTATGCTATACTTTCAATATAACCTTAGACACTTGCATAGACATTTTCAGTACAGAGTAACATCTGCACCGGACTTGAAGCCCAGATATATCAGTCAGTCTTCTTCTGCCCTAAGTGAAGAGATGGGTGATTCATTACCTCTGGATGCAAGTTTACTCATCTGTAGGATGAAGGCATGGGATCAGGTGTTCATTCCTGCTTCCTTTTCGCTCCAATATTCCTTGGTTCTGAGTATTACCCATACACTTCTATTAACAACCATGATCCCCCTTGCATAGCTGAAAATCTAAGGGCCTCGCTCAAGGTCATATATAATCTGAGGAAGCAGCCAGATTTTGAAGACTCCTGTTTCCTCTCCAATGAAATAGTGGCTTGAAAGAAATGTTGCCTTCAGATTGATGAGAAACAGAGCATCCACAATATAACTCAGTAAGATTCAAGATCACTCAAATTCTAATTTTATTATCTTTAAAATTAGAAGGCAGAAATAAAAAGGGATTTTAAATTATATCTGGCAAGACTGTTTCAAGGTGAACTTTTTAGTCTAAATCATATTTGGACAAAATTACTGACATAAGCAAATTAATAATTCATCTGAGAGAAAAAATCACACTAAAGAATCATTTCATTGCAAAGGAACCAGTACCATTCTTATGTTTAGAAAAACAAACAAATAATATATCTCCTACCCCTACACAGACCTTTTTATTTACAAAATTAATTAAGATAATGAGATTAAGAGGTTTAAAATGCAGGCTTCGCTACCATACTTTGGTACCACTATAACAAGAATTACATTTAGCAGCTTTTAAATTAAAAATGTAAAAGCCTCGTATTTGTCTTTTTAGTTTAATTAGTTGCTAAGTACCATACTGGAGGTTGCTTCCATGACACAAGCTGGTAGTTGGTTGTAAATCAGTGCTCTCTACTGGATTCACAGCCATCTTTAAATGAGATGTCATAAATGTTATGCCCCGTAACAATGCATTTCATTTCAATCTCATATAATCACTTTTATATGTTTTTAAAAAAAAAACCCACCACATGTATCTAGCACCTTCATAGGTCTCTAAATTGTCAGTTTGGTTACCAGTCCTTCCACCGGCCTCCCTGAGAGAAAAATAACACAACACATTGCAGGACACATAGAACTGGCATAACAAGCATCATTCTTACACCTTTGGTGACCTAGCTGCAAATGTCTTCTCTGAATGAGGGATGATTTATCCAAGGTGAATAAAAACATAGCTTCCAGAGACATAGAAGCATTGAACAGAACAGACCATCAAACCTCAGAGGGAAGGCAAGGGAGGGTGGGCAGGAAGAGGGCGGTAGTGGTAAGAGATCAACCAAAGAACTTGTATGCATATAAGCATAGCCAAGGGACACAGACTATAGAGGGGTGAAGGCCTGGGCTGAGGGGTGGGGGCGGGCTGGAGAGGTCTTTGGGGGACATATGTTATACTTTCAACAATAAAGAATTTTTTTTTAAAAAAGTATATGGGCCCTGACCAGTTTGGCTCAGTGGCTAGAGCATCGGCCTGTGGACTGAAGAGTCCCAGGTTCGATTCCGGTCAAGGGCATGTACCTTGGTTGTGGGCACATCCCCAGTCGGGGGTGTGCAGGAGGCAGCTGATCAATGTTTCTCTCTTATCAATGTTTCTAACTCTCTATCTCTCTCCCTTCCTCTCTGTAAAAAATCAATAAAATATATTTAAAAAAATAAAAAAGAAAAAGTATATGGTATGGAGAACGTTAGGCCCATGGGCCCTTGAAATCATTTGGTCTGGACCTGCCAAGGCATTAGGGGTGAGTTAATTAAATGTTTGACCAAATATAGCAGGCTAATTTTTAAGCTGATAATTTCATATGACCCATGAATGATGCTATAACTATCCAGAAAAAAAGGATTCCCACATCTGAAAACATAAAATAATAATTTTATTGCGAAAGTTAAAGCTAAAATAACTGATAACCAAGCCTGCAGGACTGGTTCACAGGTGTGCCTGGGGTGCTAATCTATATATAAAACCCTAAGCGACCGTCTGGCTGTCCAACCATCTGACTGGTAGCTATAACACACAATGACCACCAGGGGGCAGATGCTCCAACCGGTAGCTATGACCCACATTGACCACCAGGGGAAAGATGCTCAACACAGGAGCTGCTGAGCTGCGGTGACTTGGCAGCTGTGGTTCTCAGGTGACACACCTGAAACCAGACAGGAGGGAACCCAATTCCAGGGTGTGTCACCCAAGAACAGCCCGGTCACAATCCAGGACCCCTCGGGGGATGTCGGAGAGACGGTTTTGGCCCTATCCCCACAGGCCAGGCCTAGGGACCCCATCGGTGCACGAATCTATGCACTGGGGCTCTAGTAGATATATAAAGCTAGGGGGTAAGGATATTTTTCCCTTTCCCTATGTACAGTACCAGGGAAAAATGGTGGCACAGGAGTTAAATCTCAAGCCCTAGACTGTCACTACTGCCTCTATAACAGCTAATACAACTGATTCTATTAAGGTCTTGTCCTAGCCTTCAAAGCAGTTTAAGGGGTCCACTTTTAAAAATAACTAATTCTAACATGGCAGGCCCACTGCTAGGTGCTTGACATAATCTTAGTAACCCCCAAAGTTATGTATTATTAGCTCTATTTTAAAGATGAAGATATTTAGTTTCGAGCAATAATCCCACAGCTAATACATTATGAAAACTGTATCTTAATACAAGTTCACTTGACTCCTCAGCCAATGCCCTTTCCACCGCCTATACTGTATCCAAATAAGAAATGAGGTCTGCATTCTGCCTCATATTGCCATTCTGAACCTGATGCCAAGGAGTATGAAACATATGTTAAACTGGATGGAGTGTTATGTTATGCATCCGTACAGCTGACACTCCAGCCACCTGTACAGAGAACCATGCTGTGTTTTCTTTCACAAAGGGGAATGAAACCCTTGAAAAAATAATAAACCCTATTTTGTAAACCTTCTTTTTAATGCACCTGGCAAGGCGTCTGCCTCTCAGTGGGCCAACCTTCTTCAAAGTAGCATCTCTTCTCGGTGCTTCCACTTCCTCATTGCTCAATCGCTGCAATCTGGTGAAGTCATTTTCTCATTGCCAAAACCAACGGGTACATCTCACTTGGCCTCTAGAAGCCTTTGGCACTGACAACCATTCTTTCCCCATAAAACCACTGGTTTCTTTATTGGCTCTGGTTTTCCTCCTTCCTCTCTGGCTGCCTCCTCTCAGTTTTTCCAACAGGCTCCTCTTCTATCTACTCCTAAAACACTATGGCTCCTGGGTTTCAGTTCCTAGACCAAGTCTATCCTCTATATACTCAATCTGAGTGGTATTATCTAAATGTTGATGATTCCCATAGGGAGAACATTCTCCATAAGTCTCATATTCTTTCATGTCTTCTGAAGTAGGCACTGACTGCTCTTTGTCAGAAACTATCATTTTAAGAGAGAAGAGCCTTGGAACACAGATACAGTGTCCTTTCTGGATAAAAAAACATGTTCCTGGATAGGTTTGGAAGACATGTGTTTCCCTCCTGAACAAAGCCATCCTTATTGCCTGTCTGATATAAGAGATTTGGGGTCGATAAACTCAGATTTCCACTCTTATAATCCAACCCACTAAGTTTATAGGCGCCAATGGGGCTCCTTGGAGCCACTCTGGAGGAATCAGAGCTATAGGAAGCAGTACAAACCATGGTGCTATGCTGACTACTGCTACTGATATGAGTGCACTGTTGTTTTGATCCAGGAGTTTCATATGTTTCATGGATTAGTATCTATGATCCTAATCTAACATGTTCATTTGAAAGTAGGATAAAATATCAGACCCTTCATGGTTCTCAACAGTTCCCTGTACCAGTTAGAACATCATAGATTATAAATAGAAGAAAGGAAAGTAGGAATAAAAAACAAAATATTTATTGTTTTGAGAGAGAGAGGAAAGATGGAAGGAAGGAAGGAAGGAAGGAAGGAAGGAAGGAAGGAAGGAAGGGGAGTAGTAGGAGATAGGCCAGTTTTTGGAGAATGTGCCAAGTTAAATTAGGTTAATTAGGTCCCACTCCTGAGGTTTGAAGTAGTTTCAACTTCCTCCAAAACTAGTGAGGAACCTGCTAATTGGAGACATTATGTTACCTGGCCAAAGTCAAACATACATGAAGTACAGAGCCAGGGATTAAAATTAAACCCACGCTACTGAAAGCTTTTGACACTAACTTCTGTGATGTTTTTCTAATCCCAGAGAAACTGGGGCTTTACTGATCAAGTTGGAATATATAAGTCTTTACCCCTTCACTTACTTTAAGAGAAGAGATAGTTTCCGCATCTTTGTCAGAAGTCTTTTAAAGACCAACATCAAATTAACTTCATTCTATGCACAGTTCCTAGAATATATTTGTAAAAGTATGGCTTTCATCAGGCCACTTCCCAGCTCAAAACTTTTCACTAGCTTTCTCCTTCTTGTCACATCAAATAGTTCCACCCCACCCTGCAGTTCAATCTTTATTTCAACCCCTTCCTACCATGCATTCCACTGGCCCTCTCGGCCACATGAGCTATGGCACAATGAGAGTACATACTGTTTCCTGCGGTGAGTTGCCTCCGTCATACCCCTTCTTAAAACCTCAGCTCCAATCTCTTTTAAGAAACCTCTCCCAATTCTTTCTGCATACACTAATCCTCCCCTTCTAAGAATTCCTATTACACTGAAAGTCAGCAGCACATACATTAGCATCTGATTATTCTCTGATTTTTGGATATTTGTTCTGTTTTCCTAACTAGCTTGTGTGTTGCTTTGGGCAGGACCATGGTATTCTCCTTCGACAATCTCCACATTCCTGAGAACAGTCCACAAATCACACTGTGGGCAGTCAGCACATATAGGCTGATTGATGAACTTCTCCTAAGTTGGATTTATCTTTCTCAACCAAGAGAATGTGCCCACTGTTTAGAAGGCAGCTTCAGCTCATCCAAAGAGGCAAACTGTTGTCATTATGCATTCAGTTTGGTTTTGGACATCAGAACCAGGAATCTGCATGGCCACATGCCTTCTCATTCTGGAATAGGCTACTTCTGCCCTGGGGCGAACGGCACCAGCCCAAGCTTACAGAAAAGACTTTTCTGACATTCCATTTGCTTGCATGTTGTTCCCACCAATTACTCCCAGAGCTTATTTTGATTAGGAATAAGGAGAAATGATATTTGAGGATTTAGATTTAAGTTTATATGCAAAGTTGAAAGAGAACATCTAAATTTGTTTGCTTTCTCAACAAAAATATTAGGAAATGTGGTGATATAAGATGCTCAAGAGATGCAAGAAAAGTTTGAAGGGGAAAAAAATGAAAACTACTTGCACACAGTGTTGGATTCTGAATTGACTTTAGCATCTTAGGAATAAGCTTGGCATTTATAAGAGAATTTAGGAATGGCTTTCCCCAATTTCCATTTATCATATTTCCCCCAAGAAATCTACGGTTTTATTCATTTAAATTATTTGTGATAATGTCAGGAAAAGAGAGATACTCTTCCATGTCTTTGGGTAAATCACAGCACTCAGAAGTGACAGACATGACAAGTAAGATTTTTTCCACTGCACCAACCAGGTAGGAGCACAGAATTGTATTGCTGTGGCTTTCTAAACCTTTGGTGGAAACTGTCCCAGCCCTCCTCCTCCGGGGTGGCCAGTGAGAACATCAGCAGACTAATAACAAAGAAATGAGTTTATTACTCACCATTCTGCAGGGATTCAATGTCACTCTGAGCTAGAATAATGAAAACAATTAGGTTATTGGTTTTCTCTGCAACAACTAAAACAGGTAATGTATACTGCTATGGGCTCATGTTTAACACGAAGGGGAGCACACATCTGCCAACCCTGCCTCTCATGTCAGATCAAAACCTTCAGCTCCATCCTGGATCTCTGGGCATTTAAAAAATATATCTTTTTATTGATTTTAGAGAGAGAGAAAGGAAGAGAGAAACATCACTTGGCTGCCTCCTGTATGCCCCCTACTGGGGATAGAGCCCCCAACCCAGGCATGTGCCCTGACCAGGAATCAAACTGATGATTCTGGGTGTAAGGGACAACAATCAACCAACGGAGCCAGGACTGGGCATTTCTATTTGTTGTTGTTTTACTGGAGAGAATAATGTGGCTCTTTTTATTTCTGAGCTCTTGAATGCTGTTCTCCCACAATCTAACTGATCTGATGTACCCGTTCTAATTATTTATTTTCATACAGAAACACCAGGCTGCATCTGCAGAAGTCAGATGGGAAGATTCACACCCTGAACCTCCTGGCACGGACACTGGTCTTGGCCTTGGTTTTGGCCTTGGAGAGACAGTGGGCAGGGCAACAGCCAACAGTGATTCTGATGTCTGGAGGACATTCATCATTCAGCAGATCCAAATTAGGTTGGGTGTCTCATTCCTTCTTCTTGGGCACTCGTTTTACTAAATGAAACCAAATGATTTATGAGGATGTAGACAGTGGGAAATGGAGCAAACATTTATTAAAAAGCTTCTATGTACCAGGAGCTATGATAGGAGCTTTCGCTTGGTGTTTCATCCTGCCACAAATGTTTGAGGTAGGTATTAACATGAACCTTTTAGATATGAGAAAATGAAGTCTCATGGAGGATTAAGAACATAGGTAATAAAGGTCGGTGCTAAAATTCAAACCCTACTCTTTCTAACTCGAAAGAGTCTTTTCTTCCCACATGTCACGCCGCCAAATTGTAACAGGCTTACCACTCTTTTAATGCTGAGCTGAGCTGAGATGTAAGGAACATCCAGCAAAGCAAAAGCTACAGCACAAGTTTTTAGAGTTAAATAGTCACAGCATGCTAATGAGCTCCCTTCATCTAGTGTCAGCAAAATAACACTGTTAGAAACATTATTCCCTAACTTGTCTGTCTGACACAGAGTCCCTTTTTAATTTCCCCCTCACTGAGTTCTGAAAAAAAGTGCTCAGAAACAAGTGTCATTCCTAGTCTGTCCAAGTTTTCGTTTTATTTTTTAGCTCTTTTCTATGTCTTTTTCTATTTATTTCTATGACGCCTATCGCCATGGTGTCTAAGTATCCAGACAAACACATTAAGCTAAAACAAAACATATGAGAGAACTGAGAAGAAAAGCTTTCCAGATCTCTCTCCTCTGGAGCGCTGGTTTTGTTGATTTAGAGATAACTGATGGGGCTCCGAACCCTGAGGCTATGCTGGCAGTGTCAGGAATGGGCCGTGGTGGCAATTTGCTAATTATTTAGCCATGGAAATGATGATGTACCTACAAACCATTTTGGGAATAGAAGAAGAGAAAAGGAAACTCCAGAGTAATTCGTTTTGCTCTCATATATTCTTCACCTCTGAGAAGAATATTCCTGCACCGCAAATATCCCAGAGTGAAAACAAAGTGCCTAGGAGGCAGGTAAGAACTGCGCTTTTCCGTTGCTTTTTCTGTTCCATTTACGTTTGCTTATCCACGTCATCCCACGACGAGTATCTATGGCTCTGAAAATGCAGAGCCCACAAATGGTTGTCACTACAGAAATAAAGAGACGAGTCCAAATGACCAGGTCATATACATGTACTCTACATAACCCTGATGCAAATAGTCACTTTAAAAAAAATGATAGGAGCAGGGGGGTAAAGTAATGGTGTTCGAATTTGTGAGTAATGCAGAGCCCACAAATGGTTGTCACTACAGAAATAAAGAGACGAGTCCAAATGACCAGGTCATATACATGTAAGCTACATAACCCTGGTGCAAATAGTCACTTTTAAAAAAAATGATAGGAGCAAGAGGGTAAAGTAATGGTGTTCGAATTTGTGATCAGGTAGAATGAAGATTCTGTAGAAAAAGAGAGAGTTTGCTGCCTCATAGTTTACACTGTTAAAGTCTTGTCTTTCAGCCCAACTGGTGTTGCTCAGTGGTTGAGCATCATCTCATGCACCAAGAGGTGACTGGTCCAATTCCTGGCCAGGGCATGTGCCAGTTTGGACTGGATCCCTAGTGGAGGGCGTGCAGGAGGCAGGCAATCAATGCTTCTCGCTCATTGATGTTTCTCTCTCTCTGGCTACTTCCTCTCTCTCTAAAAAAAATCAATAAAAACATATTTAAAGTCTTTGTCTTTTAAAAATTTGTTACCACTGCCCCTCCTACACGTGTGGACACACACACACACACACACACACACACACACACACACATCACTAAAGCCCATTTATTTTCTGGGGCTCAAAGTCACCCTAAGAGTCCATTGGCTTCTTATCAAAGACCCATCTACATGGTTGAGGGAGAAATGCTCAGCTTCATGATTAACACAAACCTTGTGTTCCTGAATCAACGGCAAACAATAAAATTGTGTTTTTTTAAAAAACACAAACCTCGTCTGTTTTCAATGGCTATTTTGTTAAAGAACATCAAAAGCAAAATCGTTAATGTGGCCTACTAGTGCTAACGTGATCTTGCTGAGGCCCCCGTGACTCTCTGAGGCCACTGTCTCCAGCTTTCTTCTCTCCAGACACCTGCCTTGGGGCAGGTCCTTGAATAACCAAGCACCCCTCAACTCCTGCCCTCGCCTACTGTGATCTTTCTTTCTCTCTGACGTTGCTGTCTAACAATATCTTGCATAACGTTTACTCATTTTTCTGCTTGTAAATGTAATGAATGCTCTTGAATAACATTTATAAAATACCGAAAAGCTTAAAGGAAAACGTGTAAAAAGGCTCACAATCCAGATACAGCTACTCTTTAATATGTGAGGCGTTCCATTCTCCTTGGGAATGCATTTCTCAACACAAACTGTGATCATCTTGTATTTGTTCTAATATTTTCTAGCGGACTGGAAGAATAATGATCTCCTTTTTGAGTTCTACTAGTAACTACTTCTGAATTTTTTGAAACAAAAATCTAACATGTATTTCCTGAATAACAACATCAGATACAGAGTACTTCTGAGGAACTCCTCCCCACATCTTCTACTGCCCATCCAAGTTACTACCCTGTCTCTCAACTTAACTAATGTAACTTACATTTTAGACCCCAATTTTTAAAATTAGCATTGATATTATTGTTTCTCTTTTAATAATTATTTTTACTCATGTATGAGTTGTGCACAAAAATTATTGGGAAATCTATTTGTTAACTACATGTTCACGAGTTCCTTTATACCGCCACTTCCTCTTTCTTGAATTCTTTATTTTGGATTTCCCCCCATTATCTGAACTATAATATCAAATAACATTTTAAATTAGAGTACCTAAGTAATAAATATATTATCAGCATTACACAGCTGAAAAAAAAAGTCCTTCTGTTTTCAATACAAGTAAAATGTCTCAGATTGTGTTTTCAATTTTAAAGCTTACTCATTTTCCCTCAAATTAATATTGTCTATGCCTTGTGTTTCCTGGCAATTAGTGTTATAGAGGACATGTCCAAAAAGAGTCCAAATTTCTGCCTTTTTATTTATATTATTAAAGCAATCTTCCCTTATTGATACATTTCAGAAATGTTTTGTCTGAATGTATCTTGCTTGATGTGGTTGCTTTTCTTTGATTTCATCCAAAAAAACCCGAAATTTGTCAAAATCTATAATTAGGAATTATTCCAGTTCTTGGAAGCTTTATTTAGTTATGACTTTTCTTATTGTTACTATTTCAATTGTTTTACTTTCTTCCTCAGGGACATTTAATCTATAAGTTGACCCTATTTTGCCTACCAACCTTTGCTGTTCTAACTCACCATTCTTGTCACTTCATTCTCTCCTTTGCTCTTTAGGAGAAAGTCCCAAGTTTACTCTGCATCACGGATGTATTTTCCACAATGTCAAGTCTGCTCTTTATTGCACCAATTAGCAGGTAAACGTTGTTACCACATTGTAAGTTTTCTTTAAAGACTTCCTTATATTACTGTATCCCTTTCCTTCTTGGCTTCAGTGTCTTCATTTCTACCTGTTTTCCTTTATAGATGTCCCTGTGTTTTTTCATAGAAAGATGCTCTTTTCTTACATCCTACTAAGAAGTCAAGATGTGCAATTGCTGTTGCCTTGCAGGTTTTATCGAGAGAAGCTTAGAGCCTCTACTACCTCTTTAACTCTCTGAACAGGTAGAATATATAAAAACTAGAATCATAGATTAGTGCTCCCATCGCTTTTTCTGACTCTTCTATCTCTTTCCTTGTATTCCATGATGCAATTAGTCACCACCAGGGGCACCTGTCCACCTCACAGAGCCCCACCCAACAGATAACAGACACAAAACCATAGTTTATTCCCAGCTGTTTTTAAAGAACTGAAATCACCAATTGGATGTAGAAGTGGAGTTGCTAGTTAAGATAGCATTATGCTAAGTGAAATAAGCCAGATACAAAAGGACAAGTTGTATAATTATGTGTGAATATATATACTCACTATACCTTCCAGCTAGATATTGCATATCCACAGAAGGAGGCAGACAATCAAGTGGGATGTAACATCATTCTCTAATTCTCATTGGGCTTCATTCAAATGGATACATCAATTACATTTTCCAATCCATTCTATCAACCAGATAATTTTTGATAATTTCTCCAAGTTTTGGCAATAGATTTGCTCTCAATCTTAAGTTTCCTTCTTTTTAATGTTTGCCGCTTTTAAAAATTACTAGAGGCCCGGTGAACAAAATTTGTGCACTGGGGGCAGGGGTGTCCCTCAGCCCAGCGTGCACCCACTCCAATCTGGGACCCCTCGGGGGATGTCCAACTACCAGTTTAGGCCCGATCCCGGCAGTCGGACATCCCTCTCACAATCCGGGACAGCTGGCTTCCAATCACTCGCCTGCCTGCCTGCCAGATTGCCCCTAACTGCTTCTGCCTGCCAGCCTGATTGCCCCCTAACCATTTCCCTGCCAGCCTGATCTATGCCTAACTGCTCCCCTGGCAGCCCGATTGCCCCCAACTCCCCTTCCCTGCCAGCCTTGTCGCCCCCAACTGCCCTCCCCTGACAGCCTGGTTGCCCCTAACTGCCCTCCCCTGCTGGCCTGATCGCCCACAACTCCCCTCCCCTGCCGGCCGTCTTGGGGTGGCCATCTTGTGACCACGTGGGGGTGGCCATCTTGTGCAAGGGCGTGATGGTCAATTTGCATATTACCTCTTTATTATATAGGATAACAATTATATTATTGGGAAATTTGGAGATGTTTCAATAGAGTGCTAGTTAGATGGCATTTTAAAATCAGTAATATTTTGTGAGATTTCCAAAAATTTCTAGGGTCACCCTCCCCTGAGAAAGTCAAGGCAAATGACCCCCATCCTATGCATGTGTGCACAATTCATTTATTTTTTTCTATATATTATAACATAATAGTAATAATATTCTCTTTGTGTTTCTTCCTGCAAATTTAAAATCCCACTTTACTTAAAATGTATAGTGTTATAGCACAGTTTTTAAATGTTTGTCATGTTCTTTTAAAATATGTTTTAACAGTTATATATTCTGGTAGCAATTAAGATGACTCTTTATTTCAAAGTCTTTGTACAGACAATCAGTATGAGATTTTCTAAAGATAATTGAGCAAAAATATATATTGGTCTCTTTCTTCCATTCCTCTAAAAAAAAACATTGGTTACATGTGTAGATCATAGCCAAAGAAACCACCAGTCAGTTGGCAGTCTCAAATTGTTACATCAGACTAAATAGGAAAAAACAAATGTATAATATATACATGTACAAGGAGGAAATAGTGTACCCACAGAGTATCCAGGAGGAAGGAAGAGAATGCAGATGGCACAATGGACATGGCACTAGATTTGGAATCTGAAGACCTGAGCTCATGCATTTATACCTTCTAGTAATTAGGTAAAATAAATTAGCCATTTAATATCTCTGATCATCACTTTCTTAATCTTTGAAATGGGTTTATTATAATATTTATCCCTAATTATCACAATGAAAATATATCATAAAATGCTTTATAATAAAATCTATTGTAACACTAAAACTTTTTAATGTCAATTTTATTTTGTCACTTTACTGTATTCTTTAAGCAAATTGTAATGTGACTTTATTTGAAAACTGTTCAATTTAGTCTAGTATGACAGTAATTGTGTGAATATATGGACAAAAGAACAAATCAAGTAATTAATCTAAATATCATCAACAAACATTTAAGCAATGCTCATACACAGGGACAAGTCACCATGGCTACAGAGATACCTGAGAGATACTCAACCAATTAAAGGGTAATCCCATCTGTCACTTTAAAATGAGTTGTAGGATGTGCCTTATGATTCTCCTGGAGTAGAGAGATACACATGATGATCTATTACATAACCACTCCGTAAGGAAGCATTCCTCTGACAGTGATGATGAGAATGCATGCTAACGTATATATTTTCACCACTCAGGAAGCATGAGTCATTAAGGCATAAATAAAATTACCCCATTTCAAAACTCATCCATGATCCCAAGAGTTGCTGCTTCCACCTGAATTCCCCATCAAGTCGGAGAGTTTCAGCTTTCCCCTGGTTTTATCAAAGCAGCTGGGCCTCATAGAACCTGGGGAACAATACTCTTAACTTTCTCAATTGGCTCCTCTCCCCCACAATCCAACATTATCCCATTTTCACTTTAGCTTTCATGAAGCAATCTCATTCCCAGGGGGAGTGACTGAGATCACCATCCCATTCCCCATAGTTAAACCTATCAACAGTTTCATGATTAATGCACTCCCTGCACCAAGTACAAAACAGAGATGGCTTCAGACTAAAACCTGAAAACAAAAGAAAAGTCATAGTTAATTCCCCAAACTGTAATAATTTTCATTTGCTGAATATCTTATCTCAGATGAATCATTTTATTTGGTGTAGTCACTTCCTTCCTAGCTTGATAAGTTAATTTAAACTGCATTAGTCCAAATTTGAACTAATTTACTGTTTTATTTTTTTGTAGTTGTTTTCTTGGTTCTAAAATTATCGTATGAAGGAAATCTCTTATACTGAATTCAATTCAACAAGTATTTTGGAGGGTCTTAGTATACAGAAAGTAAAAGCTCTCTGGGAGATGGTGTTATGACAAAACTAAAGATAATAACACTGATTCCTTGAGAGTAAAAAATTAGAATCTAGAGAGGGAGAATACTCATTAATTTATATGTAGGTAAAATGTCAGGAAATTTAAGGTTTCCCTTGAATACATTTATTTTGCAGGCTTAGGAAAATCTTGGAGAGAGAAGTGTTATGATGGGTTTTATGGCAGGGTTAGAATGCTTATTATTGCCCATTTGATCAACTAAAAGGCCATCAAGGGTGACGACTATCTTAGTTTTATCTGCATTCCCTGGAAGCAATAAAATTGTTGGGGTAGGATCCTAGACATATCCCGACTAGAACAAATACTTTGAGACTGTGTTTCTTATTCAGGAAATGTGTTCCTAAGTCATGAGGATTTTTATAAGCATTTATTTACAATATGTCAGATTCCTTTTACAAAACTGATTCAGGAATTGAGTTCAAACACAATCACAGTTGAATGTGATTGGATAATGCCAAATAAATCAAGTTAGAAGACGTTGAGTTTGAATCCCAGTTCTGCTTATTAGCCAGGTGAACTTGAATGAGGTATTTAGTCTCTCTGAGCTTCCAAGTCATCTGCTGAATTTAGAATAAACAAAACGTGGCACACAGGATTTGGGGACAATTTAAAAAAATAAGATTAAGCCTTTCACAAAGTACGATTTCAAAACAAATATTAGGTAATCTTGGATTTGATTCAGCAAGAATCTTGTTTCCAAGATAATCTTTTATTTATTAGTAATAATAGCACATAAATGTTGATTGTGCATCAATGTCAAAAATACTGTATCTGATGTAGATGTATAGTCTCAGTAATTTTCCAACCAACAGCAACTCTGAGGAATAGAAATGAAGAAACTGAGACTGTGGTATTTACTTGCCTAAGCTGGGAAGAGACAGCATTTGAGCCCTTACTGTCTGACTCCAGCATTTTTGCAATCAATCATAACACAGACTATTTCCCAGTGAAGTGAACAATTGCACCCTTCTGAATCCAGTAAGAATACAACTTTTTAATTGGTCTTCTGTTAGGGAAGATGTTTTACCTCCTCGCTCCACCCTTCCCAAGGACATTGCTTTTCCTTTAAAGAGGAGCTCTAGCTTTCTTTGAAGAAACTTCAGCTCCTGCTTTCACCTGTTTTGTTGTCTTTCCATTGATGGGAGAAGTAAGGTTCATCTGGTTGGTGAGGTTGAGGAATTGGGGTGTAGACCGGACTTGGTAATGCAGACCTGCCTCCTACCCGGTAGAACACATTTCCTGTCTCTGCCTGGCAGGCTTGGCATTGTCCTGCTGGCTCCATAACAAAGTGCCTAAGTTCCACTCAAGGGGAAAGAAAGCATAGGAAACCATGGTTCTAGGCTGTCTGAAATAATTCTAGTACATTGATTCCTATCAAATCCCACGTGTATTTATCAGCTGGTACAACATCTTGAGGAGACAGAACTGTGATTAGCAATTAGTTTCTAATTCTAATACATTCACTTTGGCCAGTTATATGGGTATTTGATTCTTTTTATTTATTTTTTAAAATATATTTTTACTTATTTCAGAGAGGAAGGGAGAGGGAGAGAGATAGAAACATCAATGATGAGAGAGAATCATTGATTGGCCGCTGCCTCCAGCACACCCCACAATGTGGACCAGGCTCGGGCATGTGCCCTGACTGGGAATCCAACCATCCTGGTTCATAGGTTGACGCGAAGGGAGAGGGAGAGAGATAGAAACATCAATGATGAGAGAGAATCATTGATTGGCTGCTGCCTCCAGCACGCCCCACAATGTGGACCGGGCGGGGCATGTGCCCTGACTGGGAATCCAACCATGACATCCTGGTTCATAGGTCGACGGTCAACAACTGAGCTACACCAGCCAGGCAATTATGTGGGTATTTTAAACACCATTTGGAGAATGGATCATAATGGATGAGAGATTTTTTTGTATCCAAAATCAATTTTTCCTTTGTTTCTTTTGCCCTAGATATATTGGTAAATATTCTGCTCCATGAAATGTCTGATATTTTGCTGCCTATGTTTTCCTCTAGGATTTTATGTTTTCACTACTTACATTTAAATATTGTATCCATTTTCCATTTATTCTTGTGTATGATGTAAGTTGGATGTCCAGTTTCAGTTTTTTGTATGTACCTGTCCAATTTTCCCAGCATCATTTATTGAAGAGACTGTCTTTATTCCATTATATGCTCTTGCCACCTTTGTCGAAGACAAACAACCAAATTAAAAATGGTCTTTGTAATATAACTTGATATCTGGTAGTGTAAGTTGGATGTCCAGTTTCAGTTTCTTGTATGTACCTGTCCAATTTTCCCAGCATCATTTATTGAAAAGACTGTCTTTATTCCATTATATGCTCTCGCTACCTTTGTCAAATATTAATTGAGTGTAATGGCTTGGTTCCATTTTGTGGATTGTCTGTTCTGTTCCGTTGATTTATATGCTTATTCTTGAGCTAGTACCAGGCTGCTTTGATTACAGTGGCTTTGTAGTATAACTTGATATCTGGTATTGTGATCCATCTAACTTTGTTCTTCTTTCTCAAGAATGCTGCAGCTATTTAGGGTATTTTTGGTTCAATATACATTGTTGAAATATTTGTTCTAGATATGTGAAATATGCCATTGGTATTTTAATAGGGATTGCATTGAATCTATAGATTGCTTTGGACATTTTAATGATGTTAATTCTACCAATCCATGAACACAGTATATTCCTCTACTTGTTTATTTCTTCTTCTATTTCTTTTTTCAATGTTCTATGGTTTTCTGAGTACAGGTCTTTTACCTCCTTGCTTAAGTTTATTCCTAAATATATAAATTTTTTTGTTGCAATGGTAAATGGGATTTTTTTTTAGTTTCACTTTCTGAGAGTTCATTATTGGTGTATAAAAATGTCATCAATTTCTGAGTGTTATTTTTTATCCTGTTACACTGCCAAATTCATTTACTAAATATAATAGGTTTTTTGGTGGAGTCTTTAGGGTTTTCTACATATAATATCATGTCATCTGTGAACAAACGGGACTACATTGTATAAAAAGCTTCTTCACAGCAAAAGAAACCAGCATCAAAATGAAAAGGAGTCCCACTGTATGGGAGAACATATTTACCAATGATTCATCTGATAAGGGGTTAATTTCCAAAATATATAAAGTACTCATACAACTCAACAAAAGGAAGACAAACAACCAAATTAAAAATGGGCAGAAGACCTGAATAGACACTTCTCCAAAGAGCACATACAAATGGCCAAGAGACATCTGAAAAATGCTCAAAGTCACTAATCATCAGAGAGATAAGATGCAAATGAAAACAACAATGAGGTAGCACCTCACACCTGCCAGAATGGCTATCCTATATAATAAAAGGGTAATATGCAAATTGACCCTAACAGCAGAACGACTGAGAATGACTGGTCACTATGACACACACTGACCACCAGGGGGCAGATGCTCAATGCAGGAGCTGTCCCCTGGTGGTCAGTGCGCTCCCACAGGGGGAACT
>NW_005353916.1:933816-946171 GCF_000412655.1 Myotis brandtii | reverse complement strand
CGCTGGCAAGTGGACATCCCCTAAGGGCTCCCAGGCTGCCAGAGGGATGTCTGACTGCCAGCTTAGGCCCAATCCCCTGGGAAGCGAGCCTAAGCTAGCAGGTGGACATCTCCTGAGGGGTTCCAGACTGCAAGAGGGCACAGGCCGGGCTGAGGGACCCCCCGAGTGCACAAATTTTTGTGCACTGGGCCTCTAGTAATCAATAAATCAACAAACAGCAAGTGCTGATGAGGATGTGGAGAAAAAGAAACCCTAGTACACAGTTGGTAGGAATGCAGACTGGCACAACTGCTATGGAAAATAGTGTGGAGTTTCCTCAAAAAATTAAAAATGGAACTCCATTTGACTCAGTGATCCCACTTCTAGCAATATATCCTAAGAAGCCCGAAACACTAATTAGAAAGAATATATGCACCCCTATGTTCATAGGAGCGTTATTTACAATAGCTAAGATCTGGAAACAACTCAAATGCCCATCAGTAGATGAGTGGACAAAAAGCTGTGGCACATTTGCCCCATGGAATACTAAGCAGCAGTAAAAAAGAAGGATCTATTACCCTTTGAGACAACATAGAGGGATCTGGAGATAATGATGCTAAGTGAAATAAGCCAATCAAAGAAAGACAAATATCACATGATCTCATTTATATGTGGAATCTAATGAACAAAATAAACTGACAAACAAAATAGATCCAGAGGTGTGGAAGCACGCAACAGACTGATGAATCTCAAAGGGAAGGGGGTGCAGAGAGGCGGGGAAAAATTAACAGATCACTTATATGCATAACCCATAGACACAAACAATGGTTTGGTGAAGGCTTGGGGAAGGGGTGGGAGAGGGGAGAAGAAGGTCAATGAGGGAAAAACTGAGGACATCTGTAATACTTCCAATAATAAAGATAAATTAAATTTTATGAAATGTAGATATGAATAAAATGTGGTCTGAGTATAACTAAGTATTTATTAAAGAAAAAATCAAGGGAATTTGAGTTTAATACCTCTTAAATATATTAATACCTGCATTAATATGTTTATAATTAAATATATTATGAATACACTAAATATGTATTTAATATGAATTATATATAGCATTTTGATTGACAAGGTTTTGAATTGTTATTCATCAAGCTAATTTGAAATAGGATCAATAAACCACTAGTATTTCTGGATTATTTAAGTGGGGGGTGGGGCCACTTGCCTATGATCTCTTCAATTAGAAAAAGGCTTGTTAAGACTTTACGTAATGTGGACTATAGGGGAGATTTTATTTTATTTTTTGTTTAGCTTTGTTGAAAAACAGATGTAATTTCTAGAACAAAATATATGTTACATTTATGTTCCAATGAACTTTCTTTCTTTCCTGCAGAAACATTTTTGGTTGTGAATACAAGTTACAGCCTTCCTCAACACCCAATGACTACGATTATTACTGCCCTCTCAACTGTGGCCAATTTCAGATTTAGAAGCTAAGTGACTGTCACTGCCTTGACTCCTAATTACTGAAGACACTGAGCTGAAATTGAGACTTAGCTTCTAGGAAATACAGCTTTGAGGAAACATTTCTGGTATCTTTAATGCTTACCTTGACCCTACAGATTAATGCAAAGCATGGTATGTCTCCAGTTGGCGACTAAAATAAAATTCACTGCAGAAAAAAAGCAATTAGAAACTATTCTTGCATTCAGATCTTAGAAGGTGAACTGATGTTTCCTCTTATCCTGTGTTAGTATGTGTTTGAAGCTGCTTGGTGAATTGCATAATTGAGATTCAGAAGCAGGCATTTTAAATAATAATAGGTAGCTGTCGTCAAGGTAACATGGGAAGGGCATTGGGGATTTTCTTTCTAAGTAAAAGGAAATGGAAACATTCTCTTTTACTGCTGTTAGTATCATGTTTGTGTTTTATGCTTTGCTTTGATGCTACAGAATGCAAAATGCGGTCTACTTCTAGTCAGTGACTACAATAAAACTTCTTATCAGACGTCAAAGGGAGCACATTGAAAATGTTCCAGCATTCTATAATACTCTATGATGTAAGAACATTCTAATAGTATGTGTTTCTGTTAAATTTTAGCTGAGGAAGGGAGAGGGATAGAGAGTTAGAAACATCGATGAGAGAGAAACATCGATCAGCTGCCTCCTGCACACCCCCTACTGGGGATGTGCCCGCCACCAAGGTACATGCCCTTGACTGGAATCGAACCCGAGACCCTTCAGTCTGCAGGCCGACGCTCTATTCACTGAGCCAAACTGGCTAGGGCTGGCTTGGGTGTTTTAATGCAACACCACTGACTGAGGGAAAGACATGTTTGCTATCTATGTTGCTTCAGAGTCAAAACAAGATATTCTGGGGCCAATGACAAATGCTTTTGCATAGCATACTAATGTAATTTGGCTGGTCTTATTCAAAGGAATTTGGACAATAGAATTAATTATACATGTCAGCGTGAAAATAAAACAGTTCATAAGAACAAACAAAATAAAACAAATGAAATGCAAATGAATTTAATGAAGACAACTATCTCTGTGAGTTTTACTCCTTATATTCTCTTAAATTAATTGTCCAAGCACCAAATTTAAAACTGATATTATAAGACTTGGGTGGATAAATTTTAGCTCTACCCAGAGGTACTGAAATTATTCTAAATACAAAAATCTTATCTACGCACATCAGTGAGTTTAAAATATTTGTAGTGTCCTCTTGTATCTACCTCTTTAATCTTTCCAGTCCAGGTTGAAATATTTAAGCACTGGTAGAAAAATGGGTACTCTTTGTGAGGTAACAAGGTGCCCTTCAAGGGTTTTCACTAAAATTGGGGTCATGAAAGTCTTCACAGGATCTTCTAGAATCAACACTAGGATTCTATGAGAGTCCTGGCTGGTTTAAGGTCTTATGGTCTGATATCCTTGAGATCTCAACTAAGGTAGGATGTGAGATTGAGGGAGGCAGAGAAACTCAGAGCTGGAGGTTTTGAAAGAAGAGCTAACATCGGAGGGAAGCAACTAAAAACAAAGGCTGGTTTCCATGCAGGTTTGCTTGGCTTCCATCACAACTATCAATGCAAATAGTCCACCCTCAAATAGGGATTTATTTGAATGGGATCTTGCAGTATCTCAAGACTGGGGACTAAATAAGAACTTAAGTATGTGTGTGTAAAGAGAGACAGAGGTGTGTGTGTGTGTGTGAGAGAGAGAGAGAGAGAGAGAGAGAGAGAGAGAGAGAGAGAAACAGAGAGACAGAAACATGAGAGGGAGCACACACAAAAGTACTATTTTTCCCCTGAGAAAGTAGCTCTCAGAAACTAATGTTCCAGACTACATGGTGACAGTTGTTTGTCAGCCTTATTGAGAGCATTTGACTACATTTTCAAATGTCACCACTTCATGTGACAAGTGTCAAGATAAGCCAGTCACTGATTCCTGCCTCGCCAAGAACTCACATGTGCCCACAGGGCGAAGGACTGAGGATTGTGATGAAGAAGAAAATCACATCTTGGTCTGAGGTTCAACTCCCCAGGCCAGGTCCAACCACCTAATTACTAGCCACCTCCACTCCAAGGACAGTGGCCCCAGGTCCGTGAAGTGCGAAGGCGGAGGATTTCCCCCTATACAGGGCTGACTGAAGTGACTGCAGGCAAGGAGTGGCTGTTGTCTTCCCAAGAAATCTCCCCAATCTGGAGTGAATTTCAGTCATTTACTTAACAGGCTCCACATAAATTATTCCAAAAACCATGTTTACTCCTGTAGATGGACGAAGCACACATGGCCACAGAAAGAAAACATGTCCTATTGGATCCCCGCCCGATGAACACAACTTTTCCTTCGCCCAGAAGTGAAGTCCAGGTTTTAACCCTTTGGCATCAAATGTGGCCACACAGAATATATTAAATTAAGAAAATTGTTTTATTTTTATTTTTGGTCAAAGACATGTAAGTAAATTATCAGGAGAAGCAAAGCTAATATAAAAAAGAGAGAGCTTCATAGATGAGTTTATCAAGAACAGGAGAGTTCTACAGTTTTTAAAAATTATGTCCCAAACTCATTCTCCTTCAAGTTTAAACACAATGACAAGAATGAGATAAATTTTTTTCTTCCAATCTGACAGGACAATTTTGAGGATTTCCAAGGTTTTTGTTTGTTTTGCTTTGCTTTGCTTTTTGTGAACACTTTTTTGGGAACTGGGAATGGAAAAGGTTCTTTCTGGTATGGTTCTACTCGATTCCTCAGCTCATTTAACCTGAGGTTTTGGGGGCTGTATTGCTCACTCACATGACTGTTGTGAGAATTAATTAAGCAGCATTTGCAAAATCCTTCAAGATGTTCACATAAAAGGTGCTAAAGAAGGATCACATCTGGTATCGCAACAGAGAGGCCTCCAAAAAGGAGACCTCCTTCAATGAATGTTTTTATCTTACCAAAGTTTCAGAATTTGGCCACCGCCAAGATACTATCTGGAAATACTTGGACAATGGAATTCTGATGTTGGCAAACGGATTTCTTCCTGGCTTGCTGTGGGTATTGCATTCCTATTAGACCATAATTAACACAGTACCCCAGGACTGTAGCATTGTTCTTTACAGCTTTTTTCATTTGAGGGAATGTTTTTGTTCAAAGACAGACAAACAACACAAGAACCTCACAGCAGTCTGGTAGGGAAGGAAATATACAGTATCTTTCTGTTCTGTTCTTTCAGGGACACGAGCCCATTTTCAAAAGTTGACTGCTCTACCTGTTTTCTAGATCATCAATGCCAGAGATGAGTTTGTCATGTCATTCCTCCACTTAGAAGATGTCTGCAAGCTATACCTCTGAAATCCTTCTTGGGACCCTCCAGGTCTGTTCAGGTCATTTGCCTTGTTGCACAATTTCCAATCATTTTGGCTTTTTGTTATCAGCCCAGCAATATTTCTAAGGTCCATCAATTCCTGGTCCTGAGTCATTGAAGCTTCTCTTTCCCATCACAGGAGTCTGGGAACATGAAGAGCATAAGGGGCAGTGTGCAGCTAAAGCTACAACCATAGGTCATTTACCAGGTTCAATAGCCTAAGGCCATGGTCGGCAAACTGCAGCTCGCGAGGCACATGCGGCTCTTTGGTCCCTTGAGTGTGGCTCTTCCTAAGCCTTAGGAGTACCCTAATTAAGTTAATAACAATAGAGGAGGGACGACTCTAAGGTATGCCCTGTCTTGAAACAGAGGTTGCCTTTGATCTTTGTACCTACTTTTAAAAAAAATATATATTTTTATTGATTTCAGAAAGAAAGGAAGAGGGAGAGAGATATAGGAAGATCAATGATGGGAGTGAGAGAATCACTGATCAGCTGCCTCCTTCATGCCCCCCACTGGGGATTGAGCCTGCCACCCAAGCATGTGCCCTGGCAGAGAATTGAACCAAGACCTCGTGGTTCATACGTCGATGCTCAACCACTGAGACACACTGGCCAGGTGAGTTTGTATACTTCTTTTTTCCTCTACCCTTATACAGAAAAGGAAAGTGCCACATAGATTAGCACCAGATACATAATAAGTATTCAATTGAGATTTGTAATGGAGAGTCATCTACTCAGCAAATCTTGCTGAGTCCCTACTATGTGCCAGATACATTTCTCAGAAAGGAGGTACTACAGCAAGAAAAACAGATAAAGCCCCTGTCCTTGTGGAACTTACAGTCTTGCATGGGAAGGAATGAGAAAGTGTCCTCAGAATTCCATGGGACAACTCAGGCCACATGCACTGCAACATTTCAATACTCAAAGTTTGGGCACTTCAGCCCTTGGTCCCAGACAATTACTATAATTCTCTTTGACTTTAGCTGTAGTCTTACTGTTCTAATAGAGAAGCAGCCCCAAACTCCATCTGTTCAAACCCTGTCCAAGGGCCCATTAAGACTAGGAGCTCTTACAGTACTCAGATTTGAAGTTAACATGAAGCATGTCATGGCCCAGTCACCTGGAAGACGGAAAGAGCCTGGAACTTGGCTCCAAGAATGACATGGTCGTTTATTGTGTTCTCCCTCAGAGCCTGAGCTCCTTCACTGTGTCTTCACTCCCCTGTCACCGAGGCCATTCAGCAGGTGACTGCCCTGGCACATCCAGACATAACTATTACTCCAGTTCCTGTAAAACACTTCATCAATTGTTTGGCTAAAATCAAGATTGATGGTGTTACTCATACTACCTTTATCTACTAATTCAATTACTCTATTTAAAAAAAATAGAAGAGTAGAAGTGTCTGAGATTTCTTTTTAGAGACTTCAGCAGATGACCTTAGAGTCTGCTGTGACACCCCATTAAATGACTCCTAGATATGCGTGCAGTTTATATTCTCTAGTTAACCAACAGCCCCCCAGCAAGTCAAGGTGCTCAAGAAGAACCCCCCTTCCAGCATCTTCCTGCATATCCACTGAATTCATCTCAAAGGGAAAGCTTTACTTTTTAAAAAAAATTTCAGGAGGCTGATGTGTTTAAAGAGGCTGCATTTTTTTTTTTCATAAGAAATAAGGATTCTCAATAGTATGGAAAACCACACTAGCCTATTTTGGGATTAATTTCCTAGTAACAATGGATTTAATACAAAACATACTTCTATTGTAGCAAAGAAAAAAAGCCACAGGAGTAATATGCATTTTGCAGATTCTGCCAAACAAGGCAATGTTTGTTTATGCTTTAGAGGAAATAAATTAATGTGTTTTGTTTACATTTGCATACATCTTTCTAGAACACATGCATATACAAAACACAGTTGTTGTTGTGTTATTATTAATATTTCTGTTACAGGGCCTTTTCCTGTCAGTCCATATGGCTTCTCTTTATGGCTTTACCTTTATACCCTAAGAATGAATCCCGTGGCGCTTTCTAACTTGCCACAACCTGTGTGGCCTAGGTCAGAACTCTAGAAAGCACTGACTTCTCCTGGGGATTGACACTGCTACCATATTTCATGGAGATTATATATGACTTACATGGAAACTGCTTCCAATGGGGGGAAAAATGGTGAATTTTTTCTATAGCTTTACTTATACTGAACAAGTAACATTCAAGGTTTGGAAAATCTAAATTAACAGATAAAATTTTTATCCCTCTAATGCATATATTCAGACTTAGGTTTTAGTTGTGGATTATTTTTCTGTATATACAAAAAAAAACCCCTCTTTCTGGTATTTATTTGCCTTAATATAGCCCTAATATATGAGGTCACATTTATGCCCCTATTATCTTCTTAATTTTTTTTCTGATGTGCAATTCTAACTTGGTCACAAGTTTGTATACCAAATACACTAATTGGTTATTACTTATATTTTGACGTTCTAGTTAACATGTTTTTCTCCTTTTGCCTTCTCCCCTGCCTGTCTTCTTTTCCCATTATTTTGATTCTCTACTTTTAATATATTTGCACATATACATAGAAATATTTATAGGCTTACGTGTACCTATGATTCATATAGATGTGTATTTGTGTGTTCATATAAAAATAATTTGTTTCTAGCCCTATCCACTGAGAAGGCCAGAAAGTAACAATACCCCAATAGCACTGATCACACTAAACACCCAGATGTTGGTTTCTAAATATCCTTCTACACCAAAAGGAGCCCAGGTTCTTTGAAAAAATGAATGACTTCAGACCTAGGACAAGGAAAGTACAAACTGAACCTGAAATAGTTTGTGACCAAAAAGTGGGGAAATGCTCAAGTAATGATGGAAAGATGTCAAAAGGACGCAGAAATGAACTGCCAATGACCATATCAGGAAAAATTTAAGCATCAAAATAGATAACGATAATAAGAAATACAACCAATTAAATTAAGTTAGAATCTATGAGTACATACTTCTATAAATAAATGTGGGAGAAACAAAAAGGTCTTTCTTAAAATAAAACACCAAGTAATAAATCTAGGGGAAATGATGGAAGTAGAAAATTGCCATTAAGTCACTGTCACAGTGGCAATTGATTCAGACCTGGGGTAGAGGATTTCTGAGGCCAGAATATTCTGTACTCTCAGAATAATTTTTAATAAAATACTGGTCAATTACAAAGGAAAATGCTGACATTATGATGAGAAAATATGCCTGACATCAATATGACCAGATGATCAAGTTTAACATCACCAGAGATGAAAAGGATCATGTGCCCCTAATATGCTGTATGAAAAGAACACAGCACCTTTCCTGTAATATTTATGCCAAGAGAGCATGATCTGTGTCTTGACATGAGGAAGCAACTTAAGAATGTAAGACATGTATTCTCTAAGAATTGGTGGAAAACCATAGATTTGTTCCAGTTTGGAAGAGAATAAAGACACATGACAACTAGATGCCATGAATGTTCCACGGTAGGATCTTAGCCCAGCAAGGCAAAATATAATTGGGACAATTGCCCAAATTTGAGTTGGATTTGTTGATTGGATGATAGTGTCATATCAGTGTTGGTTACCTGACTTGGAGGAGACTTGGGAAAATACACACTGAAGTTTTAGAATTGTTAGGGATTTGTGTTTTTAATTGTCACAAATGATTTAGAATACCATTGTCAATGGGGATGTATAGGGGTATGTGTGTGTGTGTGTGTGTGTGTGTGGAGGGGAGAGGAAGAGAGAAGGAGAGAGAGAAATGGGGAGAGAGGAACAGAGACAGAAAGTGACATAGATAGAAAGAGACAGACAGAAAGGTGATGGAGTAAGTGCTTTAATAACAGTGACATAGATAGAAAGAGACAGACAGAAAGGTGATGGAGCAAGTGCTTTAATAATAAAGAATCTGGGTAAAAGGAATGTGGATATTTTTGCACTTTTCTTGTCACTCTTCTATAATTTTGAAATTATTTAAAATAAATTGTTTATTTTTCTTATCTCAGATTGTATTTCAGAATTACATTTACTTTTTTTTCTGGCCTCAATGCTCTCTCTAACTGAATATGTATTTGTAATCTACATTTAATGTAAGTACATCAAGGCAGCATATTGACCTCTCATATTTCTTTAGAGCTCTACAGATTCCATCCATCGGAGAATGAGACACTCAACATTGAAGCTTTCCTAAGGAGGGAAAGTACATATAAATTAATTAAAAGTGTAGGCACCTCAAGGACAATAGCATTCACAGTTTAAGCAGTGTACCAGATTTTTAAATTTAGTATCATTTTTTAAAATGAATAAAATGTCAAAAGGAGAGGGGAAAAGATTATTTTGCATGTACAGAAATGTTACATTTCTACTCATTGATACATGCACATCTCTTATCACTCTGTTCCTACAAAGAGGGAGAGTGGAGTCTGTAATATTCTGATTTATTACATCTAGCACCCACTGTATACTTAATAAATTATTATGTGGTTAGTCATACTTTTTCAGCATTCTATGCAGTGTAAAGTAAAAATGCATGGGCTTAGAATCAGATTTCAAATTCTTGCTCTTACATGTTCTGAATCTCAATTCCTGGGTAGGGTTGTTGAGAGGATTAAATACATTTCATGTATGATTTGGGCCCAGGAAAGTGACTAGGCCAAAATGGACTCCATGGGTAATAGTGATTCTTATTTGCTTTAAAACATGTTATTATTTTTGCTCAAAGATAATAGGCACAATGAACTGAAACAAGTTGAAAATTGTGTACTATAGAGACCCTGAATATCAAGCAGTTGGATTTGGGGGAGAAAAAAGAGAGAAATATAAATCATTGCATTCCATACTCCTTGGTTGTTGTCAATATCATTGTCATCACCATTAACATCATCATGACATCATCAAGACATTCATGACACAACTGCTCTGTACCTGTAACATGTCATTTAATTTTCACCTCAAGTCTCTGAGTTGGTGCCTATTAATCTCCCTCTGTTACAGAGAGGTTACGTCACTTATTTAAAGTCACCTGAACAGCAAGTGGAAAAGCTGGGATTCAAACAGAAACAGTTTGACTCTGAAGTTGGCCATTCCAGTATACTATACTCCATCTTCCAAGATCCATAAAGAAATTGGATGAGTACACCCAAGTCTTAGATCTCATGTTAATTTTCTGGCTTTAAGATTCTTGAGCTCCACTGCAAAAATGTTTAAACTGAGAGATCGACAATGGTTTTCCATCAGGTAATAGAACTTAATGACCTAAATGGAAGCTGAAAGATGCTTGTGACATGTCAGGGATGCAGTATAAGGGTGCAGCTGAACATTACATTAAGGCCTGATGACTCTAGCCCTAATATGTGCCACTAATATTTGTGACATCACTAGCATTCATGCCACAATTGCAGTTTTGTCTTCTTTGGTCATACCCAAGATATCTCCATTACCAAGGATGATGCCAGACACAAACAAACTAGGAACTCTATAGTTGCTGAATGAGTGAATGAATTATTTTTGCATCATTTAGTGACACAAGTAATTGTGTCACTGCTGCTAACTATTAACTTTGAATGAGTTTCCCTACCTCTCGCCTCAGTTTTTTAATCTGTATAAACTAGAGATAAAAGTAGTATAGACTTCAGAGGACTATTTGAAGATTAAATTAAATGTATACATTGGTGCTTATAAAACAGTGCCTGGCACACAATACACAGTCAATAAATGTTGACGATTACTATGATTATTTAACATAAGATTCTAAAGGCCTGCAAAAGCTAATCAATACAGTCCCGAACAAGTGCCTCATTTATTCTTGAGAGCAGATTCCATCACATGGATTGCTAAAGCATTTGCACCTATTTGAACATGTACGTCCAAACATTGATGTCACACCTACTGGGCAAGACCAGTGTTAACAGAGCTACATTTGCATTCACCACTCATCTTAGAAAGCTTCTAATTTTCTGGCACATTTCACAAGTAATTATAAGTAGTTCCATAAGTGATACCAATGCCCTTTCACCCTTGGATGCTTGTGGTTTCTTAACTCTCCATATTTTAAACCTTAGCTGAGAGTTTTTTTGCCAGTTACTCTTTTTCTTTTCCCAGAGGTCTTCATTAATTTCTAATTGTAGACTTTCTTATCTGCATTTTCCTTGTTTAAGTAAAATTAGAAATATAAATGTTCAGGAATTTTGCCATTTTGTATTCATCATATTGCCAAGGCCTTTCTTGTTTGATTTTAAGAATGGTTTTCTTCCTCCTTAATGACACTTAATCTGATTTCATCTAAATTAATTCATTCTGTCCTTGCATCTTTCCCCACTTATTTTAAATATGTACCTTGTTTTTAATATGCCCCCTCTTTATACTACTATTCAGATAAATTTCAAGCTAAAGATAATTTGAAGTATTTCTTCATGTAAGACATCTTACATTTTTCTTCATCAATTTCAAGAGGAATTATAACTATTTTACTTAACAAAAGTGCCTATTTCATTCGAATATTTAAGAGATTAAATTTTCCTTCCCACTGTCTGATTCACATTTTTCTATCTAAAATTTTCATTCTAAAATTTAAAAAGTAATGCATACCTGTTGCAACAAATACACTATGATAAATGTATGTCAAGAAAACTTTAAAAGACATACACAATAAGAGAGAATGACAAAACAATTATCTTTACAAACTAGTACAAACAAAATAGCATATGCCTCACAGGGCTGTTGTGATGATTAATTTCTCCTATCTCTCTCTCTCAAATAAATCTAGGTTTATACATATCCCCCCAAACAGATTGTACCTGATGTAGTCATTCATTCAATCATTACCTGTATCTTGACCTAATTTCTTTGGATTTTCCAGGTTGTCTGGGAACTGTTGAAAATATCTAATACACTATAATTTCATCAGTTCTGCACAACACTTCAATTATACTGGCTTTGCATGCATTGTGTTCAGTCAGTTTAATTACTTCTTGTATGAGTGTATTAGCTTCTGAGATTGCAAACTCCTTTTTTCTAGATACTTGAAAAAGTACATAGGCATTAGGCATTGTACATTTTGTATCCAATAAACATAAAGGCCCACTAGCTCTGTGTTGGAATAATTAGAATTTATAAATATCCTGTTGCTATATTAATTTTAATAGAAACAACCCCCAGCATAGTAAAGAATGATAACTAATTAAACATTAAATATAGACTGATAATAAACAAATACCTGGTATAAAGCTGTTCCCATTCTTTCTGCATGTATACAATGTAGGTCATTCCTACAGTTTTACCCTCGATTTTGTTTTTTCATTATGTTCTGAGGTTTTTCAATAAATTGTAATCATCTATGGATTTGGAATTTATTGCAAAAATCCAGTTTTTCAAATTTATTCTGGCTCCTATTTTCTCTAAGCAGACTTTCTGGCTTCCAAGAAATGGGAAGAAATAAGGGGAAAAGAAAGAAAGAAAGAAAGAAAGAAAGAAAGAAAGAAAGAAAGAAAGAAAGAAAGAAAGAAAGAAAGGAAG
>NW_005353916.1:932369-933630 GCF_000412655.1 Myotis brandtii | reverse complement strand
AGGAAGGAAGGAAGGAAGGAAGGAAGGAAGGAAGGAAGGAAGGAAGGATTTCACTTTTCAACCTTTCCTGCAAAAGGAGACTAATTTAATCTTTCTCTTTTATTGTTATTTCTCTGTAAGAAGAATGATGATAACTTCCCATTATCTACTAAGAAAAGACGGTTGTGAAGGGAGAAGTAGCAGATGAAGCTGGAGAGGTAGGCAGGGGCCAATTCATGGAAGATGCCTATGTCATTCTAAAGAATTTGGACTTCATCCTTGGTAACAGAGAGTCATTAAAAATGTTAAGCAGAGTGACATCATGAGATTAGAGTTATAGAGCCATTTCTCCGGTAGAAAACCTTATAAGGGGTTGATAATGATGATACAATCTGGAAACAAGAAGAGTGGAGAGAGGCATCTACACTGGTCTAAGTGTTAAGGTGATATCATTCTCACCAAGGCTGATTCAGTGATAACGGGGAAAGAGGCTCAAACTGTTGGCTGTATAAGGAGTGAAAGCAGTAGAATTTAGTGACTTATTAGATTTAAGTTGTGAGGGAAAATGAGGAGTCATGAATGACTTGCAGATCCCCAGCATGGGTGTCCAGGTAAGGGTGAAAATGCCAGCGGCTGAGACAGGAAAAAGCAAAGAAAACTTGCTAAATAAGATGGTCTTTTCTGTCCTCTCACCTTTGCTCATTCACTTACTTTAACAATTAATTTTTCAGACATATCTCCTCTTCCTGAAATCCTATCAACTGTCCAAGGCCCAGTTCAAATACCACCTTCCACAGAAAGACTTGCCTTCATTAATGGAGGAAAGAGTGATACTTCCCTTCTCTGAACTCCTAGTCAATGTATTGATTCAATTTATTTGGTAAGTATAACATTCTTCCTTTTGGGACAGTGGTCTGTGAATATTCTGATAGTTTACAAAATTCCTGAGATCTAAATATACATCAATTTTTTGCAATTTTTGTATCCTCACTTGATATATTTGATATGCAAATAAATCCAAATAATTTTAAATGTGAGAAATAAAGCCTGGTGTTAGACATTTTTTCAAGAATGAGGCATCTACCAAAAACAGAAGCACCTTGAAAGCAGGCATTGTATTGTACAGCTATCGTCTCCACTTAGTATTTATCTCAATGCTAAGCACCAAGTATGGGCCCCATTAATATTTGTAAAAATACTTTGATACAGATGGCACCTCTTTATCTTTTTTTTTTCTTTATCCAATCCCTCTGTGGTATTTTTTTCTTAATGGTGCCATCTC
>NW_005353916.1:887369-930051 GCF_000412655.1 Myotis brandtii | reverse complement strand
GTGCACCAGGCCTCTATCCTATATAGTAAAAGGGTAATATGCAAACTGACCCTAACAGCAGAAGGACTGGGAATGACTGGTCACTATGACACACACTGACCACCAGGGGGCAGATGCTCAATGCAGGAGCTTCCCTCTGGTGGTCAGGGCGCTCTCACATGGGAGGAGCTCTGCTCAGCCACAAGCCATGCTGATTGCTGCCAATACAGCGGTGGTGGTGGGAGCCTCTCCTGCCTCCTCAGCAGTGCTAAGGATGTCTGACTGCAGTTTAGGCCTGCTCCCTGCTGGCAAGTGGACATCCCCGAGGGCTGCCGGGCTGCCAGAGGGATGTCTGATTTCCATCTTAGGCCCAATCCTCCAGGGAGCAGGCCTAAGCCAGCAAGTGGTCATCCCCTGAGGGGTCCCAGACTGCAAGAGGGCACAGGCCAGGCTGAGGGACCCCCCCGCAAGTGCACAAATTTTTGTGCACCGGGCCTCTAGTGCTTTATAAAAAAGGAAATATAATGTTCTCATATTTGCCATACTTTCGGATGGCCCCAGCTATAAAACATAAGAGAGATATTTTACATCATTTCAAAAGTAGGATGCTAAATTCTTGGACTGAAATCTCAAATGCAACTTCCCCTAAAGAAAAACACTAACATAAAATCCTATGTCAGACCAATTTAGAGAAGGTCCTCTGTGTCCTCTTACATCCTTGCTTTGGGAAAATTATGAGTATAAGGTGTGTGTGTGCATGTGTGTGTGGTTTTGGCTTCTTCATCAGCACATCTTGATTCCACCTCCCTCCCTCCTAAAGTCTGAGACCATTTCCAGAGCTATAGGTTTTTTTTCCATTTATTCATTCAATCAATCATTTACTAATGCACCCAGTTGACATTTATTGAACCCTAACTCTCAGTGCATATGGCTTCATCCAAGCCTCGAGCACCACCATATTCCTATGCTAAGTGTGTGTTGTGATGGTGGGAATTCCAATTGAAAGATTCCTTGCTAGAACTCCAGAGTCTGTCTCCACCTGCACTTACCCTGAGCTAACTGCTCAGGTAACTTTGTCTTATCCACACAGCATGCTGCCATCAGCAAAAGAGGGGATCCCTCTATAAAATTGCCTCAGTGCTTCCTAGAAACAAATGAAGAGCACCCACCCCTCACACCGGTGGCAGGAAATTTACTAGACAATGCAGAAATCAACAAGGACAATCAGCACCTCAGTACATGTAGCTGCGCGATGAAAACATGAAAGGTGGCAGAAAATCTAATTTAAAAATCTACAGTTGGTAAAGACTTTGGGAAATGCTCTTCAAACTGGTTCCCATATGTAATCTAGACTAGCAAACGCTGGATGAACTGGAGGAACACATCTTCGACCCTTCTTTGACCACCTCACACATGCTATTATCCTATCCCCACCTGTTACTCTACCACATACCTGTTTCCTTTACTTCATACAATTTACCATTCTCTGAAATCATCTTTTTTCTCTTCCTTGTTTCTTTTTTGACTGTCATATTCTTTTCACTTGCCTTGTTTCTTGTTTTATCCCCAACATTTAGTATTATTGGCACCTAGTAACCAATCAGTAATACTTGTTGAATGGGTAAATGGATGAATGAATGCATGAAGTGACTAAAGCCCTCTTTTATTCTTCTACCTCATCTTAACTTCTATAATTACCTATTTTATTCTTTTACTTTCCATTTGACTTGCCAAGATATTTAGTTGAAACTAAATACAGTGGGGCCTTGACTTACGAGTGTCCCGACTAACGAGTTTTTCGAGATACGAGCCATCTCTCGGCCGATTTTTTGCTTTGAGTTGCGAGCTAAAATTCGGGTTACAAGCCAGCTTCAGATACCCCACCGCTAGTTGGCGCAGTGAACATCACAGTGAATGCCACAACATCAGCCCAGCATCACGTGTCTCACTCGTTCACTTTAAGATTTGACATACGGGTAATTTGAGTTACGAGCTCCGTCACGGAACGAATTAAACTCGTAAGTCAAGGCCCCACTGTAGTCTAAAAATTGCTTTAAATTCCTTTGGAGCTCTATTATAAATTCTAAGAAAAATAAGTTTCACTGAAATTAGATTTAATTCATGAAGGTGAAGCCAAACCATTATCTAGCCTGAAAAACTGTCAGCAGCCTATTTCAAACATCTTCAGGAAAAGAAGTACTCAATGTGAGTAAACACCCAAATTTCAGTATTACGTACAAGAACCCTAGTTTCATTTTTATCAGAAATCTTCCCCAAAACTAAATCCTTTTAGGCACTGGGCCAGAAGTCCCTTGTGACCCCATATCACAGAGGCAGTTTGCTGCCTACATCTCTTCACAAAAATTACTATTTCTAAAATTCGTCTCTGTATGCTTTGGTTGCTATTTCATGGATAACAATCCGTTATCTCCAAAAGGAAATATTGCAAACATATTCACCAGCAAGGAAGAAAGGCTTCTAGAAGCAATCTCGGCCTTCTCTAGAAATAGGCATCACTCCCAAAACAATCACCAATAACAGCATCTTTGAGCACCAGGCACCTGTTCATTTCCTTTCTCCACAGTCTACATCGTCAGCCAAAAAGCCCATTATGAATGCAGGTTTGAGTTTGTCTAGATGAAGTGGATAGTAATTAGTTCCTTTTACATTTGGTAATTTTGTTAACACAACTCAGTAGGTGTCTTGTTAATTTGTTCATTACTAGGTGGATGAAAATGTGCATCTCTTCTGTGAATACCAATTATTCCTAAATGAGGTAATTTCACCAAGACAGTAGAATTTCCTCATTCTTCCCTGGTTTAAGAATATCACGTCCAAGAATGACCAGTTTTAAACAACGAAAGCTAAGGGAGGTGCAAAACGGTACTCAAATGAAAAAGGGGGATATACCCTATTATTTTGCAAACTTAAAAGAAAGCCCATTTTCAGGGTGAATAGGCATTTAGGGGGAAGAGGCAGAACATGCTGGTGGTGTCAGTGCTGCCTTGGACTCAGGTGGCCCTGGGTCTCCAGGTGGTCTTTGCAGAAGCTGAAGGGACATGTCACTGTGGGTATGTAACAAGAATAAGTGGTCATCTCATCATTCCTGGTCAACATGGTCATACTCCAGGATTCTTACCACCAGCAAAACAAAGAAAAATCACTTTATAAATGTTCAAAGGAGTTTTCAAGTCCCACTCCTATCTCCTGTTTCTTCTTTCTGAATCAAAGCAGTTGCCTAAATCTCCGTCTTCAAATAATTGCATTTTGGGGAGATGGAAGGGACTGGGTAATGTCCATGGCAATATTCTCTGTAAGGCCAAGGAGTGAAATAAGTACATCTTTGGTGTAAACAAAGTGGAGAAGGAAAGGATTCAAGTGGCCTGAGAATAAAGACTGTCCCTTCTTGCACTGGTATCCCTGTACACAACATGTTCCTGGCACTCATTAAATAAATACGCAGACCTCTATCTCCTCCTACATAGGTTGCCTCCTTGTTCACATACATATTTTCTGTGTTGAACAGCCAGAGAAATTGATGTCAGCCCTTTGGTCAGTCGAGTTGATCTACTAGGGAAAATTAAAGGGTTTCTAGGAATATCCCAATGACTTCCACCTTGCTTTATTTCCAAGCACAGAGGACAGGCAAACCTATCCGTGAACTTCAGCACATCTCTGGGGTCACCCACTGGAGAAATGGGGGAGATGCGGTGGCCTATGGAGCTCTTGACCTGCCTGCTGTTTATCTGTTTCCCTCCTGTTAGCTGCTCCCAGACACCTTCCCTACAGCACTTTTTCTTCCTCCTCCCCTTCAAGTCAATCTGCAAAATATTTCTTTGTTTGGGGGGCAGTTAGGGTGGAGTTATGGGTGATCTCAATATTTATTTCTCTGTGTCAATTAGGAGTGAGTATTGTCTGACAGGGCTCTCATTTCCTTACTGTGACAGTTATTCTTTGGGCTACCTCCACTCCAATGGAAAAATAAAAGGGGACACAGACTGTATCTCCTGTTCACTACTTCCCTAAGTGATTAACATAGTATCTGGTATACAGTAGTTACACAATGAATATTGTTATTTATTCATAGTGAATATTAATAACTAACAATAAAAAGAATGAGTTAATCAAGACATTACCCTATTTTATATATCTTAATATATTTAATCCTCAAATGAACCCTAAGACATAGAAAATTTTATCACATCCATTTTCATGATGAGGAAACTGAGGCACAGAAGTAGCATATCCAAGTTCACAACGTGTAAATAGCAGTGCCATGCCTGTTTGCTCCCTCTATTATTGTTAGTTCCTGGACAACATAAAATTATGTTATATTTGTTCTGCTATCTCCCACAATGTGTAGTAGAGTCCAGCATTCAAGCCATGTAGTGTAGCTGTTAAGAACTCAAGATTTTGAGTGAGATTATCTGCATGAAAATCCAGGATCCGTCACTTGCTGGCTGTGTGACATTACTTAATACCTCTAAGTGTCAATTTCTTCTTATTAAAGTGGAGATAACCCCAGTGTCCCTCAGTGTTGTGGAAGACTCACATTTAGCACAGGGCCTGCTCCGAAAGACACATGCAACAAACATCATCTATTATATCTCCATGGCAAGACTGGTGCACGGCACACAAGGTGCTCAGTGAAAGAAAGAATAAGTAAATGAGTGAGAACAGAATGCCTGCATTCCATTGTTTTCTTCCACTAACAGAGCTCTGCTCATCATCTCTGGTGCTCACACAGCGAGGTTGTCAGCTCATGGGTCCTGCTCATCTGTTCACACCTTAAAAGCAGTAGAGGGAACATTGAACAGGAGGTCCCTAATTCCGCAGGGCACTGCTAAAAGCAGGACTGATAAAATCTGCACTTTTTCAGTCTCAGACCTATGGGGAGGCTCCTTGGCTTCCACATGGATTGGGAAAGCATAGGGAGAAAGCGAGTCTCCAGACTGAACTCTTTACAATGTTATACAGCACAGATGTAGGAAATCTGCTGAGCCCAATGAAATGGGGACACCTGAGTGAAAGAAGGGGCTCTGGGAGACATCAACTCAGTAAGTTTTCGATGCTGGATGGGAGCCAAGTCCATGAGAAATTCTGCTGTCATTTCCTTTCACAGCCACTGGCAAATGAGTGTGAAATCTGGTGAGCTGAAGAGACAGGCATGGTGGCAGAGATTTAACAGCACAGCTAAGCAGATGAGACAGAAATATGCTTCAGGCCTCAAGAGACCTGAAATATGGGAAGCAGAGAGCAGAGACCAGTCCACCCAGAGAAAGAAACACTTAGGAATTGCACTCCTTTCCAAAGGAGAAAAGTAAGTGAGCCAAGTACAGGAGGACCCAGCTGAGCAAGAAGCCCTGTGGGGGCCGCTGGATCCATTTCTCTTGGGTCCTTTCTTCCTTTACCATACTACGAGCCTGCAGCTGCCTCTGAATATAAACACCACTTCTTCAGAAGAGCACATGGAGAATGTAACAAATTAATACTAACACACTCATTTAATTTCCAGTTATTGACACATCGTTTTTCATTGTGACTGTTTTTATCCCCAAAAGGGCTGTTTCATCAGACATGGAAGAAGGCCATCAACAAAGGAGAATGTCTTTATGATACTTCTTGGTTGACGCAATAGCTCTGCCAAGACCACGAGGAGGCTTTTACAAAGATGGGCTCAGAAACAGCATGGTCCCACCACAGAAGTTGGTTCCCATCCTGCATGGCATCTGGTCCCCAAGGGTGGCAGGGAGGTCTTTGTGGTAGGTGAGATCTCTTTTGAAAAACCACCATGCAACACACTCCTTAAAGGAAATCATCTGTGCTGAGTTAGCAGGATTAGATGAAAACTTCAAGGGAACTGGAATTTCCTCACTGTGGATTTAAAGACCTCCAAAGAGGAAAGTCCAGACTTGGAAACAAGGCTAACAAAACCTACTAAAAATTCAGACATGTTTCAAGCACATAAAACCTTGGGAGTGCTTTCCATCACATGTATTTGCCACTATCATTCATGTCTAAACCTTCTAATATCCCCATCAGGAAATTGTGTGTTAAAAACCATCGATGTTTCTCACTCATTGATGTTTCTAACTCTCTATTCCTCTCACTTCCTCTCTGTAAAAAATTAATAAAATATATTTTTTTAAAAATCCCTCGGTTTTGCAGATAAATAAATTGGCGCACAGATGAGTGAGTTTGCCGCAGGTCCTACCATGAGTCATTGCCAACCTGAGAATTACAACTCTGAGCTCCTAACTGGCAGACCTGAGCTCACACCTTCAGGATCAATCTTCTTAGATCCATCAGACAATGGCTTCAAAGGCTTTCACTGCAATTAGAGGAGGAATACTGTCTCCTATTAGGACACACCTACCCCGTTCTTCTTTTGGACCTTGGCACAGTTGCTGCCCGTGATCAGGGAGCAGGAGACATAATTTAGTGCTTGAAGTCTCCCATGTCCAAGCAGACTTCTTCATGGCAGAAACCACACCGTATAAGGAGAAAAGTCTGGAGATGGGAAGCCTCCTGGCATAGCTTGTGAGAAGGAGAGTCTGGGTGTGGGGGAGCAAAGAGCCAGGCATCTCATTCGTTTGTTCTTGAACTTGAAGCTGATAGGAACTGAGTTTAACTAATATTACACCATAGCATTGTTCCCAAAGTGATGACTCACTCTTCTTGAGAGAATGTCTTTTTCTTCCTTGCAAATGGATACTATATTTTAAGAAGCACTTAAGGAGATAAAAAGAGTGCTCTGGGTTTTCCAATTTGCCAGGTATGTAATGCCACTGGCACTCACAGAGGTTTAGCTGTAATCTAGACCAGTTATGTTCTATGGTGAAGTATTCACCAAAAATATTTCAAAGCTAGTACTTGTTTTCACATAGGTTAAAATAAATGAGTATGAAACATTCAGCATAAAAAAAAAGTGAGAGGATGATGTTAAAGAAGATTCTATAAACACTGCCATGTCATCTTTTCTTGGCCAATGGTGGGGATGAGGGTGGATGGGGCAGAAGCTGGTCCAGAGGTTTAAGGCTAAATTCTGATGCCCCTCTGAAGAAAGAACACTTTTGACTTACCCCCACACCCCTCTCATTTAGCGTCTTCACTGTACTTCTAGGTCAAATGGGAAAAAGCATTGGTTGAGCACCTACTCTTCTGGCAACCATCTTGCTAAGTAAGTGTTAGAGGGCAATTTCCATGGCTCATATCCAACCTTCACTAGGCCTGGATGAAGACTGCCTGTGGAAAGTCATTCCTAAAGAGAAAACCTGAGAGCGGGAGTCAGCTGCAGTGGGCATGCCCTGGTCTGAGAAACGGTTCTTAACCGGTCTGAAGACAGGGTGGGCTCTTCATAGCAAGATAAATTTGCAAAGTTTGCCCTTCCAATTTTCAAGACAGCACTCTAATCCCTGATCATGTTCATTCAAGCACCAGCTGTGTTTCAGTGAGGGATAGAGACGTCCTATCATAGGACAAACATGGTTGTTATCCTCTTTATTTAAGGAGATCTAATTTTTTTCTTCATGCGGATGCTAATTTACTCTGTGACCCCAAGAAGGCAACTGATCCTTATAACCATTTTATAAAACTGTCCAAAATCTTGCTTCTGGTTTAAGTAGGGCAACCAAGTTTAAAAGTTTGCTTCCTAAAGGTTTTTTTAAAGTACTTACATAAGCTCAGATGGGGAGGTTTGATTTGATATTCACTGGGAATAATTTAGAGGAAGAAATAGATGACTCAACTCAGGATACGCCCCAGGACCACATCACCTTTGAGCTTTCTGCAACACATGGATGCCTTTCTGCTCCGAGGCCTCAGAACCATCCAACAAGGTCCCCACAATAATAGCGGGGCAAAACTTTATCAAAGGAAGAAGCAGAAAGGCCTGACAGATGATGCTGCCAGCATTTCAGCAGCCAGGTTAGCTTTGTTCTAATGCCATTCTGTCAGGTTTAACAAGCAGATATTAAGAAAAGTTTATAGGGAATCGAGATGAAAGGTTGTCGGTAGAGATGAGAGCTGCCAGTGGGCACCTCACATCACAGCTGGGTGTAGACGCTGCCGCAACTGGCTAAGAGAAAAAGAGGTTGATATAGGAGCAGCTGCTTCCAACCCCTGCTAGAAGCAAGGCTTAATCATCTGGCACCCTGGCACCTGGGAGTCTGGGGCTCCACCTGGAGAGAAACCCAACAACTGAGAGCACTCTGGGTGTGAGCTGCTTCATTAGGAGAGAAACAAAGGATGTTTTTGCAGAAATTGGGCCCTTGACTGGTCCCGACCTGGTATGACATCTCGTATCCGGAATGTTTTCACCTTAGCATGCGAGGGAAATAGGGAAGAGGTCCAAGGAGATTAGCAATTTTCCTTAAGGGCTTGGAGGTGAACTTGAGGAAGGAGGGGAACTGGAAAATGAAAAAGGCTGGTGGAGCCCTTAGCAAAAGGGCAATTTAGAGCAAGGCGATTATGTCCTGGCATGTAGGGCAAGCTGGTGGAGCTCTCTTTTATCAATTTTCAGTCCAACTAAATGCTTCCTGAGTCCACATACCCTTCCACGGAGTGCTTTCTGAAATGAGGATGAGTCAAGGAGCCTCAGAAGGGCTGTGTGCCATCAATACAATGAAGGTCAAGTTGTAAGCCCCGTGCAAGAATGCTAAGTCCCATTGTTGCACATTAAAATCAGTCAGAAAAGAACTATTACATTGGTTTGTTTTAAAAAAAAAAATAATAACAACTCCGTTTTCAAAATAATAACTCCCCTTCAAAATGTGGAGATGTTGCTTCTATTTCAGCCATGTGTCTTTTCCAACGAAGACTCTTCTTGCCTTCTTTTTGTAAAAACAGAATTATAAATAGCAGATATCCTAACCACAATCGTTTAAAAGAACCTTACACACATCTTCCAGCAGTGATGCAATGTTGCTTGCAGTGAGCAAGCTCCTATCTTTTTTTAAATTTTTTTAAAATATATTTTATTGATTTTTTAAAGAGAGGAAGGAAGAGGGATAGAGAGTTAGAAACATCAGTGGGAGAGAAACATCTACCAGACACCTCCTGCACATCCCCCACTGGGGATGTGCCCGCAACCAAGGTACATGCCCTTGACCGGAATTGAACCTGGGACCCTTCAGTCAGCAGGCCGACACTCTAACCACTGAGCCAAACCGGTTAGGGCAGCAAGCTCCTATCTTGATTACAAATGTATTTTCCTTTTATCGATGTGAAATTCACATAACATAAAATTAACCATGCTAAAGTAAACAATTCAGCCACATTAGGTAAACTAACAAAGTTGTGCAACCACCACCTCCATCTAGCTCTGCATTCCCCTTCCCCGCAGCCAGTGGCACCATTGTATTGTAGAACAGTGTGTGTTACTACAGTCTTTGTTGTGGCCAAGTACGTATTGTTATTCCCATAAGAAGACTGCCCAGTCATATTGGATTAGGGGCTTTCTTTCTCAAGGTGTGACCACAAATGAAGATCTCAAATCTTGAAACAACTACTCCCCCTAATGAGGTCCCCACCACCTCAGGAATGGTTCCCATTGTTCTGAGCCACCACAGGCAGGAGCCAGGCTTTCAGTAGTCCTTTAACACTATGTTCCTCATTCCTTTGTGTAGCCACTGGGTTTTTTCTTCAAAGCCAAATGCTACGGCTAAATTTAATTTCATCTAGACTTCTTTAAGACCTCCATTGAACGGGTAAGAAACACAGGTAACTCAACTCCCCAGGGTTAAATGTTCTTCCGGCCAACAGCTTTAAATCGGCCCACAGATTAAAAATCGCAAACCCTGAGTTTCCAGCCCACACCTGCTATGCTGCTCTGACTTGACACACATGCACACTGGCTTCCCATATAACCCCCCTATTTTTAGTGACAACTTTTAAAGAAGTTTCTCTTTGAAAGTGTGAGGGTTTTCAGCAGTTATTTTCAAGAATCTTGAGAAAGAAGACCTAGCTTTTTCCACCTCAGAAACGCCAATTTTTTTTTCTCTTTTTACATCTGACTCAAACAGCTGAATTGTAATATGCCCTAATTCCTTCTCATGTGACTTCTCCTCATTCAAGGAGAGCAGTTTTACTAAATCCAAAAGGAAAAAAACTCATTTAAAAATCATTTTTTCACATGCACGGTGAAAAAATATTGTCTAATAAGGTTCATTTACATTGTTACCTGAGGCCATAGGGAGTTGTGCAAAGCACATTGCATAATTCCTCCAGGCTGTCAGAAGGTGTATTTTTCCCCCATAAGGAGAGCTTTTTCAAAGAGATCAGAATGCCAAAAGAAAAAAAAAATCTTATAAAAGTGTTCATACTGATGCAATGGAGAGTTTTTTCTCTGCCCTCTGTATTTGCATTTCTATTTTTAAAACTACACTTTAAAAAAATCACTGCTGCAAACACCATAAAATATAACAGTACTGACACAACCTAATGTACACTGAAAAATCCTAGGTATGTGGAATCCGTAGAGATGTGTATCTGAGTTCTTCCCCTTTTCATTTCAACTTAGAGGTTACCAGCATTATTCTTGAAAAGGGATGTCTGAGACTACGCTCTTCAGTGATGAAGAGAGGGCCTCCTCTGATGCCATGGCTAATTGGGGGTTTATTCGTGCAGCAATTATTTTTAGCACTTACTCTATTCTCCCTTACTTTTCAAAAATGCCCTGTGAAGAAACTGAACCAGAAAACACTGTCAATTACTTCAGCAATCACAAAAAAGGGATTATTCTATGACTTTAATGATTGACTGACTCAAGACCATACTGAGAACCCAGTAGAATTATGAAACTGTATGACTGGTTAATTCATTTGTGCAAAGGGAAATACATTTGCAGCCCATCACCACCGGTTCTCTCTCTCTCTCTCTCTCTCTCTCTCTTCCAGACGTCCTTCCTGATAAAGCCAGGGCTGGACGAAGCCATCTGGGGTCCTGGGTGCCTGCGGCCGGCCAGAGGGAGGAAAGCCCATGTCCTGGTTGCCTGCCGGTGGCCGGAGGAGGGAAGCCTGGGTCCTGGGTGCCGGAGGGAAGCCGGTGCCAGCAGCCAGGGAAAGGAAGGCCTACTCTTGCACAAATTTTCATGCATCAGGCCTCTATTAGTAGATACTAGTATATATTTATGTGTGTGTGTGTGTGTATATATATATTTATGTGTATATATGTATTTGTTTTTATTGATTTTTAGAGAGAGAGGTAAAAAGACAGAGAAAGAGAGAAACATCAATTTTGTTACTCCACTTATTTATGCATTCATTGGTTGATTCTTGTATGTGCCCTGATGGAGGATGGAACCTGCAACCTTGGAGGATTGGGATGATGCTCTATCCAACTGAACTGCCTGGCCAGGGCCTATTTGTTTTTGAATCTTCTTTAACAGAGTCACTGTGTGCAGCCATAGCCCGAACCTGCACCCTCACACGTGTGTCTCAGTAGGGACAGAGGAATGGTGAGCCAGCGAAGGAAAACAGGCACTGGTCCATCTACTCACAACCCATCATGCACTTATTAGTAGACCTGTGGTTCTTTCTTATACCAAAGACAAAATCCTTGTTAGCATTAGAGTAATGAGGAAGAAGAGAAGAATGGAATACAGGGAGGCCTTAGTATTAACTATTAACTCAAATATTAACCAAAATCTCTTCACAATGTACAATTCAAAAACCGCAATAACTCCATCAACTCATGTGATTCATATAAGAATTCTTTCCCCAGTTTTTCTCAGGAAAGACTTGTGATCTCCATCTGACCCTAATTCACAGAGCTGATACCAGGCAGAGCATGAACTTGAACTTAAATCTTCTGAGTGTCAATAACTGTGTTCTTTATCTGTAACCAGATCCCTCACATTTTAAAATATAATGTCAAGTCACCCATTCCACTCATTCTGTAAACATTTATAGAGCAGCCGTCACTATTCTCATCATTATGCTGGGCAATGTGATTCTGAGAAAAGCAAGTAATACCCAACCCTCAGCTTGAGGCTAATATGTCCAGTCCGAAAAACACCCAGAGAAGAGCATTGGATTACCATAGCAGCCAGCTGCCCACACTGTAATGGTGGTTCAGAGAAGGGAAAGACCACTGCTTTCGGGGAACATCTTGGAGGAAATTGATTTGCTGGATGTCTAATGAAGAAGGAAAAATAAGAGAAGAAAACACATCAAAGACACTATAATAGAAAACTAAAGAGCAGAATCAGGGCCAGTACAAGGTGCCTGTCACTGGTGAAAAGATTCACTGTCCGGGTGCCTTGTTCACTGCCAATCTCTAGCACTTCTTTCTGGAAGTGTCTAATTTCTCCTGAAGCAAAGCAAGGTTGTATGGTCTCCAAATCAGCCATCTGAAGTTTCTGCACCCTTAAAGGACAATGCACTTCTCACAGAATTGAGTGCGCACAATCGGAAACTTGGTGTCCTGTTGGTGTTTTTAAATGTGGTGTGTGTTTGTGTGTGCATGAGTGTAGGTGGAGAAGGAAGTCCAGGATCGTTCATGTTGTTAACTGATAGTAAACATATTCAGTGTGCCAAATACTTACAGGGACTTGGCAGGGTAAAGGCAGAGACGAGATTATGTTTTCTCCATGTGAGGCAGAGTAGGAACAATACTGCCTGGCTCTTCCCTCAGCAGTTTCAGCAGCTGACAAACACCTTAAAGAATTTATATCATGGGATGAGAGGAAAAGCATAACTGAACCCGAGAGTCGTGTGGTAGCTGCCATATGGCAGAGTAACACACCTGCTCGAATATGCCAGGTATTGATCCTGGGATGGAAGGGGGGGCTGGTTTGGGAACCTGGACTTGGAAGTATAACTTGGAGGTAAGGTGTGACTTTCAAAACCTGACAGCATACGGTGAGACGCAGAGAGGGACACGCATAGAACCGAGAGGACATTTCAAAGTCCCTAGTATGAGCGTGGACCAGTCCTGGAGGAGCTAGAAGGCCCCTAGAAATGCAACTGCAAAGTCTGCTCTGTCTTTAGTGTCATTCATTCAGTCATTCTTCCTTTCATCCTTTCTTTCTTTACTTCTTTCTTTTCTTTTTTATTTCATTCAGTCATTCTTCCTTTCATCCTTTCTTTCTTTTCTTTTTTAGATATGGTTTTTGTTCCCAGAGATAGACATGTAAGGTCACTGGGCAGGGAGCCTCTTTTCAAACAAACATTCAATTGCAAATACATATTCCCAGAGATAGACATGTAAGGTCACTGGGCAGGGAGTCTCTTTTCAAACAAACATCCAATTGCATTTTTCTTTTAAGTCAAGGAATTTTCTGAAAACTTCATCTCTTTCATCTTCACCTAAAACAAGCAAAGTTCTTGCCCAGTGTATTCATTCAGAGAGAGGTAGTCTGTCAGCTGCCAGGGAACTGGCTGGCCTCCCCATGGAAGCACTGATTTGAGAGATGCAAAACACAGGGGGGGTTTCCTCCACGTTCCCGGACTGTAGCCTAACCAGCCTGGCTACTGCCCTTCTGCCACACCCTCTAAGAAGGAGCACACGTAAATACACATGGGTGGGGTCCTGGGAAAATCATAACAGAAGAGTCATTTAGCAAGAAGGCAGCCCTTGTCCTTGACCCTAGTGCCTCATTTACCCATGTCCAGAGAGAGAGCAACAAAGAGTGTTATTGGATCATCCAATCACCCACTACATTCCATGTGGTGATAGGCCCCAGATGGTGTCTATTGACACACTGGAGAGTCTCTGAGTTAATGTGAAATGTAGCTAGAAATAGCTGAAGTTATTATTTTGATAAATATATTCCTAAATGTTAAAACTGGAAAGGAATGACCTATTTTAGGTTCTCTTTGGATGTGCACCCCAATTATGGTCATCATATTTAATATGATGGTAAGGGGTGGAGGAGCACCAAATCTTTGAAAAGTTTTTTTTAACAAAAAACAGGAAACATATGATTTTCTTGAGTCATCTCTATTTTGAAACTCCAAAGTACACATTATCCATTTGCTGTGAAGATGAATCACTGTGGACATTTCATTTTCAATGAAATTTCATATATCTAAAGGCTAGGCTTGGTTCATCAGCGGAGGTAGCAGGGTGGTCACGAGGAAAAGAAATCTTCAAATGTGAAATGATAAGCAAAATATACTTGTAAAACTTGCAAGAAAGGTTCCAAGTGTCTTTAGAAAAGAGAAAACAAAAGGAGGGGAAGAATGAAGGAAAAGAAAATAATTTCCTTCTTGAGCAAGACATCAACAAGTGTATTGAGCACCTATTAGATACTCAGTATGGCTTTGTTACTATAGCAAACGGAGTTCACACCTTGGGCTAATTACTTCCTTTCACTTAGCTGAACTTTTCCCACCTGTGAAATGGGGCAATTACATTGCACATCCTTTTTATAAGGGCTATGTGAGACCATAGTAGAATATAAGCCCCATGAAGATAAGACCTCCTGTCCATTGTTGATTCTTCAGCACCAAAATCAGGGTTGGTGTGCAGTTACAGTGACAGCTGGTACTCAGCAGACAGTTACATGTGCCAGATCCTGTTCTAAATGTTTTACACTTTTCCACCCATGTAACCCCATGGGATGAGTGATGTTATTGCCCCATTTTACAGGTAAAGAAACTTAGTCACTGAGAGTTAAGTAAATTACCCAAGGTCACACTCAACAGATGAGCCAGGATTTGAATGTTGCCTCTAAAGTATCATTAGTAGGTACTCAATAAGTATTTATAAAATAAATTGATGAACTGGCATACGCAAAGCACTTTAAAAAGTTTAGCCACAAGGTTTGCACTTAACAAATACTAGTGGACTTTCCTTTCCTTCTGTCTTCACATTTGGAAAAACAGAAAGCATAGAATAATGCATGATGTCTGCCATCTTGTTGAAGAAATATGAACAAGGAAAACTCGAGACTTTTATGGCAGAACATTTTAAATAAAAATGTTTTGCAAAGGCCAATGGTCCCACCTGGCAGCCATTGTGTTCCCCCAGAACAGTGGGCAATGTCTGGAGATATTTTGTATTCTTCCAACTGGAGTGGGTAAGCGGGCGGGGCAGGGCAAGGGGTGTGCTACTGGCATCTAGTGGGTAGAAGCCAGAGGTGCAGCTAGACATCCTTTGAAGCACAGAACAGCCCCCCACAACAAAGTATTATCCAGCCCAGATACCTATAGTATTGAGCTTGAGAAACCTTGGCTTTAGCTACAAGGGCTATAGCCATTTTAAGGTGAGAGAGAGAGAAGCCTGGGAGCTAGAAGAGTTAGAGCAGACTTTGTTGAGGAGGTAATATTTTCTTAGGACAGTGTGATTTGAATAGATGTGGAATGCCATGCTAAGGAAGGAAGCAAAGCCTCCATCACCTTTCAGCTGTGTTTCTAAGCACTGGTGAATAGCTACACATACTACATTTCCATACAGATAAAGACCAGGATCAACTGGCTAATCCTAGCATTAGTCAGAAAGGTATGGCCTGTGTTCACATGTAGGAAAACACTCATAAAGACCAGAAATGACTAGCATTGCAAGTAGATGGGTGACACTTCTATAAACCCAATTAAGAAGATGCTTCCTTCATTCTTTTTATTCACAGGTTTGAGAAGAGGCTTAACAGGCACATTGTGGATACTGATACATGTTTCTTCTCCACCCAAAGACTGCAAATGGCTTAGGCGTCACCTGGACCCGGAACAAGATTGAGACAGGCCATATCATGTGAAATCAATAGATAGAACTGGTCACAACACTCATCTTCCCTAAAAATCTCTTTGTGTGTGTTCCTGAGGATTCTCTTAGAGCAAACATGTCAAACTCAAAGGCTAACATGGGCCAAATTGCTGGAGGCTAAGTCCAGCAGGTCATAATAAATGCGAGAAGTTCGTCAGAAGGCTGATGGACACATTCTGCAGGGCTGAAGATCTGCATGTTATTGCCAGCTGCCAGACAGCTGAGGGCAGTTCCCCCACCTGATAATCCTTTACAGTTTACCAAACCTTACCTTTGATATGTACAGTGGGGCCTTGACTTACGAGTGTTCTGACTAACGAGTTTTTCGAGATACGAGCCATCTCTCAGCCGATTTTTTGCTTTGAGTTGCGAGGTTTACCAAACCTTACCTTTGATATGTATATCTGCTTTGCTAAAGGGCAAAATGTGAGAATAAAAAGCCCTGGGTCCAGAGATTCAAAGAGCTTAGTCACTAGAACTAAGCCTCCCCTGGCTCCCCCAAAATGCCTCCCAAATCTATATTTCATGTGTAGTTTATTTAATATTCGTTGTAGCCCTTCTCCAGATGAACCCTTGCAGCTGCAGAAAAGACCCCAGCACAAATAAACAAGGCATGCAGCCTGCGGGCCATGACTTTGACATGCTTATCCTAGAGGGAAGACATGTTCTAAAGGAGCTTAGTCACTAGAGCTAAGCCTCCCCTGGCTCCCCCAAAATGCCCCCCAAATTTCTATTTCATGTATAGTTTATTTAATTTTCATCGCAGCCCTTCTCCAGATGAACCCTTGCAGCTGCGGAAAAGACACCAGCATAAACAAGGCATGCAGCCCACGGGCCATGAGTTTGACATGCTTATCCTAGAGGGAAGACATGTTCTTAAGGAACCAGACCTGATCATCTTGACTCAGAAACAAAGCTTCACTCACTGAAGGAAAAGGGTGCATGTCAATGTCTACAACACCTTGCTACCATATCCAGCCAAAACAACCCCATGAAATCAAATGACAATCCTAGGAAGGGATGTGGTGCAAGGGGACCAGGTACATGGATTCATATTCCATCACTACCAGTTATGAGCTATGTAACCTTGGACAAATTATTTCATCTTTTTGAGCCTTCATCTGTGAAATTTGGTTAATAATGTGTAATAATAACATGCAGATTGTCATGAGGATTAAATGAATTAATTAATGTAAAGGACTAATTTGCAGTGCTTGACACATGATAAATACTCAGTAAAGCCCAGACAATTTATGCTGTTTAGAGGATTAACATTAAATTATCTGATGTGCTAAAATTTTGGTAAAATATTTCAGCCTAAGCTGTACTGTTTAAGCTTGCTTCCAACAGATAGTGACACAAAAGATAGTATATGATTCTGGCTTATCCCACCACTGGTGGCTTCTTATTTTTAGCCCAGGAGGAATTCCAGCAGTTATTGAAGGCTTCTTTCTGGGCACTGAAACTTCCTGATGAATGTAAGAGAGTGCTATTATTGCTTCCAACAGATAGTGACACAAAAGATAGTATATGATTCTGGCTTATCCCACCACTGGTGGCTTCTTATTTTTAGCCCAGGAGGAATTCCAGCAGTTATTGAAGGCTTCTTTCTGGGCACTGAAACTTCCTGATGAATGTAAGAGGGCAGTGCTATTAATTTGCTCTTAATCTAATTTCATCATATTCACAGATTATTCACAGGAAACTCAGATTATAAATATGATGCAAAGAATCATCCCTTTTAAAAAAAACTAATCTGCAGATATTTTGTCCAAATGATTTGCCCAAAGCCATACTAAAATAAGTGATGGAACTGGGGTTCCAATCTTCCTGCTCTGATTCTGAAGAGTACGCTCTTCCCACTGTTCTATCTAGTACAGCTGACTACAGACCAGACTTTAGGAAGTGCCCAATCTATTTGAGATGTGTATTCTCCCAATCAACAAAATAAAAATGTGTTGATTTTTTTTGCATTCCTGAGTACTGATTAGAGACCAAATACATTTGACTAAAGTACTCAAATATATTGAGCAGGATATTTTAGTTACATATGACAGGGACCCAACTCAAACTGGTTCAAACATAACAAGGACTATATGGGCTTGTACACATAAAATTCCCAAACAGTAAGCTTGCTTCAACAGGCACAGATGGATACGGGTCCTTCAATTATGCAATCATTATTCTGCCTCTCTCTCCATTGTTCATTTCTGTATTCCTCTATATCAAAATGTCTCTCAGTTAGGCATTCAGCAAATGGTGTGAAGATGGTTACCCCTACCAGGCTTCCAAATAGCCAGTTTAGCACCTCTGAAGGAGAGAAGCATGTTCCTTATAGTGGATCCCTATAAAGTCCTCACACTGAGTCTCACAGGTCTAGATTGGGTCATGAACTCATCACTGAACAATTACTATTGTTGGGAGGATGCAGTGCTCTGATTGGCCCAGCTTGAGTCACATGCCCACTCCTTCAGTAAAAATGGTAGGCAGGAGGCCACAGATACTAGGCATTGGACAAGGAAATGTAGGCAGTTTTCTACATTTGTGCTGTTACCAGAGGAAGGCATGCTAAGAAGTCAACCAGATATAATTTACACTAATGGATGATACCAAATAGAACGTGGTTTGTTCCAAGAATATATTGGGAAGGATGAGAAATAAAAATCTAGGGTCACTTTTCATAATTCCATACCATGACCATAAATCTGCCATAATGATGAGTGGTCCCTTTCTTTACTTGTCTAATGCCTATGAATTATTCAACCATCAGCTGTCAGCTCCTCTGAAAAGTTTTCTCTAACTCCAGCTTTTCCACAGACTGGGTGAGGGCCCCCATAGTAGCTTGTGCTTGCTCATTCGCAGCACTGTAATATGATAAACTCTCTATTGACTTGACACATACTATTCTTTGAGACAAGGGCTGTGGATCTTACCACATAGCTCCCATACTTGCTATTATTTCAATACAATTTTAAGTTTTTTTAAAAAAGGATATCAGAGGGCATAAACCTGAACATTAATAAAATGTACTATTTACTGTCCTATATTGCTTTAGTGCTGTTCATTTCATAGGGGATATAAATTTAAAAGCATAAAAAATGATGACAATGTAACTTTGTAAGCATGTTTTCCTCAACTTACCTATACATTTACATTTGCTCAATATGCTGTTCATTTCATAGGGGATATAAATTTAAAAGCATTAAAAAATGATGGCAATGTAACTTTGTAAGCACGTTTTCCTCAACTTACCTATACATTTGCTCAATGCCATCAGTTACCAGTCTGTAAATGACATAATATCTGGTCAGAAAACTTCTAAAGAATTTAGTATTGCCCTGGCCGGTTTGGCTCAGTGGATAGAGCGTCGGCCTTCGGACTGAAGGGTCCCAGGTTCGATTCCGGTCAAGGGCATGTACCTTGGTTGCGGGCACATCCCCAGTAGGGAGTGTGCAGAAGGCAGCTGATCGATGTTTCTCTCTCATCGATGTTTCTAACTCTCTATCCCTCTCCCTTCCTCTCTGTAAAAAATCAATAAAATATATTTTTTTAAAAAAGAATTTAGTATTTAGTATAGGTGATCAAATGGAGGCATTCGCAAGCTTTGTCCTGCCCTTTATTACAGTCCCTGACATATAGCATTGTGACTTGTTGCTGTTAATTTGCTTGTTTGCTAAATGAGTGTATACAGAGTAGTGACACTTGGGAGAATGAAAAGAGCACAAGCTTTTGAGTTATGCGAGAGTTAATTTGACACCTGAAGTATTCATATACTAATTTGGAAAATTTTTCTCGTTCATTCCTTCATTCATTCATTCACTCATTTGTACTTTCAAGAAATGTTTAGTAAGCACTAGATATAGGGGGTGATATAATCCTGACAGAATGGAGAAAATGGAGATAAAATCCTGAAAGAATGGAGAATCACTTTGAAGAAGAAAAATTTCAAGGTGAGACACTGTTGAAGGTTGTCATATAAAGGCAGAATTATCCTTACTGTGGTTGCAGATGGCAGACTGAAGAGAAGTGGCTTTAAGATTGAGGACATATTATCCTGGACATTACAAGGTAGAGAGCTTGCCTGAGAATGGGGTCCACATAGAGGACAAGAGAGAGCAAAGAAATGAAGAGAAACCTGCTCCTGATGAAGTCATTTGAGCTCCTGAATCCAATAACATCAAAATCAGATTTTCTCCTAAATTCTTCACTAAAAAAAAAAAATCTTTCCTTTGCTTAAATAATGCCTTTGTGTTGGTTGGACCAATTTTTGTAACTGTAAATAAAAGAACTGAGGGGTGCAGGAACCATATGGATTTCAGTTCCTAGGGCAATTGCTGGGACACAGTAAGCATTTAATAAATATGAATGGCATGAATGATCAAATGGTTCTAACATAGCATAAATGAGTGAATGACCAAATAGTCCAAACAGAGCATGAAAATAGGATAGCATAGTCTCTGAAGGTCCCTCCCCACAAGAAACATTCAAGCAAATGCTGGGTATATCATGTCTCAATGCTTTGAAGGGGTCTCAACCATTAGCAGGAGGTTTATAGTCAAAGAATTCTAAGGTCCCTTCCATTCCAGGCATTCTATAATTCTGTGTTTTCAGTTCTTATCTGGATTAAATTTTTTAAGTTTTGAATTTCACATCTTTTTAAGGCAAAGTACCTTGCTCCATTGGAAAGATGATCATAATCAGATTTATCTCCATTTCATCATACTAACCCCTTGATTTAAGAGAAAACTAAAAACCCTGAATTGCCATCCACTAAATATTGGCTAAGTGATGTGGAAGGACCTGTTATTGACACTCAACAGAGAGTTTTGGCCCATTATTTGTCTCTCTTTTAATACTTTGATATATGTCCTGGGTTTGTCTAAAATATTCCTGCCTGTTATTTGGGATTTTGGGTGTTTAGATGCAATAAATATCCTTAAGTATGAAAAAAATAGCTAGTGTGTGAATGAGAACTACTGAAACAGAAAGGGCCTACAGCAAACACATTGGGCCAGTTGCAACACAGAATTCATCTTTCAGAAACTGCTACATAACTCATAAGATGTATTCAGCTGCAACACAGTCCAGATAAAATTGAAGGAATTGGCAGTGATGGATAAGGAAATAATTGTTCAACCTTTCAACATGACACTTGCACTCATAGATTTATCTTCCATGTGGGGAAGGTAATCACAGTTCTATCACCAGTTTATCATTTGCCCTGCCCTAATGGTTTTCTGTGTACAGGTTCACTCCCTTACACCTAGGTATGTCAGATGCTATCATCCTATATGCAAAGTAGTTTTGACATGCTTCATAAGCTATACATGAAAAAGAAAGCAAATATAGTAACTTGTTTCCAAAATAAAATCTTAAAGTTAGTGTTGTATACAATTAGTCTCCTGCTGATATTTTTTAGTTGTTTGTTTTTCTGTTTGCTTGTTTTTAATGGATTTGGATGTTGGCAGAAAACTTTGAAATTAATGTGAATGGATGTAAGACAGAACTCCTTTATGAGACACACAGTGATCAGTGTGGTACCTGGGGATCTTGTCATTAATTATATTATAGGAAAAAATGATTTATTTAATAAAAATTTTACTATTTTTGCCCTACATGCAAACTGTACACAATCCCTCACTGTAGAGTTTTCATCAGACAACCATGTTTTGTCGTGGGAAACTGTGGCATTTAGATTCATGAAGTTAATAAGGCTGAAGATTTGATTTCCTATATCAGTTTCAAACAAACTTGAATCTATCTCATAGGAGAAAAGAACTCCTTTTAGGAAACTCCTCTAGGATAGGAGGTGTGGTGCCAGGTCTCCTAAAGAATACAGATCTATCAAAATAGTCAATAAATACATATAGCCCTGACTGGCTTGGCTCAGTGGATAGAGCGTCGGCCTGCGGACTGAAGGGTCCCGGGTTAGATTCCGGTCAAGGGCATGTACCTGGGTTGCAGGCACCTCCCTTTTTTTAAAAAAAAATCAATAAAAATATATTTTAAAAATAAATAAATAAATACATATAGACTCCCATTATTCTCAACATGTAAGCAACACACAGAAGGGGGTTTTAAAGAGCAAAATTCACATGGGTAAATTTGAATAAAAGTGCCCTTATGGATCAGAAGGAAGATGCACAAATTAAGCAAATCTGTTTTCTATATATGGAGCTACTTGTTAACAACCCCTTCCTCAGAATACTGAGAACAAAGAGACATTTTTATATGAATCTAGAGAGAAAATCATCAGCCAGGCACTTGGTTCTGAGCGCTCCCTAATTTCCAGGCATGAGAGATATGAAGGTGAATAGACACTGCTGTTTCCTAAAATGAGCTCACATAGAGGGAAGGTCAAATATGCTAACATATGGAAAGCTGATTTGACAGTGCAAGGCACTATTATCTGAAGGTATACAGAGCTTTGGATTTTTCAGTAGCAACACAGGGGAGAAGTCATAGAAATCCCCAAGATGGTGGTGAACGTAACGCCGGGATTGGTGGCCATATCCAATGTAGAAGGCATCCAGTCCAGACTGTAACAAAGCAAATTAATGTGTTCAAAGCAACTGCAGTAATACTGATTGCACTATCTTCCAGAGAACTAAAATATTTCCTGAGCTGATTTCTAGTTGAAACTTTCTGAATAAATAAAGCGTTATTGTCTGGAAGAGGTCACACATGAAGTTATCAATGATGCCCATTCATCTTCTTGTGGTAAAACTCAGGTTTTCTGTTTTGCATTTGTCTCGATCTAAACTGGAGGCTCTCAGAGGCAGAGGTTTCATGTTTATGTGTCCAGGAAATTCTGGGCACCTATGTTGTTCCATGACTAATTGCTAAAAATAAATAAGTAATAATAATGCATTGTTGGTGTGAGGTTTGCTTCATGTCCCACAATGTATTCTGAAAACACTGATTATGAACTTTCTTTAACCAACTGAGTCTTTCAAAAGAAAAAACCTGGTGAGAATTACTCAAGGGAAAATGACATTATTGTTTTGATTGGAGAGTTTGTTATGACTGATATATAACTTAGCTATGTACACTGTCAACACTGACTTAAGTAAAAACAATGCTGTTTTTCTTTAAAGTGAATACAATTATAGAAAAAGAAGAATTCATAGCTGGGAAGGAAGAATAGATTACATATATTTTCACCGTCCATCTCCCATTACAACATTTCCTAGTTGTTGTTCAACTTGTACTTGAATACACTGCAGAAATAGAAATCCCCTACTTGCTGAGGTGATCAATTCCCACTTCACTTTATTTATTCATTCATTCAAACATCTAAGATCCTTCTCAGATGTTCAGGCATCATTGTAGACTGTTACAATTATTTGCTTATGTAAGATTGAAATCTGAATCCTTACAGCTTACATTAGTAAATCTGATTTTTATTTCTTAGAAGTTCAGACATGTAACCCATCATCTCTCTATTGTCCTCCAAATATTTGAAGAGAATGTCATCTTTCTTGGTCATTCCTTTCTCTCTCCTAAACATCTTCAGTTCCTGAATCCACTGCTCATATAACATAGTTTTATGTCTTTTCCATTTCAGTTTGTTTACATTCTTCCCAAAATGGTATCACCAAAAGTTTTGTTCTGTATGTGGTCTGAAAAAGGAAAGTCTACCTCCCCTCTTTCCTTTTATGTGCAGTAGTTGGTAATACAAACTTAATGGGCGTCTGTCTTTTGGGAATATAGATGCTAATATTTGCTTCCATTGAATTAATAATTAAATCTAAAGTTCTTAAGTCTTATGTATGTGAACAGCTTTTAAACCACATTTCTCCAATCCTGTATTTATGGGGTTGGTTTTAGGGGCCTAGTCTCATTATATTTATATATAGTAACTTCACCTGGTTATGTTAATTCCAGTTACTTGTTTAATTTTAAAAATTAGTAAGACTCTGAGCTATAGAAATGAAAGATAGTATTTTGCTCTCTGGGAACTCAGAGTCTAGTGGTGATAATAAAAAATTTATAAATTACCCTGAATTATAAATCAGGGTAAGTGCTAGGATTTGTATAAATACTAAGTATACTAATAACACACACATTTGCTATTGTTGTGGGAATCTGTAAGGGAGAGAAATAAAAAGGCAGGACTATGAAGACTCCTCAAAAGAGATGATATTTGATGTGTGCTTTGAAGGCGAGTAGAAATTAACCAGGCCAAGAATAGAGAACATTCTAGATCATGTCCAACACATCAACCACTAGTCATATGTAGTATTTGGCCCTTGAAATGCAGCCTGTCCAAGTTGAGATATGCTCTAAGCATAAAGTACACATCAGGTTTTGAAGATTTAGTAACAAAATAATGTAAAATATCTTGATTTTTATATTGGTTATATGTTGAAATCATCATATTTTGGACATATTTGGATTAAAGAAAATTATTAAAATAAATTCAGTTTATTTTTTACATTTTTAACATGACTACTAGAAAATTTGAAATTACTTATGCAGCTCACACTACAGTTGTATTAGGTAGTATTGTTTTCAAAAGTAAGACTAAGCAAAGAGAGAAAATAAAGAAAAAGCAACAAAAAATTTTGGAGAGGTTGGACTTTCCTGATCCTAATCCTTGACTCAGCTATTCACCCTATTTATCAACCAATTTGGATAAATATACATATTATAATTGAAAACACATAATTAAGAAACATTTTGATACTACAAAGTCTAAGGCCTGACACTGATTACTGTCTTCAAGATTGACATCAATCTGTCTTTCAGATTATTACAAATTCACCTAAGTATAGCTTTATTCAATTCATATCTCTTCATGTTGACCACTAAAATTTCTAAAACAGGAATAGCTTCTAAAACCTATTAGTCCTTACCATACATGATATCTCAGTGTTTTTCACTGCTCCTTAGAAGATTCTTTATGAGACTAAGGTCTATTAGTGGTTCTCAACCTTCCTAATGCCGCGACCCTTTAATACAGTTTCTCATGTTATGGTGACCCCCAACCATAAAATTATTTTCATTGTTACTTCATAACTGTAATTTTGCTACTGTTATGAATCGTAATGTAAATATCTGATATGCAGGATGTATTTAAAGGGGTCGCGACCCACAGGTTGAGAACCACTGGCCTAGATACTAGTAACACACAGTGATGATCAGTTTGTTAGGTCACTCTTACATAGGTCTTCCTTCCTTCCTTCCTTCCTTCCTTCCTTCCTTCCTTCCTTCCTTCCTTCCTTCCTTCCTTTTTCCCTTCCTCCCTCCCTCTCTCCCTCCTCCCTCCCTCCCTTCCTACCTTCCTGCCTCCCTTCCTTCTCCAGTTTATTCAACCCATTCCCCTACTCCATTCCAGAAGATCACGTTCTAAAACAAACTAATTGCATATAAACCTTGCATCAGGCATAGCCTGAGCAAAAATCATTGTTACAAGGGGTAGCTCTGGAAAATTGGATCATTAGAATGGGATTCAGAAATTGGGTGTCAAAGGAAGAACTGTAATTTCACTCCCTGGTCAGATAGCAATAGCACCTCTTTGATGGTAACCCCTGGCATGCTGTAGCATCAACATTACAAGATGTTCAGCAGTGCTGAATTTAGTTGAGGTGCAGAAAGCAAAATGCTGGCTTAAGTAGTAGCATTGGCACTGGAACAAAATGAGTCATAATTGGATCAAACCTAAATTTTGATCCAAGCACTTCCAAAGCTCTGGACCTTGGGTGCATAATTAAAATGAATATCCATAGCACCTGGGATAATCAGGATGGTTCGCTGAACTCTAGAGTAGAGCTATTATGATATAAGAAGCCAAGGAGAAACCTATTTATCAGGTGATTCAAAAAGCTTCAAGGGCTGAGTGTGGCCGAGAGCAAGAGAAGGCTGTACAACTGGTCCAAACAACTGTAGACACTGTCTTGCCACTAAAGATATTTGACCCAACAAATTGATGGTACTAGAGGTACATATGGTAAATTAATATTGCTGTGTGGAGTCTCTGACAAGCTCTGATCCAAGTGTCATACAGACATGAACAGCTCTGACACAAGGCCATGCCATCAGCAATAGACAACAATGTGCCATTTTAAAAGTAGCTCTTGGTATCTTTCTTTTTTATTTTATTATTATTATAGTCTTTTATTTTCATTAATCAATAAAGATTATACATCAACTATTGTTTAAGAATACTCTTGCTATCTTCCTATACCCTAGTGGAGACTAAGTGCCTGACCGTTGGATATTAAGTGACTGTGTAGCAGGAGCTGCTATCATGACCTGGATATAATCAGATCTAATGAGTCTTAAGTAGACAGGTGGATACAGCAGCACCCCATTGTATAATGGGATAGGATATAAGCAGATCCAGAAAGCACAAATTTCATAAACACGTGCCCTGTCACCTACCTATATTGCACTGAAGCCTCTTCTTTCATTTAACCTATAGCCCCATGGGTGGTTTCCTAAAACTAGCTAACCCAGGAAGAACAAACACTTGGGCCTGGATTGTGCTACATTAATGGTGCACTAAGTTGGACTGTCATTTCCCTACAACCCCATCTGGGGAGGCCCTGGAAGACAGCAATGAATGGAAATCCTTCCAATTAGCAGAGTTGCAAGCATTATAGTCACTTTTTCCTTTGTTATGGCAGTAAAAGTGGTTTAAAGTGTATAGATAGACAAAAATTTGCAGCAGTGATAAATCACCTAGCTGTTTTGTAAGGAACCTGGAAAGAATGCAATTTGATCATTTGTGAAGCAAGGGAATCTGGGGAAGAAGCACGTGGATGAACCTATGTTAATGGGCACAAGCCTTTGGATATTTTTGTCATCTGACAATGACCACTATAGAATAGCCACTGTAAAGGGGCACCCAGTAACCAGATAAAATGGTAACTTATTCTTGGAAATCAGATGACCTCTCCTTGATCACTCTCCAATGCTAATGCAACCAATCCATGAGCAGAATATCCATGGTGGCAGGGATGGAGACAATGCATGGATCCAACAATGTGTGCCAAGATGAATTTCGGTACTGTTTTTGACAAATGCAGCTGCACATTCAGTATGGGAGCATCCCTCAAGAAGACTAGCTAGCTAGTTGGTGGAAGGTTGATTGTATCAGACTCCTTCTACTCTAGAGGAGTCAGAAATTCATCCTTACTGGAATTTATACATATTTTGTTTACAGGTTTATCTTCCCTGCAAACAATGCCTCTGGCAACACAACTACCTGAGGCCTTATGGAATACTTGGTTTACCAACCCAGGATTTCTTATAATATACTAGAGGCCTGGTGCACAAAATTTGTGCATTCGGGGGGGGGGGCATCCCTCAGCCTGGCATGTGCCCTCTCACAGTCCAGGAGCCCTGGGGGGATGTCCAACTGCTGCAGAGGCCGGAGAGGCTCCTGCGCACAGTCCAGGAGCCCTCAGGGGATGTCCAACTGCTGCAGAGGCGGAAGAGGCTCCCGCCACCACCTCTGCACTTGTCAGCCATGAGCCCGGCTTCTGGCTGAGTGGCACTCCCCCTGTGGAAGCACACTGACCACCAGGGGGCAGTTGAGCGTCTGCCCCTCCCCCCTGTGGGAGCACACTGACCACCAGGGGGCAGTTGAGCATCTGCCCCCCTGGTGTCAGTGCAGGTCATAATGACTGGTCATTCCGCTGTTCAGTCGATTTGCATATTAGCCTTTTATTATATAGGATACTCAGACCAAGGGACCCAGGTCATGATCATAATTTAACACAAAATCCAGAAAGAAGGCAACTTAATAGAAAGATAAATGAATTATGAAAGGCCACACCACTGTGGGCTTGGGAGACTTTCCTGTATAACGCATTATGGGAACCAATCAGGCCACACATGGTGCTGTGTCCAGCAGTGGGAATGGTAACACATAGGCATGAGAATTAAGGAGTGGAAATAGTATTTCTTCCTCTCACCATCACTCCCAAAGCTTAATTTGCAGGATTATTCTGTATCTCTTCACAATTTTAGGTTCTATTGGATTAGAAGTATAAGTTTCCAAAGGGAAATATTTTCAGCAAGGAACAAAGTAAGGGTTTAACCTGATGCTGTAAGTACTCGCTGGTTATTTAGGGATCCTCACGTAAATAGACAAGCTGATAAGTAAGGAGCTACCACATTGGCAAGGTGATTGCCCTGGTACCATGAGGAACTAAACTTCCTGCTCTTCATTTGGGGCAGGAAGGAATATGTTCAGAACCCATGGAATTCAAGAGTTTATCCTTATTCGGGGTCAGTAGTAACCATAAATGGACAATTGCAGCAAACATAAATAAACTGCTGGCATGAGGAATTATTGGGCCTCTCATTAAATGCATCATTAAATTTAAGATATGTAGGTTAAAAATGAATATCATATAGGTAATAAAATCAGGGAGTAGCCCAGCCAGCATGGCTCAGTGGTTGAGAGTGGACCTATGGTTCGATTCCCGGTCAGGGCATATGCCCAGGTTGTAGGCTCGATCCCCAGTGTGGGGCATGCAGGAGGTATCTTATCGATGATTATCTCTCATCATTTATGTTTCTCTCTCTCTCTCTCTCCCTCTCCCTCTCCCTCTCCCTCTCCCTCTCTCTCTCTCTCTCTCCTTTCCACTCTGAAATCAATTTTTTAAATCAGAGAGTAGCAAAGGAAAATACATGGCCAGTTATATTAAGAAAAAAATTTATTTGAACAGAAAACAAAACAAAAATTGGAAAAAAGCAGTAAGTTTTCAGGAAAAAAAATATGATGGAAAAGAAGGAATGTCTTGAAGCTATGTGTGAAACTCAAAGAAACCAATCCCTTCAGCTTCTGAGATCAGTTTTCCTTTGATACCCAAAAACATGACTAAAGATACCATCATTCATATGGCAAGAAGGCCAATGCAATCTCCAAAATTTCTGAGAATTTCTCGGAGGTATAAAGAGAAAGCTGGCAGCTTATATTTCTCTAACTTCTCATTCTAAACTTGCTCCCTACCTACCTAACTTCCCTTTTCTGTTTTGAGTCCTTTTCTTGCCATCCTCTTCTCTGTACCATATCATATTTTCTAGGCCACTACTTTTCTTTTATTCCTTAAAAACATTGCATCACCACAACAGTAAGCTTTTGTGTATAAAAACTTGTACTCAAGTTTTTAAAATGGTAAGCACAGTGTAGCATAGATGCAGAAACAACCTCTTAAAGCTCTTTGGTTACCCAGCAAGAAAAACCATTGGTGACCACCATTCACTTAGGCCCCAACTTACTGCCATTTTGTTCAGAGCCATTGTTCCAAATGAGATCTACTAATAAATGAAAAGGACATTATCCTAACATGATGACAAAAGTTAATAGCAAATGCTTACACAGTCTTACAAAAATATTTCTATTTGCCTTCTTACATGTTTGCCGTTAGCATGAGAAGAACTGCCCAGGACTAGAATTGACCCAGTTAAGGTCAGTCTAGAGCAAAAACCACCCAATCTGCAGATGAATAGCCTGGACCAGTTGATACCCAGCCAACCAACAGAGCTGTGAGCTATAATAATAAATGCTTGATGTCTTAAGCCAACAAGTTTTGGGATAGTTTGTTATACTGTAAGAGCTAACTGATAGAATTGGAGGAGGTGGAGGCAGAGACGGCCACGTAGGCCTTGTAAAGATTTTGGCCTTTACTCTGTGAGATGGGTAGCAATTGGAAGAATTTAAGCTGAGGAAGGCATGATCTGGATTATTTTTAACCACGTTGTTCTGATTTTTGGCTTGAAAATAAGGGGGCAAGTGTAGAAGCTGGGGCAGCAGTAAAGAAGCAATTGCAAATATCTAAGGAGAAGATGATAATGGCTTGGACTAAAATCCCAAGAAGTTGGAAAAGTTGTAAAATAAGGGAAGATTCCAGATACAGGAAAAAGAATTAGCCAGTTGATTGAATATGGGATATAAGAGGATGAGTGGAGTTCAGGATTACTTCAAGATTTTTGGCAAGAACAACTAGAAGACTCCAGGTGACATTTACTGAATTTTAGAAGACTGCAAGAGGAGTAAGTTTGGAGATTTATGTATCTTAAGATAACTTTTATCATAAATTGTTTTTAAAGACTTGGGATGAGTCCCAATTGGATAAGCAGCCCAACTGAGATGAATATTTGAGTAGCTCTGATTAAATATTGCTTTTTAGTTCATTATTTTTCTCAATCTCATAAGGATATTAAAACAAGTTATCATGTACCAGTTTATAAAATTTAGTGAATACTCCTCAAAGCATTCAGGGGAATATGAGACTATATTTTTAGTGAACCATCTGTAACCCTGTCATCTATTCCTTATGTCTCTATGATTCTATGGATGGTCTTCTGATTTCATGTGCTTGATATTAAAAAGATGGACAATTGGGTCTCAACAGCAGGGCTTCAACTTTTCTTCACTCAACAGACTCAATTTTTAATAGTGGCAATCAAATTATTCCAGAAATAGAATTTATGGATTTTGAAGAAAGGACCTATAAATCTAGTACCTAGTATTTCAATTAGAGTTTTGAATGTTCAATTTCCAGTAACATCCTGTTAAAACTCAACAACAAATCTTTTCTCATATAATAAGAGTGAGGGGTGGGGCTGAGCTTTCTTACAGGAGAATGGGAACTATCACTCCCTGCTCCCAATCTCCCCAAACATATCTACCTGACATCTTGATGCTGCATTTTTATAATTCTACTGTTTTCTCTTACAGAGAATAGTTGGTTTGTATTTCTGGTTTTATTTGATGCTTTATTAAAAGCAAAATCAATCTGAAGCAAAGAGTCAGTAAAAAATTAATTTAATCTGAATAGGCTGAAAGGAGCTCATTTCTAACAGTTCTGAAAAGCACATTAAAAACATACCAGAATTTTACAAAGCTTATGTGTATTCTAACGAAAAAAGAAAACTCAAATCCAGGCTCACACTTATATGTATAATCCACTTGAGATAGGAGGGAAAATGTCAAGCAGTCAAATTATACATGCCACAAGTAAGAGAGGAAATAAATATCATTAGCAGAGTCTTGATAGGAAATATAGTAACAAGTTGATTTATATACATGAAGGATAAAGTGAAGGGTGCTGGAGGGAAGCATAAGCAAAGAAAATAAAATATTATTGATGAAGGAAACAACAGCAGCACACTCACATACACAGCACAGTTATGAGCACAGGGCCTGGAGAAAATGAAAAATAATCTTACTGATACGAATTCCATAAGGAACCCAAAATATACTAAATCTATTGGTAAGTAAGAAAATTTAATTAAACTCAAGCTTGAGAGCAGACATTTAATTTCAGTTCACTGTTTTAATTTCTTGCTGACCAAGTAACAGACTTAACTGCTTGGGAGACTATTTCAAGGAAATAAAATCCTTGATTGAAACTGAATAAGTAGAAAGAGGATTAGATATTAAAAATAAAGGTGAAAATAAAAGAATCTAATGAATAAAGCAGCTATAGCTCTGTCAGTAGTCTCTGTGGTTAAGGAAAGAGTAAAAAAAAATTGTAAACCTTTCCCTAAGTGGTCCAATTCCCTTACTATTAACTATTAATGGGCTATGATCAAAATAGACTTTTAAATAAAAATATTCTTTTAACGTACACATCTACTTTGTATGTCTGCTTATTGTCAAAATTTGCATAAGAAAGTAAACCTTACATGCTCAGAATAGATAATTAACAACACATTTTTTGGCAGTTATTCAAATAGATTTGAAACTCTTTTGAAAGGCTGAAGATCTTAGCCAACTGTAAACATATCTCTGGTTGATTTAAAGATGGTGTACCTAAGTTTATTTCAAATTATCAGACACCAAAAAATAAGTGCAATAAATATAGACTTTAACAAATTAAAAACAGAAAGAGATAAAGGAGATGTTACATGGACATATCATATACAATGCTCTAAGAGACCATGAAGGGTTAGGGCACAATTGTATAAAAATACATTCCAAGCATAACATGAAAGAATTCAAGGATGATGATAGGGTAGGTGATGGGCGAAAAGGTTAAGAAAATCTTGTTGCTTAGAATTGAATAATGTAAATACTAGGTAGTTCCTAATTAACTTTTGAAACTGATATCATGTAATAGACGTGGCTCTGCAATTAGCATACTCAGCACCCCCAAAAACTCAATACGGTGGCAAATATCCCCTTTTTACAGATGGAGAAACTGAGACATAGCATGTAAAATGATGGCAAAATGTTTGCCCTGGATCAGTGATCCCTTGAAGAAGCAAACTCTGGTAACATGCAGAACCTCAACTTTGAGAATTATTCACCATCTCCTTGACAACCTGCCATTTCCTTTCGGTCTCTGAGGTTGGGCCAAATGCTCCATCCCATTAGAAGCACATTGAGGCATTTGCTTCAAAATACAGTTGTTGACATCAAGATGCTAACGTGATGATATCAGACACTGATTTTTCACTTCCTTGCACCACACTCTTTTGCCCTCTGAGCTGTGGGTAAGCTGTACTTTCATAAGCATTACTAGAGGCCCAGTGCATGGATTCATGCACCGGAGGGGTCCCTTGGCCTGTCCTGCACCCTTTCACAATCTGGGACCGCTCAGGGGATGTCAGGTGGTTGGTTTCGGCCCGATCCCTGCAGGCCTGATTCAGACAGGAGGGAGCCTGATCCTGTGCGTTGAACGTCTGTCCTCTGGTGGTCAGTGCGCATCATAGCAACCAGTAGACTAGTCATTCAGTTGTTCGGTCTTCTGGTCGCTTAGGCTTTTATATATATAGATGTTTCATGCTTATGAGGATTTCTAAGTGTCTGGTGTCCATCCTTTCATATGAATCTTATCTCCTATTGGTAACATTAATTCCAAATTTAAAAGGCAGGAAAAAAATGCTCTAGCAGCAAATTAATTATGCTTAAGATATGACTCATTAATTTATTATTAATAATATTTATTTAATGTTTATAGTTGACCAACGAGGACAAATGAACATTTCTATTCTAAAAACTTAAACAGCTATTCCAGGGTCATTGAGCTTTGAAGAATGAAGAAGAAGAAAATCTTTGTAGAGATTAACTTAGAAAAAGAATAACTACCATTTTTTGCTAAGTTCAGTTTTTTGTTGTTGTTGTTAATCCTCACCCGAGGATATTTTCCCATTGATTTTTAGAGAGAGTAGAAGGGAGGGGGAAAGACAGAGAGAGAAACATCGATGTGAGAGGGACACATGGATCGGTTGCCTCCCAGACGCATCCTGACTAGGGCCAGGGATCAAGCTTGCAACCTAGGTACATGCCCTTGACCAGAAACAAACCTGGAACCCTTCAGTCTGCAGCTCAATCCACTGAGCCAAACTGACAAGGGCACTAAGCTCAGTTTTAGTTTTACACAAATACATGATGGAGCTATTCTTAGATTGTTTTTTTTTGTAAAGAAGCTATAGTAGCTCCTCTAAATCTCACTGGATTTAGAGATCATCAATAATAAGAAATATCAGTGGAACAAGATCCACAGCCCATACTTTCTAAAAAAGCACTGATTCAATGCACTGGTTCTCAAACTTGGCTACGCAATGGAATCACCTAGGAAGTAAGAAAACAAAACAAGACAAAAGAAGCCAACAATAAACTAATCTCTGGACATCATCCTACAGATATTCTGATTAAACTGGTATGTAACCTGGGCATCCGGCTTTTTAAAAATTCCCCAGGCGATTTGAATGTGAAGCACATAAATGTCTCTCACATAGTAAGCATTTATTCAGTACCTGCTGTACTAGTTGGTCAGATAGGTTAACTGCTGTAATGCAATAACATTTACTTTTTGCTTCTACAAAGTCCAAAGTGGATGTCCCTGTTGAGATGGCTCTCCAGGAAGTGCTCCATGCGGAGACTCAGAGACCCAGGTGTCTTCCATCTGGGATGAGTCATCTTGTGGTCCCAGGGTCATTCTGGCATCATCAGGCAGACACACAGGAGGAGAGAGGATGGGGAAGGCATTTCATATTCTAAACCATCTCAGCCATTCTTTTGGCCTGAATAGTCAGTCACATGATTGACCTAACTGCAAAGGAGTCTGGGAAAGGTAAAGTAGTACATGCATACTAGTGAGCATTGATAGTTTCTGGCTGGTTAGCTGTGTATCAGGTACTATGCTAGAAATGGGAAGAGGGTGCAAAGAAGATTCTAAGCCATGGTGCTAAAAATTACGGCTATTTTTATAGCAGTGAGCCCCTTTGACTAAAGCAGCAAGTACTGAATAAATGTCATGTCAGCTTTGCTTCTGGAAACTGAGAGGTTATCATTCTTACCTCCGTTAGATCCAAAATACTCCAATTCAAGAATCAGTGTGGGAAAAGCCCACTTACACAGAATAACTCAGGGCTGTAGGACATGATGGCCAACATAGGATGCTGTGAAATCTATTTCTTTTTGGTGCTTGATTATAAAATCTGATCTAGGGCCTTGGTTTTAATATCAGTAAAACGAAATAATTGTTTTTATCTTTCCGAGTTGTTTTGAGAATTGGAAGAAACGTGCTAAATATGCTATTTAGTAGGTCCCTGACAAATATATATTCTATTCTTATATATTTTATATTATTACTGATTAACTCTTATAACTATTTTGTGGGTTTTCTCTAATAAGACTTCAAGTCCTTGGGAGTATGAGCCATAGCTCACAATTTTTCCATATTATTCAGTGCACCTGGCAAGTGATGGACACCGAAAAGTTCCCTGATAAGTATTTGTTGAATTTAGGTTCACTAGGGGTGAGTCTGGGAGCCTGAGGCTGGCAGCTGTTTCAAAATTTCCACTGAGAATTATTGTTTCTAACATTGGCACTCTATGAGGAAAAACACTATAAACATCCCCAAGAAACTAATGTGATAAAGTGGAACTATTGCACAATAAGGGCAGTTAAATTTCATGAAAATGCCCGCCCTTAATCATCTTCAAAATGGTCCAAGACTGAGACTTTCCCATTGGTTCCAATCGGTCCTTCCCTTTCCACATTGAGCAATTACTCAACAAAAAGGAATCCTCGAATTGTAGGTTCAAACATCACAACAGCCCATTTTAAACACGAGGATCTACATCCTGAGACAATAAGGGACTTGCCTAGGTCTAGGCGACTAAAAGTGGCAGAATCAAGATTCAAATCCAATTTCCCTACCTCAACATCTCAGACGGGGGTCCACCTACCCAGTAACAGTAAGCAATCACTAGCACTTTGTGCCAGAATAGAACAGTACACCTGTCTGAAATGCCAATCAAAAAAGATTCAAATCCAATTTCCCTACCTCAACATCTCAGATGGGGGTCCACCTACCCAGTAATAGTAAGCAATCACCAGCACTTTGTGCCAGAATAAGAACAGTACACCTGTCTGAAATGCCAATCAAAGCATTAAGACATTTTTCTATATAAGGTACCGCAAATATATGATGGTGTAGAATGCAAATTTTCCATAATATATGACTACAGAGAAGTTGAAAATTTGTAGTGGGCTGCTTCAGATTATGCCACTAGCCCCCTGGGGCTACTCATGTTTGCTCCTCAGGAAACATGTAAGAAGCACTGCCCTTCTGTGTGCCATTAAAGGGCCATTGAAATTCCAAATAGAGCCCATTATTTGAGCCCATTACTGGAAATCTGTCTGCAAAACCCTGTTCAGATGCAATAATGATTTAGGCAGGTCAGACTTCCCAGAAATGAAGAAAAGTGCTGAAAATAAATAGGAGACAATAAATCTCTTAATGGTGCAAAGGGGAAAAATAAAGCAAATTATGTTTTATCTGGCAAAGATATCATGGTCATGCTTTTTTTTTGTAATCCTCATTTTTCCTTTCTGTAGAAAGCAGTTAGTTCACAATTGAAGAAAATTTAGATTACAGCTTGTAACACAGTGTCCCAGTTGAACTTAACCCAGGATACAGAGAATAGCCATTTGTAGAAACAGTGGGTCAGTGACCACCCTGGGAATTTATCTGTGAGTTCACTGATGTAAACTGTGTGAGCTTTTGATGGAATAAAGACATCTTAGTCACCACCACCCCTTCCATGAGAGCCCTGGGGGAAATGTCCACAAAAGGAACACTAACAAGAGCAAATGGCTTTCATTTGTTTGTTTTGTTTTAATCAAATTTTAAGTTTAGTCCAACATTCAATTCAAAGTTCTAACAAGACCGGGGTAAGATAACTAGCTTTCTCTAATAGCCAGTGAGGGTCTCTATCATCCCCACGCTCAATCTAAATCTTGCAATCTGACCACTCTTGGACTGACTCCATGATACTGAAGATGGAAGAGAAAACAATGCACATGCTCTAAAGGACTACAAGGAAGACAAACAAAGAATAAAGGCCCTCACACATGATGATATCTACACTAATAAAAGAGAAACATGCAAATTGGTGTCACTCCGCTACACCCACCAGCCAATCAGAGCAACTATGCAAATTAACCCAACAAAGATGGAGGTTAATTTGCATACACAGGCGCAGAGCAAAGGCTCCGGCTGGAGTGAAAACTGAAGACTGAGGGATGGAGGTTAATTTGCATACACAGGCACGGAGCAAAGGCTGAAGGCTCCGGCCGGAGTGAAAACTGAAGACTGAAGACTGAAGAGGCTTGGCTTCTCCACTCCGGCCAGAGCAGTGAAGGCCTGGGTCCCGGGTGCCAGAGGAAAACCAGTGCCAGCAGCCAGGGGAAGGAAGGCCTATTGCACGAATCTTCATGCAACAGGCTTCTAGTTTTTTAATAAAGAATACCCTATCACCTTTTAAGTGACCCTATCCATGTCCTGCAATGGAATGAATCCAATGACCAATTCTCTCTCCTAGTCAGTGGGAGGAACTAAAAAAAGAGGTGACATAAGGGGGAGGAAAAGAGAGCCTCATTAAGGTCGGGATTTCGGGCACAAATCTGGGTTCTAAAAATATATCAGAGAGTTGAGGATAATGGGCAGTCTTTATTTGGGGGTACTTGCATGCCCATTCTCACTTTTGCCTCCATCCTCTGGTTTTGAGAGAAGAATTGGGCAAGAAATTAAAGAGTGGTGTTCCCTGAAAAGTACATATGTCTCTGAGTACATTCAGGACTGCTTTGGGGTCCAGGGCTATAATGGAATTAAGGAGAGGCAAAAGTAACATTCCTTCCCTAACCCCCACTCTCAAACTGTCAGAGACCACAGCTCAGCTTTGAGATATCAGGTTCTAGAACAGTGATTTGTAGAGGGTGGCTGTGCATGGAGGAGCACCACATTCCTTTCCAGGAAAAACAGATGCTAACTTAATGGCAAGGCCCTTTGGCAAGGAGGCTGCAATGGAGAATTAATGGACTGGTTCCTGAACACAAATAAAAAAGCCTTTGGAGATTAGGAAAAATAGTTGAGGGAGCCTTTGAGAGCTGGTGATAATAATGAGCATGTGTGCTTTATTTTGTAGTTTACAAATTATTTTCACATATCTCATTTGTTTCTCACAATAATCCTAATAAGTAGGTATGACAAAGCAATATTAGTATCTTTCGCATGTGAGAAAACTGAGACTCAGAGATTAGGCAACCTGCGAGAGGTCATTCACCTGGTAAATGCCAAGGTTAGGAACTCAAAAACAAGACTTCTGGCTCTAGATGTTGTGCTTTTTCCACGTTTGGAGTTATGACAGTTTAGTGGACCAGTTCTTACAAAAAAAAAATCTTAACAAAATTACATCATCAGGGAACTGAGAGGAATTCAGCTTTGGGTCTACGGGGAAAGAAGTTGCAAAACTTACGGGACTTACCAGGACTTGAGTCCAGTTGAGGAGAAAGATGCCATCTCAGGATTCCCATGAACTGCTCACTAGAGTCCAGGAAGCACGCCGAGGCTAGGTGACTGATGGAGGGGTAGGTGATAAGAGGTCGAACTACCCTCCAGGCACAGCAAAAGGAAGGAGTATGTTGCTGAGGCAAACTGGAAGCTCTTCTTTTTTCTTTGGGTGATCAAATCCCTGAATAGAAAGAGTATATGGGGTGAGTACATTCTCTTCCCAAGTGAAGACATGAAGGGATCATTTTGGCCAAGTGCCTCACCTTGACCATTGTGCCCATAAGGTGTTTGGCTTGTAGCCTCCTGTGTTACAAAAAGGTGAGGGAGGATTTCAAAATATAACTAGATATAAAGTTAATAATTTAAGGAATGACTACTTAGAGCAGGTAATGGAAAACTTTTTCTGGAAAGGACCAGATAGTAAATAGTAAGTATTCTCAGATTAGTGGGCCATACGGTCTTTATCACAACTTTCAAATCTGCCATTGGTAGCTGTAAAGCAGCCATAGATAATATGTAGACAAAAGAGTGTGGCCATGTTCCAATAAAACTTTATTTACAAAAATAAGTGGCAGGATTTTGACACAGGAGCCTAGGTTGCCAAAGCAGAAATAGAGAAAAATTGTACCTACCTAAGGATTTAGATATTCTCATTTATATCCCTGAATCAAGTTAGACTATAAGAAGGGATTGAAGGAATCTCATTACCTACTAACTTTTATAACATTAAAATGTGATTCACTGCCATTATTATCAATGCATTTCTGTATTTTTTAACAAATTTTTATTTTTGTATAGACCCTATGAAATGTTCTATTACTTTCTGACAGTGTATTGTAATTCTATTACAATACAATTTTTCCTCTACCAGAGAAGTCAAATATTTATCACACAGCCCTCTTCATCCTCAAAGCAAAGGTTTTTATAAATTTTATGTTTAGTCTAATAATTTTATTACTTTTATTGTTGACATACTTATGTTTTTTACCTGTAAGCCCTACACACACACACACACACACACACACACACACACAATTATTTCTATTGCATCATGGGTGATTTTTTTTTTCAATCTACCTCAAATTTTTGTTAAAAAGAAATGAAGTCCCAATAAGCACATATGTTACTTCAGAGAAAAACTTCAACACTGAATAAAGCGATAGAGCCGACTAAAAAATGTAAAGCAAATTTTTCACCCAACTGGACAAACTGAACTGTCAGCCAGACCAAAAAGAGATGAGATTACTTTGGAAAAGAGAAGAATTTCCCTATCAGATACCAAAAATTTCTAGACATTTCAAATAATTAAAAGTATAGTTTTGGTTCTGAACTAGATAAGAGATTATAGAATAGACAAAAAAGTTTGGAAATCGATGCAAAAATGAATTAAATCTTGATTAAGACAGAGGTAGTGACTGATTCCCCTATGGAAAAAAATTAGCTTCTTACCTTATACAATATACATAATTTCAAATAAATTAAAAATTAAATGTAAAAATGAAAGTAGAAAATTTAAGTGTATAAATATATGATACATCTTTATGACATGAGAGCAGGAAAATAATTATTAAACAAAGTATTATAAAAGCACAAATTACTAAAGAAAACACTGGCATTGATTTTATGAATATACCTCTCTCCATCAAAAATAAATATTAAAAAATGAAATCACAGACTAGGATATTAAAAGAAAAGATTTGCAACCATTATCCAGAACATATGAAGAAATTCTACAAATCAATAAAATAAAGAAATAAACAAACCAGTCAACCTAACTGAGGAAAAGAGGCAAAGGATATAGAATTCTCAGAAAATAAAAAGCAATGGACATTAAACATAATATATTGTGTTCAATCTCACTATTAATGAGAAAAAAATGTAAAATAAAACAAGTGATATTTGGATTGACAATGTTAATGTCTTATAACACCAAGTTTTTGCAAAATAGTGAGAAATAGGGATGCATACACTGATTGTGGAGGTATATATTGGCACAAACACTCTGTATGTTTAGAAATTCCTAGCAGTTTGAAAATGCCTAGCAAAGTAGAAAATATGTATATGTCCAATGGACAAAAATTTCACCTGTAGATATCAACTCTAAAGCAGTGGTTCTCAAAGATTGGTCCCTATACTAGCATCAGCATCATCTGGGAATTGGTTAAAAATTCGGTTACTTGGGCTCCCCTGCAGCTCTTCAATCAAGAACTCTAGGTAGGGTCCAAAAGTCTGTGTTTACAAGCACTCCAGCTGATTCTAATGCACCCTAGCTTATGAGAGCCACTGTGCTAGAGAAACCCCCACACATGTGCTCCTGAAGACATATGCAAGGCCAATGAAGCATTGCATGTAATCACAAAAACATGTCCACCGCCCAACGGTCCTCTGAGGGGAAAGATGCATAAACTCTGGTTTATTCTTCCCACAGAATGTTTTACAGCTATTGAGATGAATGAAATAATTCTATCGATATAGATAAAACTCAAAAACAAAGTTGAATGAAAAAAACACTCAAGTGACAAAAGATTACATAATGTGATGATTTTCATGTAAATTTTATGTAATATATCCATGTTTTTGTTGTTGCTGTTTTAATCATTTATTGTGAAATACCAAAACAGGTAAGGAGATGTCACACCAGGCTCAGGAAGATGGTTATTTCTTGGAAGGGCAATGAGGGAGTGAGGCAAAGGGATTAATGAGTTGGGAGAAGTTTAGTAATACCTAAAATATGTTGATTTATTATAAAAATTTTAAAGAAAACATGGGGCTGGGCCAGTGTGACTCAGTGGTTGAGCGATGAACCAGGAGGTCATCATTGGTGTTTCTATCTCTCTCTCCTCACTTCCTCTCTGAAATCAATAAAAAAAAAATAATTAAAAAATAGAAAATGTGGGAAATTTTAAAATATTATTTAAAATTAGGTAAGGAATGCATAGGTATCTGCTGGGGAGGGGATTGTATTTTTCAAATATATTTTTAGATTTTTACAAATATATATTTTTAAAGACTGGCCTGGGGACAAATGTTTTCTTAGATACTGCCAGTGCCTCATCTTACACATCATGTGGATCTTAAGCATCAGCAGAGGTTTCTGTGGTCCCTGAGATCTAAGAAACTATCTCAAGCACCAATTTCACAATTTATGGAAATTCTAAATAAAAAGATGATATATAGACAGATTTACATTTTCTTTTCTTTCTCTGTTTGTTTCCTCATGGAAAATCTGTATTATGTATAAATTTAGATATATATTTCAAGATCCAAATTAGGTTTCTTCTACATGGCATATTGTAGAAAATTTAAACCGAAAATCTAGGGACTTGGAGACAGCAGGTTCAATAAAAATTGGTAATAATTAAAATAGGTAGAATAATTTAAAAGTCTATATATGAACTGGCAGCACACCAGCTCACATCAGAAAACCAGTCAATTATTGTTTTCTCTAAAGACAATAGCAGTAAAGACTCCACAAATTGCCATGTGTAGGATATCCCCAATGAAACAATGGCTTCTCCTGTGATAAGCTCAATTCAAAGACTCTAAGTCAGTGGTTCTCAACCTTCCTAATGCCGTGACCCTTTAATACAGTTCCTCATGTTGAGGTGACCCCCAATTCCATTGTTACAAATTGAACATAATTAAAGCATAGTGATTAATCACAAAAACAATATGTAATTATATATGTTTTCTGATGGTCTTAGGCGACCCCTGTGAAAGGGTCGTTCAACCCCCAAAGGGGTCGCAACCCATAGGTTGAGAACTGCTGCTCTAAGTCAACAAACCCGATCCACACACAGAATTTCCAATTTTTGTTAAATCAGCTCTTTTGATGCATATCATACAATACAATTTACCAATTTTATGTATAAAATTCAATAACTTTTAACCAATATATATGGTCACATGAATACCACCACAATTAAAATACAGAACAATTTCCCTCTTATCCCCTTGCAAAGTTTTCCTCCAATCCTTGGCTGCTGGCAACTACTAACCTGCTTTTGTCACCAGAACTTAGCCTTTTCAAAAAATTCCTATAAATGGAATTACATGGTATGTGTTTTTTGTGTCCCACTTCTTTCACTTAGAATAATACTTTCGAGATGAGATGTCATTCCATGTATCGTAGTTTATTCTTTTTTATTTCTGAGTATACCACTATATGGATAGAGTACGATTTAAACTGTCTTAGTCTTAAATATGAAAGAATCAACTAACACAAGAAAAACTCCCACTTAAAAATAGGGATCATTGTGAATGAAAGTAGAGTAGGAGGGGGGCAGAGAGCAAACCAATAACTCAGGACAAAAGAAAAACCACTTCAAATGGGTTCTAATTCATATTATCAGATAGATGTGAAAAAGATTTTTCCTTTCTAGCACAAGAAAAAAATATTATGTGAAAGATACAATTAGAAAGAAACAACTCTTGAAATTAAAAATACCATTTAAAAAAACTGAAGGTAAGAAGTCAGATAAAGTGAAAGAAATTTCTGAGAAATAAAAATACATAAAAGTCTAGGGAGGAAATGAGATGCAAAAGATTAATTAAAGAGGTCTATTATCCAATTAATGGTGGATAGAGCGTCGGCCTGCGGACTCAAGGGTCCCAGGTTCGATTCCGGTCAAGGGCATGTACCTGGGTTGCGGGCACATCCCCAGTGGGGAGTGTGCAGGAGGCAGCTGATCGATGTTTCTCTCTCATCGATGTTTCTAACTGTCTATCCCTCTCTCCCTTCCTCTCTGTAAAAAAATCAATAAAATATATTAAAAAAAAAAAAGAGGTCTATTATCCAATTAATATGGATTCCAAGAGGAGAAGATGGAAAAAAACAAAGAGAAGAAAAGTATCCCAGGAATATTACAAAAAATATTAGGGACACAAATGTCTACATTGAAAAAGACCCATTTGAAGGTCCACCACAATGAATCAAAACCACCTACACTAGTGATTTTCAACAGGGGTGCCACAAGAATTTTTAAAACATGCAATATCTGACTATTTAGTCAGGGGCACTGGCCTATTTTCCCTTAGATCATCTAAAAAAAATGAAAATGGCAAACACAACAATAGCAATTTGGTGTGAATGCCTGGTTTTGAATCATAAATATATAGGTCATATAACAGAGTTGTATGTTATTGGTCATGTTGCATAAAGTTGCATCTGACTGGTTAATTCTTGGTACCAGAAATCCTTATGTACAAGTATAGGCACCTGATTTTTTTTT
>NW_005353916.1:876873-887115 GCF_000412655.1 Myotis brandtii | reverse complement strand
TAGATGCAAGTAAGCAGAAAATTAACCTGGCACGTTCTCTTTTTTGTTAGGCTTATTAAGGAATGAACTCTAGCAATGAAATAAAGGGAAAGGGGGAAAGGATAAATCCAAGAAACAGAAAGCAAAAATCCATTGCAGAAGATTCAAGATAAAATTCTCAGGAGGCAGCCATACAATACAAATAGTTCAGATTGCAGAATGGGGATCGAGGACTCTGAAAGGAAGACACTAGGAAAGGAGGAAATTTGACAGAACAATTGATATGATGAACATTTGAAAGTACTTAAAATTTGTGGCTAGCAAATTATGCAAGCAAAAAAATTGACCCAATTAGAAACCCCAAGAAAAACAAAATGCCTTATAATGAAAAGATGAAATTCTGATACATTATTTGGCTCAATAATAAACAATAGTTACAAATTGTGATGACACATTCGCTGATTGTGTTTCAACTAAAAACAGAGTCTTAACTTCATTGGGGCCACATAACTAAAATGTCATCTATCATTAGGAAATCAATAAATATTGTGCAAAACAGATAATTCAGAACATCAAGCCACATGAATCAAGCCTTCCAAGGCCTAGTTACCTGATCCTTGAACTCTCCCTTTTCTGATCCATTTCCAACAAACTGGGCTAAATTCCCTAAAACACTATTTTGATTTTACTATACCCCTGGCTCAAGAATCTTGAGTGGCTCCACTTTGTCTTGTGAATGAAGCTCAATCTCTGTGATAGTTAATTTTATGTGTCAACTCGACTGGGTCACACAGTGCCCAGATATCTAGCTAAAGATTATTTCTAGGTGGGTGGTCAGGGTGTTAACAGAAGAGATTAGAATTTGAATCTAGAGACTGAGTAAAGCAGATGGCCCTCCCGTATGGTTTGGCCTCATTCAATCCAGTGAGGGCCTGAACAGAACAAAAAGGCAGAGCAAGAGAGAATTCTCTCCCGGTGAGTGTCTGATTGTTGAGCTGGGACGTCAGCCTTCGTCTGCCCTTGGACTGTAACTTACACCATCGGCCCTTGGTTCGTAGGCCTTCAGCCTCAGACTGGAACCACACCACCAGCTTTCCTGGAGCTCCAGCTTGCAGACAACAGATCACGGGGCTTCTCAACCCCCAGAATGCCGTGAGCCAATTCCTTATCATAAATCTAGAGAACTCAGACTAATACAACTTCCTCCCTTAGCATATTATTCAAATTTCCTCTATAAACCAGCTCTTTTAAACAGGGTGGGGTAAAAGTAGGTTTACAGTTGTGAGTGGGCAAAAGAGCTTATTCTTGCATTATTTATTAATGATTGTATTATTTTTCCATATGAACAACTGTAAGCCTACTTTTGCCACCCCTTATAAATACAGATCAGTTAACTTTCCTACCATGCTTTGTGATTTATGCTCTCTTTAGGTCACGCCTCACACCTAAAAATGCTTTTATCCCCACCATTCCAAATTCACCTATCAAAATCCTACCCCAGTGTAGTTAAGTTGCTTCAAGCTCTATCTACACTGTCACCTTCAGTCATAGAGGCAGGAATTATTTCTTCTTCAGCTGCTCAACGGCTTAGTTTTTTTGTTTGTACCTCACTGACCCTCTAGGTAATTCTCTGCCATTCTCTGTCCTATTGAGACCACTGACTGCATTTCAGCTCCCCTTATAGTTATTCCCTGCCCCTTCCTTTTCTAATGCTCTGTCTCTCACAGTAGGCACACCCTGCCATGGCCACAGATCCCAAACGATGGCCTCTCTTCATGGTTCCAACTGTCCTTGGGTTCTGTTAACTCCATTTCCCCTTTGTCCTTTCAGCCCTGCGGGGGGCACTGTTTCTATAGCCTTTTCATTTTATTCATCCTTAACCCTATCTGCATCTCTATGAATAGACTCATCATTAAATTCAGGAGCACGTGAAGGAAGGCAACATAGATGAACCATGTGGAGTGAATTCTGTGGCCCAGCAGGACTTCAGCTCATATGGCATTCATGGATTATGAATGGGAGACTAGGGAGACCATACTTGATTCTTCGTTGTTTTCTAGGTGCCTCATAGCTAATAGATATTCAATATGTAGTTGGAATCATAATACGCCTACTCCGTACTCTGCAAAGATCTTGTCATGAGCAGTTCCTGCATGGGAAATTTTCACATGAACTTTCTGTTCTTGGATGTCATTCTGATTGGAATTACTGAGGGGACACAGTCCTGACATCAGTGAACAAAGGGGAAAATAGAGGATTCTGAGGAAGAGAGCACTTTGAACCAGAGATGTGTGAACCCAGAAGCATTTTGAGATTGGCATCATGTCCTGAACTCGTTTTCAAAGGAATCAGACTTGGCCAAATCCAAAAAGAATTTTGCCAAGCACTTTTCCCCTTAATTTTTAAACCCATGTGTATTTTAAGGGAAATTCAATCCTTATGTTTCTGATTCATTTACACTTAACTCATCAAAATGTTGTTTTGTAAGAGTTATTTGATGTCCTATTCTTTTGAGCTTTGAAAAAAAAATGCTTTCTCCCCTTAGAAATACAAACCCCCTTTTGGTGCATCAAAAAAAAAAAATTGATCACTGAAAGGTTCGAAGCCACTTCAAACCTTGTGGCCCACAGCATCCCAGTGTTCTTTCCTGAACCTGATGTGACTTCCATCTGAGGGCTTTTGTTGAAGAGACAAAATTGTACAAGGATGGCAAAAACTGCAAGACATAGATAATTAAAAACTTCAAAATGAGAAAGGAGACATGTCAAGGTTAGTGAAGGGATGAGAGGAAGCTACAAATCAAACACCAGAAACAGAGAAACAAAGAGAGTAAATGGATCAATTTTCTGTGCACAGAAGTTCAATGACGAGGCAGGAAGAGAGGAGAATGTATGCAAATATATGTCACAGAGCACATATATCAGAGCTTTCAGAATCCTGTTTTAGAAAACCAAATGCCTCGGCCATTTGGGAAGCAATTACAAGAATGTGTTACTAATTACTTAGATGTGCTTGAGCAATAATAGTTCTTGCTATGAACCCCGCCAGTTTGCCTGTCTTACTTCTATGGCCAAAGTTGGTGCTACTAAGGCTTATTGCAATAGGCCCTTCATTTTTCTTTTCTCATATCCACTGCTGAACTCCTTCCTATGTATGCATTCTCAAAAACACTATGCTCCCTGGTGTCAAACTGAAGTGGCTATTTATAAACACAGATGACTAGAAATGGGCAGATCACTGGGGCGGTATACTGCTTGTCTCTTAGCAATCCATGACAGTGTTGCCAGTGAAATAAAGCTAAGAGATCATAGATCTCAGGTTCTTCCTTTGTAGAATGGCCTACCTAAGATATCATAAAAATGATAAAACCAGGAAAACAATAAAGCCCCCTGCAAGGACAAGGAGGAATAAGAGTACTTGGACTGAGTGTTTAAATGTGAATGACAATCAGCTTTAAGAAGATATGATTTCAAATTGCCTGGAAAAAAAACTTCAGTTTAATTTTCTAGGTTCACACCTCAAAGGAAAGAAGGCCCAAAGGGGATAAATGAGAGATTCTTAAAAGAGAGAAAATTCTAGTGACACAATCACTTATGTTTTCAAGTGGAAGTCAAGATGGAAATGTCTAAAGAAAACAATGATTTTTCTAGTTTTCTTTAGTGAGCTTAGGAACTATTTTTTAAAAAGGATGGGAGCTATGGGAGCAGGAGCCCATAAACAAACACAGGCTCAAAAGGGTGGCTTAGACTTGGAAAGATAAAGGAAGTCCCACGTTTGCAAAAACATGCTTATAAAATTATAATAGGATCCTGGGGGACTGGGGAACAAGGGAAGAGAGAACACTCCTGTCTGGAAGGAAGTCAGGTAATATTATCTAATGCCAGTCAGAAGACACAATCATTCAGTCCCATTATCTGCCCTATGAGTGTGTTGTTCTTGTTGTTGTTGTTTATTCCCCAACTACAATATGAGTTCCTTGAGGACAGGGGGTAATCTTTATTCACGCCTTTGGATCCAGAGCAACTAGCACAGTGCTTGGCATCTAATTCATGTTTAGTAAATATTTTTTGACTAAAAAGGTGGTAAGCCTAATTAAGAGAACATTGGCATGTGATGGACTCCATCTCTGCTCCAGCCCTAGCTCTCTCTTCCGTATAGGTCATCTTCACCTAGCAAGTTAAAGTTCATTCCACCTGCCTTCAGAACCAACAGGGATAAGTCTTCATGTCTATTTGCCTATTGTCATCCTGGGGAATATCTATCACAAACCTTTTCCCTGAAGCGGGTGGACCATCTAGACTTGTCTGCGTGTGCTCCTACATGCCTGCTCAGCATACCTCTCCAGAATCATTTCCTCCTTCCCACCTTGGATTGGACACCAGTCGAGAACTAAACTACAGCTATCCAGCCCCCACTGGGACGCCTCTCCTAACTGTCTACCCCTCCCTAATGTCACCTCTTCTAAGAGTGTCTCCGTTTCTGCTTCCTGTTTATTACCAGATACTGTTGCCCCAGTTTTCCTCGCATGCTGTAACCCTGCCTGCCTCATGAGAGCCTGCGCTGGGAGATGCCCATGAGGCAATGCCAGCAGCAGCAGCAGCCATACAGCTGCTCCCCAAAGGACAGATGCCTCCTGACCCAGAAAAATCACACCCAGGCCCATGAGGAAATGGAATGGGCAATGTGCAAGAGGTCAGGCCAATTAACTTGTTTTTTCTTTTGTAATTAGGGATACCAAAGGACCACATGGACATATCTTGACTTAAGCAAGGCATATAGAATGATAAAATTTAGATACAGTAGAGACCTTATAGAAGCAGTGGTCAACATTTGGTTGGTGATGGACTCCAATGAGGATCTGACGGAAGACAGGAATTCTATTTGCACAAATTTATCGTGCAATTTCAGAGGGAGTCATGTACTACATATTAAGAACCTTGTTTTAGTAGTCAAGGAACCTAAGTGTTATCCTCTGTCTGTGACAAAAAGCAAAACAAAATATTGCATTCAAATACTAAGATCCTATAATTTTAATAAAATAGTAATAATAATAAATTCATTTTTAATGCCTGTCATATGCCAGGTTCTATCCTAAGTACTTTATCTACGTTGTTTTATTTCATTCTGACAACAACCCTATGGATTTAGCATGAGTATAATCTCCCAATGAAAAAATACAGATGAGGGATCTAAGGCTTAGAAAGATTAAGTAACATGTCCAGGGGCACACAGTAGGTGACAGAGATAAGATCTGTGTTGGGATAGGCAAGGTTGTGACTTCCCAAACCCCAGTGTTTATAATTACAGAGATGTACTCTGGTATCTCCCCCTCACACTAGCAGTGCATCACACATCAGCAAGGCCTCTGCTCTCTCTTGGTCACTCAGGGTCGCAGCTAATAGAGCAAACACCATTTCCAACGCTGCCAGTCACTTTACATGATGAAATGGATCCCTGGGTGTCTCACAGCATCAATTCAAATGCTGTAGCCCGAGGTAACAGATGTCTCTTCCGCTCATATCTCCTTGCCTGGAAGGAATCACCTAGGCAAACACAGGGGAACAGGAATTGCACTTACCATGTACCCAGGAAATGAAATTCTGAAAATATTTGCCAAGTATTAAAATGTCTACTGCACGGCCAAAGCACATGCATTAACAACAAATTCTATATACCTTCAACCTAAGAAATAAAATGATAAGCAGGGAGGTGTATCTGGTTATGTTTTTCCATAATCATGATACAGTCATAGAACAGGGAATAATCCATGCCAAATGTTATTCCTCACCGTCTGGTTGTGTGTACCTCAAGTTTTATGTTATGATTTAACTGGAATGTTGGAATTACACTAAATTCCAGACACCTGCCCATGATCTGTCTTTAAAATGCTATATATTATAACATTTAAATATGGAAGCAGCTTTAGAGGTAACCATATTTGGATCCAAATTCCTCACCTTTATTTTCTGGAGAAAACCTTTGAACCAGCAAATCATTTGCTTTGCTATGAAAGTCATTAAAGTAAGGCTGTTGTTTTCCCCTGGATGCAACAGCCTTGGTATTTCTAAAACCATCCTATTCTGAAAACTTAAATTAATAGAGGTAACTTCCTTGTTTTTTCACTTCTTCAAATGTCTGTATAGTGCTTTCTAGTTTGCAAAACACAGGCACTGTTTATGTCAGTGATCTGGTTGGATCAGCCTTTCATACAGGCATTATTTGCATTATAATTCTCCAGCTGAAAAGATGGAAGTCCAGGATGGTTTAAAAAGAAAAGAAAAAAAACTAGCCTAAGGCCACACAGCTGAAAAGGAGTTTGGTTGGTGGGCTAGGATTCAACCCCTCTCATCTGATCCCACAGTCTGTGCTCCTTCCTGCCATACCTCCCAAATCTGTGTGACAATTATCTTTAACTGCCGGTAGAATCAGTCATGGCCCATCCTCTCTTTTGTGCAAGAATATCTGAGACAAAGAGCCCTTGTCCCAAAATTACTCCGGCCTATGGGGCTCCCACAGAAGATGGTTCACAAAGTTTCGAGGGCAAAATTGCAAAATTAACATCCATAAAAACTTCCCTAGTCAGAAAGTTTGTATTAGCAGGCAATAACTCAATAAATCCCTGACTAGAGAGTATTTTAGAGATGGGAGAACTAAAATTTATTAAGCACCTACTATGAACCTAGCCCTTAATACTGTTTGTGTTAACAATGGCTGATGTTTCTTGAGGGCTTACTCTAAAGAAGTTACAGGGCTATGAATTTTTCATGCATGATTACATTTTATCCTTGCAATAACCACATAACCTAGATATGGTTATTATTCCTTTTTTACACTGAGCGTTGGAGATGGACTGTCAACATCACACACAGTTGACAAGTGGCTGAACTGGAATTTGAACACAGAATGGCAAGCCTAAGTGCTTGCCTGCTTGTGATTTAATGACCACAGTAAGCCTGGTACATAGGAATCATTATTCTCACTTCATGGATGTAGTAAAAATAGTACAGAGTGTCTAAGGAACTCTTTCAAAGCTGCATGGCCAACAAGTGGCAAAATGAAAGTGAACTCAAATGTGTCCCATTATCAAAGGCCGGTTACACTGAGTGCTGGAGAAGCAAGAGTCTTTGTCTGAAGAACTCTGTCCCTTTTAACTTATGGGCCACCTCAGCAAAGAAAAAAACACAGAGCTAATCACGAGAGGAGTCAGGGCAGAGCCAGAACTGCATTTTTCTACTCAGGCTCTCAGTCTTATGGATGCTATGCATCCTGGTAATCTTTGGAGCCAGAAGGAATTCCTGGTGGCTCCCTGATACCTTTCCGACACTTTCCATTAGAGATTCACACAACGTCGTTCCACTGAGAAAGGCTCCACATGTTTGCAACTATCCTGAAGCATCAGGTTTGCTTGAAGCATTGATCTTGCAGCACCTCTTAGACCTCCTCAGATACCGCCCTTCCACTCATCAAGACAATGCGCTCCCCACGTTTTTAGGATTAAGTGTGCCACCTTGGAAGAGATGTTCTGCCTACAGCTGTCACTCTCTTGCCTTTTATTTGACATCAGATGACATGAATAAAGATCTTAAGTCATTGCTTTGGAATACCTGCCATAATCACCTTGCTTAACAACTGATGAAGTGTTGAACAGGAGCACTGAAAGATTTTTCGGATTTAAAAATAATATCACCATGTTATAGTGCTGCCCAAATCTCCCGCCTAGAAATGAGTGCAACCTGGGAGATCGTGCTTTTATAAAAACATGCAACTGCAGAGACACAGCAAATAAAATAAATGTCCCGACAGGTGGAAGTGACAGAAAGAAGTACAGTACCACCTCATGACCCACAGAATTGGGCAAAGAGTAACTGTGGACAAACAACTCTGCTGCTTAATTTACATCTTTGAGGAGGGAAAGGAAAGAAGAAAATAGGATCAAGGATTGATTAGGAAAGAAAAAAAAGAATAAAAATTCACAGTCATAAAAGCTGAGGTGCTACTTCCAGAATGAAAGCACTAAATGTAGGTGCCTCCAACATAAGTCATATAGTCTCCCAGGCTGTGGTTAAAATGATTTTTTTTAAAAAACTAATAATAATAATTATGGTAGCTAACATTGATTTATGGCCTAATTTCTCATCATCCAAGGATTTGGCCTTCTAAATATCTCCTTTTAAGAAACAATTTTATGAACATCGGCAGCTGAGCATCACCTACTGACCCCCTGCCTGTTCCTCCTGCTTCTTAAGGAGGTTCTTGCTGTTGACCTCCTCTAGATTCAGAGAATGAAAAAGTGATGCTGGTCTTCTGCTCCCTCCCCTGATCCCTTGGCCACCTCATTAGGGGTCATTACACCCAACTATGGATCTAGAAATAATGATTAGAGAAATAAAGCAGAGTAAGTTTTACTAAGGCTACACATTCAAGAGTATTGACAAGAACGACTACCCCAGTTATAATAGTACTTAAATATCTTCTTTAGACTGAAATATGGCCACTGCTGTTCCAATTTATCCACGTGTCCCTATTCCTGTTGCTCAAACCACTGAGCTCCTCCCTCAGGATCTGTGGATCTTCCCACCATCCAGTAACTGAATGGCCAATGCCTCCATTAGGGTGTGGAAGCAATGGCTCCAGGACCCCACGATGATAGCCTGTGCTCAGCATCCAGTGCTGGTTTACATGGCTAGGTTTTTCATTGTTTTTCTGAACCATGATCTGAATATCTCCAATGTCCCATGATGCACTAACAAATGTGCTCTAAAAAAGGGTGAAGTTTCTGAATCCTGGGGTTAACAAAACCAAACTGGCTCCTTCACTAGAGAACATCTTGGACTTTTAAATATCCTAATGAGTAGTATGAATTTTCAGTAGAGATACAACATACACACATTATTTGAAACTGAAATCTTTGTTCAACACATTCACTCTGTCAATCATTCAACAAGTACTTATTGAGTACTTTTTATATGTGGATACAACAGTTATAAAACCTGTTAAGTTATGCATTCTCATGTCCTTCATGGAGCTTACACTCTAGCAGACAAACAAACAGTATACAGAATATATCTGCTATGAAAAAACTAAACTGGGTAAGGCAGTATTTATAACACAATAGGTTGTAATCATTCAGTTGGCGGTGAAATAATTAAAAATCATGAATTTTTAGTGAAATGATTAGAATGCATGAGATGAAATGCAGTAGAATGCATTAGAGTCCATCCCCCATAGTAGACATATATATTGTTTTATGAAATATTTTTATGATATGAGGTCATGATACAAAATGTATTTTATACTGTGGTAATAGGTAAATGAGTTTGAAAGCCAGTGGGGTGAGAGAACAAAGGGCAACAAGTGGGTCTTATTTTAAACATGGTGGCCAGGGAAAGCCTTTCTGAGGAGATGCCAGTTGAGCAGAAACTTGAGTGAAATGAGAGAGCAGAATGTTTCCGACTGAGCTAACGGCACATGCAAAGGCCTGTAGAAGCACGCTTGCAGGTGTGGGAGTCAGCAGCCCAAGAGGCTGATCTTGAGTGAACACACAGAAGAGTAGAGGGAAATGGGTCACAGAGGAAGCCAGGACCCAGAGCGTGAAAGTCTCTGAGGATATGGGAAAAGCTTTAGATTCAAATCTGGCCAGTGACACGATCTGATTGAAGTGATAAATGAAATCACCCAGGCCCATTGGAGGACTGACCAAAGATGGACAAGAGTAAAAGCTACAAGACCGAACTGTCAGAGATGTTGGTGGCCACGTACCATACACCAGGATTTGGAAATCTGCCCAGAGCAAATCCCTTAGCACTTGGATATCTGCCACAGGTGTGATGAGTGGCAAGAGGTGCTGTAGGACCAAGTGAGGAACACAGAGTGGAACAGAAGCATCCCTATCAGATAGTAACGACCAAAGATGGACAAGAGTAAAAGCTACAAGACCGAAGTGTCAGAGATGTTGGTGGCCACGTATCATACACCAGGATTTGGAAATCTGCCCAGAGCAAATGCCTTAGCACTTGGATATCTGCCACAGGGGTGATGAGTGGCAAGAGGTCCTGTAGGACCAAGTGAGGAACACAGAGTGGTCACACTGCAGTGAACAGAAGCATTTCTATCAGATAGTAAGTCAGGGGACCCTGTGCTAGAATGATGCTGATGCTTTCAACCATACAGTGAACTCATAAATCCCCCACCTTGCCCTCCCACCATCAACATGAAGGGAGAATTTCCCATGTTCCCATCTTTCACGCATCTCTTGATTCCCCT
>NW_005353916.1:876006-876857 GCF_000412655.1 Myotis brandtii | reverse complement strand
GAGAGATAGAAACATCAATGATGAGAGGGGATCATCGACTGGCTGCCTCCTGCACGCCCCCCTACTAGGGATCAAGCTCACAACCTGGGCATGTGCCCCAACTGGGAATCGAACCATGACCTCCTGGTGCATATGTCCCCGCTCAACCACTGGGCCACACTGGCTAGGCTTTTTGTGGTATTCTTTACAACCTTATTGCCTCCTGCACGCCCCCCTACTGGGGATTAAGCCCACATGTGCCTCAACTGGGAATCGAAGCATGACCTCCTGGTGCAACCACTGAGCCATGCTGGCTAGGTTTTTTTGGTATTCTTTACAACCTTATGCTTTCCAGGTAAAAATGTCAAAGTGGGAGCATGAGGAATTACCTAAGTGATGGAAAGGAGGAAGGATAACCTGAGACTACCAAGTGCCTCACCTCTGTCCCTAGGCAGGAGTTGCCCCACCCAGAGCTGGGCTGGGAAGCATTCAGAAAACCCATCAGAACCTCTATGGGCAATGTGACAACAACAGACATTATTGATATGCACCTGATGCTCAGGTTTTCAATGGGATAGGCTCACTCTATGGGCAATGTGACAACAACAGACATTATTGATATTCACCTGATACTCAGGTTTTCAATGGGATAGTCCACAGGTGACTTTTAGAGCCTTTTGTTCTATCTCATACATAGGACAAAAATATGGTATCTTTGGTGTTGCTTAGTATGGAAACCTGGATTTAGAATAATTCAAAACTGCTTCTGATATCAGGAAAAATGCCAGGGACAATAAGAAATAAAGCAAGCTGAGACACTGGAGAACAAGAAGTTAAACAGAAAGAGAGAGGAGGGGGGAAGGGAAGGGGAG
>NW_005353916.1:875699-875948 GCF_000412655.1 Myotis brandtii | reverse complement strand
GGAAGGGAAGGGAAGGGAAGGGAAGGGAAGGGGAGAATCACAGAAGAGAAGGGAGCAAGTGCAGAGTCCACTTCTAGATGTACACAGAGATCAAAGTCGCCCCAGTCTGGTATACACAAGCGTTCCCAAGTTCTATAAACAACACCGAGGAGTGTTAAATGCAGGAGTCTCAGCATCACTGCTGTGTGGAGCTGCCTTCGGGAAGCCAACTGAGCAAAGATCCAGCAGCAGAAGCCCAGGGCAGAGCAG
>NW_005353916.1:864799-875663 GCF_000412655.1 Myotis brandtii | reverse complement strand
AGGACAAGAAAATGCCAGGCATGGAGGGGTCTTTATTTCCACCAAGAGGATGCGATGGGGTGGGGGAAGGTTTGATAATGACTTAAACAAACTGTGAAGATCAGTGTCTTTGGAACTTGCTTATCTCCTTATCAGCATCCTAGGCTCTCACTTACTGGTATATCCTGTACCTGCCAGTGCTTAGATGGAAGGAAATTTGGAGACTGACAACCCTGGGCTCTGCAACTGCCTAACTGAGTAACCTTGACCATGACATTCCAATCTTCACTTTCTCTTCTGAATAATGGGGGTAATAAGTGTGCTTTATATTTAAGAGTCCATTAGGATTAGTAAAATATTATTCCTGAGGAACTTAGCACAGCAGGGGCACACACTAAGTACTCAATGAATATTCATTTGCTGCTATCAAGACAATTCTTAACTGATAGCAAAATATTGCAGACTGACAAAGACCTGAGGAATTATCACTATTAGAAAATACTGCTTGAGAAGGTGTTTAGATAAATTCTAGAGGCAGGATATGTCCTCATACCCTCTCAGAGATTAACAAATAGGTGTGTTAAAATGAATAAGCATTTATGGTGTGTCTGTTTGGAGTTAAGCACTGTGCTGGGCATCAGGGAAAATAATAAAATATTATCCCTTCTCTTTAAAAAAATCTTTAAAGGAAAACACAAAAGTAATGGGAGTATAAACTATGTAGCAAATTTCTATCTGGAGAAGAACTAAAAATGTACTTTGGAATCAAAGCCTTAAAGTTTAATATAGCAGACCATTTTGGCCCATTTTCTTATTTTTGAAGTAATTTTTAAAACAAGAATATTCCATTTTCTCATTCCCGGCTTTAGATTGTATAGAAAAAAATATTATGTCTCTTTAAGTGTCTGGTACAAAATGATAATTTCCTTCCTTTGAAGATAAGTAATAACATTTTGGATACACGCGGCGTTGACTTGGAATACATGCGTGGATTCCACACAGAGTCTCTACTTCGGCTCTTGTGGAATAAGTACAGGAGATGGGAAGACTGGGAAAATAAATGCTGGAAAACCAGACCCTTTATAGCCAAGACTGAAAAACTGATTTAATAAAGAATTAATCTTCAGAAGGTGAGTAGTCCTGAGCACTTGAAATGTGTCATTATCTGTATATTACCCTCACCCACGGCCTGATTCTTTCCCCCCTCCATCTCTGCTTTCTGTCATTACCTTAATCAAGTGCATAGGGCCTGTTGCTTTAGTACCAAAGGATCTTTCTTAAAAAGCCCTTATTGATGGGGGTTAAGAGATTAACCATGTCACTTGACCTTTCACCCAAAGTTTGGACCTAACCAGACATTTAATGTCAAAATGAAAAAGTGAAGAATTAAGAGAATGCACTAAGGCTTTTAGAATTATATTTAACACTGTCATTTGAATATCATGAAGAGGCTGCCAAAATTATTCAGGGCTAAGCCTTTTACTTGGGGAAGAAACAAACCTCTATTTTGGCCTGTTTCTTCCTATTCACTGGATTTGAAAACTCCAATGTGATGAAGAAACCGGAAGCAACGATCCATATTAAATCAATCCATTCTGCTTTATCCCATTTATTTTAAAAAGTGCATTGAGGAGAAAATAACTTAAAATGTTTTAAAGACTTTCCTGTGGTTTATGATAACTAAATGTCACTTTTCCATTATCATATATGGAAGACATTTTTTCAAAAACAAGTGATCATAAAAGTTAAGGTCATTAAAATCTGTCTTCTTATTTTTGAAATTTAGAATGAAAATATAAATATGCCCAGTATTTTCATAAAAAGTACTCATATTTCTCCTTTTAAAAACTTACCAGTTCTTATAAACATCAGGTCCTCAAAGTCTTGAGTAGGAAAATATAAATGATTCCAATTTACTTGCATTAAAAAATGTGGAGGAGTAAGGATTCTGTATTTTAAAATATAGTTTCATTATATTTCAGTGTCTTCTAGGAGAGACCAATGTCCAGAAAAATGAAAATTTTTGGAAATCTGCTCCAAATAATATTTGTTTAAATAAACATAATTACTAATAAGTAACTGAATAGTAACCACCAAAATATGAACGCCTTAAAAAAAACTGAGCTTGTTCATCCATATGGAATTGCTCTGCAAAACAGACAGCTCAGCAATAGGTATGTTTATCGATAACAACATATTTGTGTTTTCATTCTGTAAATCACTTTCTCACATACTGTCTCACTTAACTGTAAGCCTGTAGGAAACTTTGAGCAATCAAGGTTTCAGAGCTATGACTTAACACAGATCCTTACACTCCAAGACCAGGCTTATTTCACCTATATCACAGCAAATTCCTTGTCAATGATAGTCATACTGTTCATGCTCAAAATATTAGTAATTTTGCATTTGGCATTGTTTTTGGAACCTGTTTGTGAATCATCCAGGAAAATTAATTTTATTACTTTAGAGTTGTGACTTAATGTTGATTAACTAAAATAAATGCCCAGGGAATGACTGTATCAACAGGTTATTCCACCAAATCAAAACTACTTTCAGATTACAAAGATTTGCTACCCCAGAGGATGTTCAAAAGAATGTAACTTGGTCTTAGCAAAAATTGAAATTCCAGAACTGTTTTAATCAATGGTGGGATGGTTGAAATGGATAGATAGCCTCTTGTAATTGGTACATTTGAATTGCTTAGAACCTTTTCTGTCTCTTCAATGGGAATAAATAACCCTGTAATTTTGCCTGCATTCTTTGTGTAATGCATGACACACTCAGGCAGGTACAGATCTTGTTCAGGCAGATTCTGCAGAAGTATCACTTTTTTTTTCCTGACAACTCCAGAAATTGGAACTTTGAAAAAGCATCCATTTAGGTTCAACTGATTGAGATATCTCTTCTTAACAATACTTGAAACTTTTTTCAACCAGAGAGAGTAACTAAGAACCACTGAACGCAAATGGCACAACAGGATTGTTAGCCTAAGTATAGACAAACCTACAATATGCTACAATTACTAAGCAACTTTCACTGCAGTGTTCCTCTGATCTCAACTCCATTCTATTTTCCCATCAGGGAATTGATTGCATCCAGATTATTTTCCTTTGATTCTTGTTCTTTTTTCATTGTCTGGGATCCATGCTAGTTCAAAAGCTAAAATATTAAGGCAAAGAATTTAGAGTCTTTCTGTGTGCAATTATTTAAAGCTGAGTTGCTAACTTAGGAGAATTCACTGCCTAAACTCCTATAGTTCTAGCTTACATTTTTCTGATTCAATTTACAATTAGTGAAGCAGAATGGGAAGAGTATATAGTGCTCAACACCTTCTGGCCCACCCTTTTCTATATTCTGTAAAAAGGCCTAATTCCAGTGTACAGAAGAATCAGCTAGGGATCATGATAAAAATACATCATGCTGGTCCCACCCCTAGAGAGCCTACTCCAATTAATTTAGAGTTAGGCCCACAGAGTACATTTTAGTAGGCATTCCCTACCCCAGACAGATAGTCCCTGGGCCACTTTTTATTAGAAACCAAATATAAACTTCTACTTACAGTAGGTTAGTAACAAAGTTTAATTAACCCCCCCCACCTTGCTTTTACCATGAAAATAACAGCCTAGATAAATGCAACCCAAAAGGTCTTACCCAATAATTCTCGACGTTCTGTATCCCACAGCTAACTACCATATTTCAATTGCCAAAACCTAGGATTTTACTGTGCTTCATTCTATTGCTTTTTGAACAAAAAATATTTTAGACCCGTCTCTTTCTGATCATTAACCAAATTTTACATTAGTTAAAGATCTCTAACTGAGAGGTTACTATGATGTTTTCCTTTGCAAGTATCTTTGAAAAGTTTATCAATGTCTACACTTTACCATAATGGTGGCATAATTCAACAATTATCCCAGGTCTAGAGATATATGCATATTCTAGTATCTGTTGTGGTTTAACAAAAGCATGCAGCTGTATACCTGACAAACTAGTAAAAATGTTAGGAAAATTGAATTTTAGCCACAGTAAAACTACTGACCATAGAGGTTTTAGTAAAGATGTCACTCGCACAAACTATATTATTCCTCTTTTATAAAATAAAGATAATTGGACATTTGACTATGCATGCAGCTGTATACCTGACAAACTAGTAAAAATGTTGGGAAAATTGAATTTTAGCCACAGTAAAACTGACCATAGAGGTTTTAGTAAAGATGTCACTTACACATACTACATTATTCTCCTTTTATAAAATAAAGATAATTGGACATTTGACTACGTGGAGACTTAACCTCTAAAAATCATTTATCTGGGCAGCTGAGTGAGACTCTCTTTGGCCTTGCTTCTCTCTTTCCTGTTCGTTACTGGGGTTAATCAAAACCTAGATCTTCCTTCGACCTCCAACGTATTACTATAAGTAGCTGAGAAAATTGATAAGTAGACCGTTTTCTTTGATTTTTCAGGCTGTCAGTGTTTGGTAAAAACAGGATGCAGAAGACTAAGAAGTCATGAATTAGCACTACCTGCAGGCCTTTCAATTTTGTGCAAGTCCAAAGTAAAAAGTTTCTACAGTGTTAAAGCAAGAATGTATAGTTACTGAAGGTCAATTGCTTGTTCCAACAAGCTGCCCCTATGGTGATGCTCTCTCTGCCTCGCATTCTACGGACTTGTCTTCCAGCATCTTGGCTGTCACTAAAAAGAAGGCCTTTTGAGATAAGAATACTGGTTTGGTGTGGTCTTGTAGTGGGAGCTGCATTTTGGCTATCTGCCTTTTGATTGTGCTAAAAATTAAAATATTTGAAGGTCCATGTAAAGAATAAACTCCCAAACATGCCAGATAAACCCCATTCTTTATATCAATGCAGTTTCACATTCTTATCTCCTAGTTTAATAAGTCCCTATGTCATGTTCACTGTTTAAAGCACTGGCCAAAGCTCCAAAAGACAGTGCCCTGTATATGATGCTTGAGCTTCAGTCTCAGATAAAACACACATCAAAAAAACCCCACAAAAAAACCTATGGGAATTCTCTGTACTTTCTATTGAATTCTTTTGTAAACTTGAAACTGCTCTAAAAATATAAAGGCTATCCCAGCCAGTGTGGCTCAGTTGGTTGAGTGTCATTCAAGCATCAAGAAGTCATCAGTTCGATTCCCCGTAAGGTCATATGTCCTGGTTGGATCTGGATCCCCAGTGGGGGGCATGCAAGAGGCAGCAGATCACCATTTCTTTCTCATTGATGTTTCTATCTCTGTCTCTCTCTCTCTTTTCCTCTCTCTAAAAATTCAATAGAAATATATTTTTAAAATACATATGTAAAGGTTATAACATTTTTTAAATCTACTAAATTGACATAGTGTTTATGAATATGCTAAACTGCATCTTGAAATTTTATCTAATATGAATTACTTAATTTCATCTGAATAGACATGCTGCTCTTGAATCAAAATTAGCCAGGAAAAATCATTGCAAATGCTGCAGCCATTTAAATAAAGTAGATCTTCATTGGGTTGACAAGTGCTATAGAAATGCATAAAAGAAAACAAAAAGGGCAAAGGAAATTCTGATTTTTTCATTCCTATGTAGATGGAAGGATGTAAAATGAGAGATTTAAACATGAAAGTGTTATTAAACTGAGAAGCCTATCAGAAAACAAAAAGGTCAGACACATGATATAATTTTTCTAAAGCTTCTAAAAATTCTGACACACACATCCCCCAAAAAGAAATAATGTATTCAATAAACTTTGGCCAGGTGGCTCAGTTGGTTGGAGCACCGTCTGTCCTGTATACCAAAAAGGCTGTGGGCTTGATTTCCCGTCAGGGAACATACCTAGGTTGAGGGTTTGATCCCAGTTGGGTGCATACAGGAGGCAACCAATCAATGTTTCTCTTTCACATCAATGTTTCTCTCTCTCCCCTTCTTCTCTTTCTAAAAATCAATGGAAGCATGTCCTCAGGTGAAGATTTTTGTTTTTTTTAATTATTCAATGAGTGGTGACCTGGAAAAGCTTAAAGTGTCAATACAAAACATAGATAAGTAAAGTGGCAGGAAACTGAAAGGCAACTACCCCTGAAGATACTTGGAGATATTAGTTGAGGAAAAGATAAATAAAATAATATTAATTGTTTCATTTACTTGCCAAATGTTTACTAAGCTTCTGTTGTTTAAGACAGTGGTTCTCAACCTTTGTTGCACATTAGAATCACCTGGGGAATTTTAAAAAAGTTTTATGACCAGCTCACATCTTATACCAATAAACTCAAAATGCCTGGATGGGAGCAAGGCATTAGTATTTCTTAAAGATCATCGGGTGATTTCAATGTGCAGCCAAGGTTGAAGACACTTAGCCATTCAAAAAAAAGTAAGTTGTGCATGTATTTTTCTCCAGGAACTTGAAATCTAGACAAGAACATTAGTCGTGTCTACAAGCAAACATGAAGTAGGATGCAACCACACGTGCTTTGTTGAACCATCTCATTTTGAGGTTGGCTCAATGCAGCGTCACTTCTCCAACCAAGCAGCTCTGTGACTCCAGAGAGCTCTTCAGAGAACATATTTGTAGTGATGCAGTCATTTCTGGGAGCCTCATTTCCAGAAAGAGGCAGACAAACTGGAAAAGGCTCAAAGAAGAGCAACAAAATGATTACAGGCCTGAGGGAATGGACTTATGGGGAAAGATGAAAAGAACTAAATATGTAAAACCTGACTAAGTGACAATTAAAGGGGGGGTCATGATAACAGTCCACTAATACCTGAAGGGTGCAAACATCAAGGAGAGAAGTGAATTACTTTGGATAATGCGAAGTGTTAGCTAAGAGTAATCGCATAGCATTATAAAAGAGAAAATGAAGGCACAGTGTCAGGTAATCCTTGCTGACTGTGCAAGCTACTTGGCCATGGAGCTGGCTTTCAAAAGAGGAGTGGTAGCCACATCACTTGAGTTCCCATGAAACAAGTTTGGACAAAGACTAGGAAATAGATTATTAAGAGAAGTTCTGTTTGACGTGAACAGTGGAAGAAGGTGGTGGCGATTGAAGGGAGGAGAGAGAATAATTCAAAGCTTTTTCAACTGGTGCTATAAAAAGTTCAGGAAAAACAAACAAACAGAAATTGAAAAGAATCTTTCTCTTCAAATGTAATTGCAAATGAGGTTGATGGGTATTCGCTCTTATTAATTATTAATGTATTCATTGCATACAAGAAATTACATCCTGAGCCATATTTTGTATGTGTTTTATGTGCTATTTTGTCAGCTTTTTCATTAATTTATTTTAATATAAATACAGTGATTACATGCATGACAAGCTTCTTCAAAGACATTCAAGTATAGAAATTTCTCATTTAGTTTTATAACATTCCTAAACTGGGACATTTTGTTCCCTTAAACCACAGACAACTTGCTTCCTTTTTAAAGCTGTGCTCCTTAATGCTACAAATTTGGGAATGATGATAATAACTAATATCTTCAGAGCATTTTCCTATGTGCCAGACACTGTGTTACAATAATTTCCACCCATCATCTAATCTAATAATCACAATAACTCTATGGGGAGGCAGTAATGTTTTCCTATTATTTATAAGAAAGAAACCATTTTTAAGGAGGTTAGGTAACATATTCAAGGTCACACAGCTACTAATCATGTCCTGAGAAATGAAAACCAAAAATTACCTGGCTCCAGATCCCACACACTCTATCCTATCTGTATAGAATGGTAACAAATAACAAAAAACTGGAAACCAAATAAAAATTGCCACTGGGTAAATCTATCTCATAAATCTTATCTGCAATATCAGAATAATAATACCTACTTTATAAAATTATTGTGATGAATAAACAAGATAGTTTTTAAAAATAGAATAGCCTGGCTCTTAGTTCTTAAGAAATGATAGTTTAAAAAAGTAAAACTGAACTTCACAAATCATCTTGACACTGATTTCTCCTCATACCTTTTATATAAATCCAGCTATCATCTTTTTTCTTTTCTATTCGTGGTATTTGTATTGTTCTCATACAACCAGGAGGAAAACACACCAATAAACTAATTTTCACTAGGCTTTTATGGCGTAAGAGTTGTGCCTTGAAGTTTAAAAGCAGGCTCATAAACTCATAGAAACAGAGTAGAATGATGGTTGCCAGGAGCTGAAGCGGGGGGAGATGGGTAGATGTTAGTCAAAGGGTACAAACTTACGGTTATACAATGAATAACTCCTGAGAATATAATGTACACCATGGCGACTATAGTTAACAATACTGTATTGCATACTTGGAAGTTGTTAAGGGAGTAAATCTTAAATGATCTCACAACACACACAAAATGGTAATTATGTGAGGCAATGGATGTGTTAACTAACCTTACGTGGTAATTAGTTCACAATATATACCTCTATCAAATCATCATGTCATATACCTCAAACTTACACAATGTTACATGTCAATGATATCTCAACAAAGCTGAAAAAAATCATGAAAAAAGACATTGGCTGTCTAAGTCATTCATTCATCTAGGAAATATTTATCAAGTACCTATTATATGCAAGGGACCATAGTAGTGAAAAAATAGGTGCCAGCTGACCCTCCTGGAGCTTACATTCACACACATTAGACACCATTCACAATGAACCAACAATGACTAGATAACCAAGCATTACTGTACATATCCTATATAATAAAAGGCTAATATGCAAATTGTCCCCTTGACCGGGAGTTCAACCAGGGGGCAGGGCAAGCCAGCCAACCGCCCACGGCCCCTCCTCCCACTGGCCTGTGCACAAATTCATGCACCAAGCCTCTAGTCCTAAAATAAAGAATTTGATGTTACCCATGGTGTGGAACTGGGAGGGCAGTTTGTGTTTAAAGAGGGTGATCAGAGAAGTCATCTTTAAAGTAATGATTGTCAAGCAGGCACCTAAAGGACAGGAAGACAGAGGTTATCAGCAATTGCCAAGTTCCTGAGGCAGAAAAGAGTTTAGAATGTTCTAGAAACTCAAAATAAAAAAGAAAAGAAAAAGAAAAGCTGTGAAGCATAGTGAAGGAGGGTAAAGATGGCATGAAATAAAGTTTGAGAACTAGACTGTGACTGGAACATGCAGGAATTCTAGCCCATAGTTGAAGGTTGAATGTCCAGCACAGTCAGTGGTGAACCTGAGGAGGGGCTAGATGGGGCATTGTTCTCGGATAGAGAGACAGTGCCACAGCCTGTAAGCTGAGTCTTTATTTTATAGTCAGATCCCACAAGGCAAAGCAAGGGCGTGGTCAAGATGTTTACAATGTTCTCGCAAGTTTCAAATCTACTTAGTTACATGCACCTGAGAACTCTATCAAGCTTTGTTTTGGCAGCCGACATCACTCAGCCACCTGGGACCACAGGTTCGGACCATAAGGTCAAGCTTACAACCATAGCCTTTGGCTATAACTGTGCCGGGAGGGCTCTGCCCTCCAAGCTGAGACCTGCATATGGCTTTGCCATGAGCGGACCATGCCCTCTCATTAGTCCGAGGCTTGAACTGGTCCAAACGTTATAGCCACTCTCCAAAGAAGGTGAGCTTGATTTTGAGCATGTTGGAAATCTTACAGCTAACGCCTTTTAAGTAAGGGAGTGATATGTTCTGCTTAATATTTTTAAAAGTTTATTCTAGGATGTAACTGGATAGTAGATTGTGTTCTGTGCTGCAGGACAGTGATGGTGAGAAATTGAGAAAAATGAGCAAATAGAAGAATATTTATAATTTTATAGCATTCTACTCATTTGTTGATTTGGGAGGGGGCAGTGTTTAATAATAGTTGGTTAGTTATCTAGTGTGTCTTCTCCACAGTGAGAAGACTGGGAGTCCTAAGATCTGATAAGAATTATTGATTTAGATTAGCATGTAGCAGTGGATTTGAGGAGAGGGGCATAAATACAAGATCTATTTTGGAGGTAAACCGAAAGGAGTGGCAGATGTATTCAACATGGAAGCAAGGAAAAGAAAAGTGCTGTCCAGATTTCTAGCTTTATTTTTGGAGGTAGTGTTTACTGAGGTGGTGAAGACTGGGAGGGCCAGGTTTGGGGGCAGATTGGTACTTCATTTTAGGCAGGTTAATTCTGAAATGCCCTAAGGCATGTAAGTGACGATGCCAAGTGGCAGCTGGATAGATGAATATGCATGGAATTCATGGTCTGGGCAGCAGATACCAAGATGGGGTGGGGGTGTATTAACTACATTTCTTTATTTTCTGTTTTCTTAATGCTCTGCCAGCTGAAGCCTCACCCAAGAAAGACTGCCCTTCCCAGGGTGGGTAATTCTTACAGATAGCAAACCTCTCCTTTGCTAGCATGCCTTTTACATGCAAAACAATAGATCCAGAGGCCGTACCCCAGCTCCCTCCTTAATCAGCTCTCACACATCAAATCAATGTCCCCTGGCCCCAATCAACCCATGCCCAGGTACCAGACAATTAGGGACCACACCTATAATCCAGAGCCTGTCTAAATTATCCAAACTATCCAATCCTAAACCTGCTTAGCTGGCTTACCCTACCTCACCAGTCATTCCTATGAAAACCACAATAAAGGCTCCTGCCCATGCTTTCTCCCCCCCCCCCCCCCCCGCCACACCTGGGCTCCTTCGGACTCCTGGCTGACCCTGCTTCTCCATGAGGCCCTATATAAGGTGGCACGTCCTTCCTCTTGGGGACTATGAGTAACAAACTATGTATCAATGGCAATTATTCCTGATCTGTTGACCTCTCCATGCCTGAGAAAACCAAAACCCTGACTACATTTTAAAACAGATTTTCAGCATAATGATGGTATCTGAAGTCTTTAGAGCAGTGGTTCTCAACCTTCCTAATGCCACAACCCTTTAATACAGTTCCTCATGTTGTGGTGACCCCCAATTTCATT
>NW_005353916.1:847883-864683 GCF_000412655.1 Myotis brandtii | reverse complement strand
GACCCACAGGTTGAGAACCATTGCTTTAGAATGATGGAAATAAAGGCAGAGACGAGGAAACAAGAGACACCTCTGAGGAGCCCAAAGAAATAAATATTCCTGTTTTGGATTTCAGACAATGTGGCAACTGAGGAGAGGAATTATTTTCAAGCTTTTTTAGCACCTCACACACAAATCATGCCACGTAAGCCACTGCCTACTCCATGTAAGTATAAGGCTGATCCTGTCTCAAAATAAGTAATCCTCACTAAGACCACAAGCACAGACGAGTTATCTTCCCAGAGAAACAACATGAAATTAAAAGCCACCCACAGGAGTACGTACCCAGTGGGAAGAACTCTTGAGATATAAAGCAACCATCCTAACATGTCAAAAAGGAAAAACACAAAGCTAAAACTCCTGTACTGATGCACCTCTCTGGCCTGTCTTGTCGAAATATTAGGCATCTAAACAAACTCCGAGCTGTGTCCCCAAAAAGCAAGTTCCACACATGTTCAGTTTAGAGTTCTCACAGGTCTGGTGTGAAATGAGAAAAATAGGCAAGGCATTTTCACCAAAGCTGAGTGGATTTATTAAAAAGAAAGAAGTCTCTTTTACTCTGAGACTAGACCTTTCCTGTTTTGATACTTACATATCCTTCCATTGATGTAATGACTTGTTTTGTTTTGTTTTGTTTTGTCTTAACCAACAAAAGTAAAAGTGGGCACCTCTATAGGGGCCCCTCAATTTTTTTACTCATTTACTTCTACTGGATCACGAACTTGAGAATTCAAGGATGATTAACCTACAAGATGCAAATATCTAGATAGTTGAGAAAATCCCATTATTTATAAGCACCCAGGTTTCCACTTTCCATTTTCATCTTGACTGAAGTCACATACATGTAGCTTGCGTGAGATTTCCAATCGCACCCATGACACGAAGTTTCCATTCTGACAGGTTGGCCATGAGTGAGGCAACGCTTATCACGGTGATGGAGAGAATGAGTAGACGTCGTGAGCTAAAGTATGTTTTCTCAGATACTGACAAGTAAGGACAAAGGTTCAACGGTGACTAATGAATAAAATGTTAAGGTGGAGACAGGATTTATTTGATTAAAAGCAGTCACTCGAGGCATGTAGCTGCATTCACTTTGAAACCAAATCAGGCTTCGAATGATGTGGCAATGAAATATTTATTATTTGTTCGTTTAAACAAAAAGGCTTAATGCTTAATCAAAGGCCACTCACTGCTTCGACTTTGAACAGCTACTACCAGGGGGTGTAGAATGAACAAGTTTGCTAATTCTGGGAGTAATTATAGCATCTAATTTCTGGGCATGTTTTTCAGTAAGTAGGTCAGACTCACAATGTTTGGATAGTGCTGGTTAGGAGGAGGAGCTGGTCCTGAAGAGGTTGCTAAAAGTGGAAGGAGGGAGACAGAGCCAAAGGTATAATGAACGATGAATTATGCAACAACCAGGCCATCCCTTCCTCTTTCTATTGGGGTTAAGAGATTAAAATATTAATCTAGAACTCTCCATTTTCTCAGATGGAAAGTAGTGAGGGAGAACACTTGTGCTGTTTTCTACGGAGGAAGAGATGCAAAGTTTGAGAAGGTTGGTTCCAAGACTTCCGACTGTCACTTCTACATTCACCTAAAGTGATCCCACTGAGCCAAGACTGTCACGGTGAAAGGGAAGACATTTGTCATTGGCATCTAGACTTGACTTTCCTTATATCTTCACCAACCAGAATGGAGACGACAGACAGAGCTACCGGAGGGTCTGCACATTCTGTGTAAAGAAAGGACAGTGACATCACTTCCTGACCCTGCTGGGGCTTCCATTCAATTGTAGCTACAAAATACATCACACCAGAGATTTTTTTAAAGTCACATATTTTGTTTATGTAAATATAAGCATATTTATAAGGGCATATGTGAATGATGTTTACATGGATATATGTATATGTTCGTGTGTGTGTGTGTGTGTGTGTGTGTGTTTTAGAGAGGCGCATGAGAAAAAGAAGAAACATCTTATTAGAAATTTGAAATAGAAATTTTTGTTTCCACTTACAAGCAATAAAAGGCTCATATAAAAATTGGTTCATAAAGAGAATGGTCCCTCAACCTGAAGACAGCAGTTTACTATTTCATTCCTAAGATAACGTACTTACCTCCCCTAAAATTTGGATGAGAAAGATTTAATTTTTAATGTTATAAAATGTCATGTTGCTTGATCTCATCACATACTTTAAACAAAATTATATTGATAGGGGAAACTCAATAAATAAGTTTTCGTGTAAAAAAAAAAATCTCAATCCTGACTGAATCCTTTTTAAATTCTGAATCATCTCTCTTTTCTTTAGGTCTCTCTCCCTTTCACTGACCCACCTTTGCGTCATCCCAAGTGCTGCGCTGGACAGACCCAGAAAGGAAGAAGTCGCCGTTGATTTGCATGACTTCCCGGGATGACCTGAAGCTCTGGCAGTGCATGGAGTATGGATCTGCTAAAGAAATGAAACATGTTGTTCCAGCCCTTGTGTGAAGGTGCCCAGTCACTCAGGCAGAGGTGGACAAGGAGTAATTAGGGTACAGAATCCAAGTTAAAACTGAATTCTCCATCAGTCACTACCTAATTTAGAAGTCCAACAAGCAGAATACCAGCAAAGGAAAGAACAAACAAGAGGAACTGCTATCTCTTCTGGCAAACTACTGGGAGCCCGCAAGATTTATGATGACCAATTAAGGGTGTGGTAGCCCGGGAGAACAGAAGCCGCAGTCTCTGCTACGTGGAGATGAAATGGAACATTACAAAAACACCCCATTTTTAGAACTTTTCTTTTCCCCCAGCAAAACAACTCTGCCTGCATTTCAGCATGTGCCTGTACATAGAAAAGCCTTCAATGCTCCCCAGCTCAGAATTAAAACTAAAAATAAAAAAGAGAGGGCTGGGAGCTTGTTGTGTAATAAAGTAGGAAATAATTATGATAACACTTAAAAATAAAAACATTAATAAAAGTTTGGTTCCCAGAGAGAGAAATGTTATTATTCCCAGTTGAGAAGTGACAAAATAAGTTTTATGGAAGTAACTGAGAAGTCCAAAGAGATCTTAAAAGAGTTGCCAGACATTTCAACAATGCTCCCTAAGAAGGCACATAGACAATGTTCCTGCTGTATAGAATCTTTTTTTTAATGTATTTTATTGATTTTTTACAGAGAGGAAGGGAGAGGGATAGAGAGTTAGAAACATCGATGAGGGAGAAATATCGATCAGCTGCCTCCTGCACACTCCCCACTGGGGATGTGCCCGCAACCAAGGTACATGCCCTTGACCGGAATTGAACCCGGGACCCTTGAGTCCACAGGCCGATGCTCTATCCACTGAGCCAAACCGGTTAGGGCTGTATAGAATCTTTAAAAACTAGACTCATTCCATCTCATTCCTCACCTTAAATCTGCCTAAAATAATGTAAAGTAGCTAAATCAGATTATTTTAGAATCACTCTCTCGTGTCTCTCATGTTCTTCCGTATTAGGAAACATGTGACTTTCTTCTCCCACCTCTAAAACCATGAAGGTACACCAACCCTCCTACGGAAGTCCAGCTTTGTCCCACGTCCAGTTTTCCTCAAGTGGTTCTGCTACTGACGTTCATAGGCCGGTCAGCCAAAGGGCTCTGCTGTTTTGAAGCAGCCACTCCTAGCTCTGGGCACTGGCTGGCTGACAAGTGACAAGTAGGAAGCAACAGAGAGAGAAGCCTTTATCCCTGAAAAAAACAAAAATCTACAGGAGAGTGGGCTGATTCTATCGCAGAGATTGGCAAGTGGACAGAGAAAATTAAATTTAAAAACCCATGTGCATCTAAAGAATAAACCTCTTACCATCTTAATAAAATAATAGAAACACTTCTAAGAACACTCAACAATGTGCCAGAAACCACATGAAGCATTTTGTCAACATCTAATCAAATCTTTAAAACCACCCTAAGGAAAATGAAGCTTTGAACATGACAATGATCAGAGGCATTTGAGCTGAATACATCTAGCTTCAACTCCTAGCTAACCAGTTCCAAGTTGTGAGTTGTTTAACTTTAGAGGAGTTACTTTATTTCTCAGTTTTAGCTCATTCACCCCTCAGAGATGGACTCTAGCCCTTCAATAAGGCAATCATATCAGAATTTATTCTACCTCCTAAATCCATCTTAAAGATGTCCACTTTTCTCCATCTGCACAGCCACAACCCAAGTTTAAGAGGCAGATCCAAAATTTGTGGTACATGCAACTCATCCAAATCAGGAGGACGAGTTTAAGAAGAAGGCATACAAAGCTCTGAATACAAAATTAGGTACATTTTTTTTAACAATGAATACATATTTAGACTGAGAAAAGAAATCACACACATAAAAAAATTTTTGAATCTAAAAAAATACTACAAAGCTTATAAACAAAAATGACATACTATTTTTATTAATATGTTCACACACCTCTATAATTCTTCCTGCATGTTTTGGCAGCATATTCTTTGATCACCTCTTCATATAGCAACCATTTCATAAAAGAGTTTTTGGTAAAGATAATAAAGAATTCAATCTTTGCTCTAACAAGTTGAAGATAGTTAACTGACAGCTTAAAGTGTTTATTTCAGCATCACCACAGGTTACTATGGTGCTATGTAAATGTTTAAATTTTTTTTAATTTGCAAAGATCATTTTCTAGTTTCTTTGGTAAATGAACTAGATTTCAGACCACTTCAAGTTTTTTCTATGTAGTGATTAATCGTAAATACTCTTTGAACTACCAAAACTCATTAAGGAGTTTGTTGTTGATGTTCTCATTGAGAATGGTGTAGTATGAGTTTTATGTTATATTAATCTTGTCAAAACAGCCCAAAATTTAAATTTGTTCACAATATGTTTCTATGATTCACTTATCTTCATTAAATGGGTTATCAAATAATCAGCAAACCATCGATTACTTCTACTCAGAATTTGTCTCTTCCTCCTGATAAATCAATGAAATTTGAAAATTGGGGGAGTTATACAATATGCTTCTGGATGCCAGAATAATTTCTAGTGATTTTAGTGTAATCTTTATCACTTTTCATATCTCAGTTTTTAATCTCGATATCTTTGGTTCTTTAGTAAATACAAAGATTATCAAAGAAGTTTGCTTCATTTGTTTAATGAAGTACTCCAAAACACCTTTCCAAATTTTAGTTAAAATAACACATGACCAACTCAACTTCCCCTTCACAGGATCCTAAAAATGCCCACAGCCACTCCAACATCACCCTGCCCAAGTGGAAATATGGTGAATGAGCATAATGTCAGAGTGGAAGAAAACAGTTGTCGTAACAGTTGACAGCTAAAATATCTTATTCGTGCAAATATCACAAAAATATATGAATACATTGCTCAGGCTCTGCCCCAGCTTAAGAAGGGGCTCATGCAAGCAAGGGGCCCTGGAACTTAAGGGGAATCTACCCCAGGCCACTATCACCTCTCAGCTAGGCTGCTAAAGTAGCTTCCTGACTTGTCTCTGCACTTTGATCCTTATCCTCCTGCAATGCATTCCCATGTGCCAGCCTGGGAGACTTTCAAAATGCAAATTAATTCATGCCCCTGTCTTACTTAACACCTTTCTATGGCTTCCCATTACATATATAATAAAGGCCAAATTCCTTATCATCAAGACGCTGTCTAGGTCACAGAATCAACCCATACCACCACCGCCCCATTGCTCACATGCTGTCGACATACTGACCTTGTTCCCACAAGTGTCCCATGACCCCAGGGAAAGTGATACCAGTGTTTCATAACCTACAAAGCACTATATCCATGTTAACTCTTACTATTATTAGAGTCAAGAGCAGGATGCATTGAGGAGGAAAGGCTGCACATTTTGACTTTTGTCAAGGTCATTCCTATTCTTCTCTGACTCCTGTAAACACCATTCTGAACCTCCACAAAGGGAATTGCTGCAAACACAGGTCCAGGACTTACAGCCACATAGCAAGTTACCATACATGTACACATGGTACACATGTATACATACAATATGCGTAAGCAAATGGCAAGGTATTTAGCTACAGCAGCTTGCCTACACTGCCTGTATTTTATCAAATGACAGTCTACACTTCGAAACCCAGCTAGCAATTAAAATAACAATGTACGGCACAGTATTGGTTGAATTAAAATAGCAATGAAAAGTTCTAAGATTTTAGTCAATGATTTCTAACAATCCTCCTTGATCAGAAAGAGTCAATGTTTTTCAACATCATCTAGCGGTAATGTGGCTGCTCTCCCATGTCAGAGATGAAAAGAGTGGAGAAGAAAGGGCTGCTTCAGGTCATGTGTAATCAGTCGAGCAGCCAAAAAGTGCTTGTTATTCCCAGTCTTTAGAGAGCTTGTTCCCTCGACACACTGGACTTATTTCCTGGATACAGCAACATCAAGCATTTTTTCAGCAACATACAACATCTCAAAGACACACATGAAAATTTGGTGTCCAGATGAATATAAAGAGAATTGATAAAAAGAAGAGGAGAAACATTGCAGCAAACCACCCAATGGGAGGTCGTTATAACGGTTCCATTGTCTGCCTAAAGAGGAAGGTGATGTGTTCACAGAACAACGGACATGAACTTTGAAAACGTCTGTAACAACTCCCATTTCATATCTCATATAGGACAGGCTTATCATCTTTCACATGTGATCTCTCCAGCATTAAACCACTTGGCATTATCTGACAATTATTCCTTTAGGGGATGCACCATTTTCACAGAACTGAGTTTACATAACTTCCAGCTTCTCTCTCAATTTGGAGGTTCATCTTACCTGTATGTTCAAGGATTTCAATAGTCTTGTCCAAATTTAGGTGCTGCCTGACTCAAATTTCCCCCAAGTAAATTTTATGTAGAGATTAAGTAAGTTTATTTTGGTTCCCTTTGTAGGTCATGATTATTCTGCCTGTTTGCTAATGTGAAAAGATCCACTGAATTAGACTCCACTACTTCTCTGTTAATCCAAAATTTACTCAACTTCCAAAATGACCCCAAATCCTTTTCCTCCATAGTCTGTCTCCAAACTGCTCTACAATGCCATTGCCTAGAAATGCCTATAGCTTGCTCTGGTTGGTTTTTCTCAGTGGTTAGAACGTTGGCCTGGGCACCAAAGGGTAGTGAGTTTGGTTCTAGGTCAAGGGCACATATCTGGGTTAAGGATTTGATCCCTGGCAGAAGGTAACCAATCAATGTGTTGATGTTTCTCTCTCTCTCTCTCTCTCTCTCTCTCTCCTTCTCTCCCTCCTTTACACTCTTTAAACAGCAATGAAAAAAATATCCTTGGGTCAAGATTAACAATAACAAAAATGCCTTTGGCTCTGAAAGCATGATTTTGTGCTGTAATGTATACATTTCTCACGTGTTTCCTTAAGACTTTTTAATCCCACAATATTGTAAACTCCACAAGAATGGAGACTTTAAAAATTCTCCATAATATCTACTCTTCAACTAAGCATATAGTAGGCACCCATTAGATATTAATTGATATTATTAATAAAGTTACCCTCCATCCTTACATTTTTATTTTCTAATTTTAGACATCATTTTATTTTACGGTGGTATCTGGAGTCAGATTGCAAGGTTTAGAATCACAGCTCCATCGTTTACTGACTTTGTTACCTTAGACAAGTTACTTTGCCTTTCTGGGCCTCAGTTTTTTCAACTACAAAAAGAATTATCATACGAGGAGTTATGCCACAAGTTTAATGTCAGGTTTAAATATTAGTGCTTAGTATAGTACCTGACAACACATTGTTTTCAATAAATAATGCCTGATATTATTAGTATTGTTATTAGCATTAGAATGTTCCTCATTCTAAGCATATATCATCCATGCTCACATGTACTCCACAGTCAAACATCTTCTTATATTTACACAATATTTATTTTAAAATTTATGTATTTCATTGCTTTATTCTTATCAACATTGCTTCCTATATCTCATATCTCCTTCTAGTATCATGTTCCTTCTTCTTGTAGGACATATTTAAGACACAACAGTTCACAACAGAGAGCCTTATGGATACCTAAAACCCTATCAAGGGATCCTTGATACACCACATAAACATAGGCAGCAAAATGTAGGCACTTCTTGTGGCAAAATTTTTTCTGATATATTTCCTTGAACAAGGGAAACAAACAAAATAAACAAATAGAACTACATCAAACTAAAAAGTTTTTGCACCGCAAAGGAAAATTCAACAAAATGTAAAGATATCCCACTGAATGGGAGAACATATTCACCAATGATACATCTGATAAAGGGTTACTATCCAAAATTTATAAAGAACTTATAAAACTCAACACCAAAAAAAAAGAAAAGGCAAAACTGAGTACACACTTCTCTAAAGAGGGCATACAGATGGCCAATAGACATATGAAAAGATGCTCAATGTCACTAATCATGAGAGAAAAGCAAAATTAAAACCACAATGAGATATCACCCCACACCTGTCAGAATGGCTATCATCAATAAATAACAAACAACAAGTGGTGAGAATATGGAGAAAAGGGAATGCTTATGCACTGCTGGTGGGAATGCAGATCGGTGCAGCCATTGTGGAAAGCAGTATGGCGTTACTGGGGAAAATTAAAAATGGGACTGCCTTATAACCTAGTGATTTCACTTCTAGGAATATATCTGAAGAAACATGAAATACTGCTTCAAAAGAATATATGCACCCCTATATTTATCGCAGTGTTATTTACAGCAGCCAATATTTTGAAGCAGCTCAAATGACCATCAGTAGATGAATGGATAAAAAAGCAGTGGTACATTTACACAATGGAATACTACTCAGCTGTAAAAAAGATGGAAGTCTTACCTTTTGCAACAGCATAGATAGACCTGGAGAGTATTGTGCTAAGGAAAATAAGCCAGTCAGAGAAAGACAAGTAGCAAATGATTTCACTTATATGTGGAATCTAATGAACAAAATAACTAACAGACAAAATAGAAACAGACTCATAGATACAGAAAACAGACTGACAACTGTCAGAGGGGAGGGATGTGGGGGTGCTGGGTGAAAAAGGTGAATGGATTAAGTAAAAAAAAAAACTTGTAGACACAGACATAGTGCCAGGTGTTCTTATTTTACACTGACAGTTGAGGAAATGAACACTGGTTAAATAACTTGCCTGAAGTCATGCAGATTGTAAATGATGGAGCTAAGTGGTAAACATGGAAAGCCTAGTTCTAAGGCTGTCTGAATAATTATTAACAATAATGCCTTATAAATTAAAGCAAATAAACAGTGAAAGGGACAAACTGAACTTCATCCTCTCTGTGCATATAATGGTGCCCAAGTAAAGCTTTTAAATACTTTAGTTTAGATATCATGAGAAATGAATTTTAAGTGTTTCTTACACTATCTGATGCTCTCTGCTACTCTAACATTTACATCAGAAATAAAAGGTTCTTGTCGGCAGGTATGGCTCAGTGGTTGAGCATGGACCTATGAACCAAGAGGACAGGGCATGTGCCCAGGTTGCTGGCTCGATCCCCAGTGGGGGACAAGCAGGAGAGATATCATTTAGGACAAGAAGTTCCCATGACATGATTCTTGATAAATTAATGATAGTGGCCAGAACTTAGGTAGATGCCATAAAGCTCATGTCAATACCGGTATTACCTGCTTTCACACTTGAAGAATTCTCATGCACTCAGCCAAGAATTGTGTGGTACACAGCAATCCCTACTGGGTGGTTTTTCTTGGGCAAATATTTCAAATTACCCTTCATCTACAACTTAAGGTTAAAATGGCACCAGATCTGCAAATAAAACACTTCTTAAGATATGTGTTTGTGACTTCTGGGTTAAAATTATGCCTATTCCATCAGACTGTGAAGTCCCCATGACCCAGTCTACAGCACATTCTTATCTGTACCCACAGGCTGGAAATAAGCTCAACAGCAGTCAGCTCTCAATTATTTGGCATGGAGTGAATAATTGGGTGGATGGATCATATTTAGTCTAAAACCAGAAGATAGTCTGCATAAATGCAGAATTCTGGGTGTTCATATCCTACGCATCTCATGGAGATATCAACTACTTTGGGTTCTTAAGTAAAAAAGGGAAAGGTGAGATACACACACACTCGAAATTTGATTTGGTTTAACAAAGTAAAATGTACCCCACAGCTGAAAAGGAAAGGGATACTGTTGCAGGGACAAAATGACACTCCCCCCCCCCATAAATTTTTCTTCATTTTAGAAGTATTTCCATTTCCAATTTATATTTAATTTGAGAAATTTAAAACAAGCATAGTTTTTCATTTGAAAATATATAAAGAGATATATTCATCTTGTTTTAATTTTTTTAAAGAGCTTGGTGTCAGCAAAGCACACACACAAACAAAAAATTAAAAGTGGAGAAATACACACACATCTCTGGATTCCCAGGACGACAAAAGGCAACCACGTGTTTCTCTGATGTGTCACATTATGTCTCCAGGGCCATATGTGATGTGTTTCCCACACTTACAGCACCTCTATTAGTTATTTATAAGGTGTTTTTCTATCCGTAGTATACATATTTATATCTCCTCACACTCATTTATATCATGTATTCATAAATGCTGTGGATAACAAATTGGCAAGCATTTTGTTTCCTCATTCATATAATGCACACATTGTGGTATGTGCCCCTTTGGTAGAAGTTTCACAATGCCAGGTCCTCAAAGGTATAAACCAAAAATATATAGATAGTTTATTCCATCCTTATATTACTTGAGGACATACAATAAAATTCAGTTATTCAGTCACAAGAATATTAAGGACCTTGATAAAAACAGCTAATGAAAATTTGTTTACAAAATGAAAGCATCTCTAAAAGTACTATGTTACTTCCTGCCTCCTAAAAGCGATTCCAGTGAACATAATTAAATCTTTTGTTGGTAACTTTAGGATGAAGATTGCTTATTCCCCAGTTTTATAGGACACCTGTGGACAAATTTACTCTTTCAATAAAGGTCTATTGATTACCCATTGTGTTCAATGGACAAAGTTAGACTCTGTGCTATAACCATATAAAGAAAATGATTCCTGTCACAACTGTCTCACAATTGGGCAGGATAACTCCCTGGTTATTTGTAATGAATGCAGCAGATCACATATTAAAGAAAAAGTTTTTAAAAGAGATGCTATTTCCCCATTTCACTTGGTCCTCAAAACATATATTTTTTTTACTCCAGCAGGTAGAAAAAAGGGCTAAGATATTCCAGGCAGGGGAATATGAAGGGGTGAGAGGAGGGAGAGAGAGCACAGAGAAAGATAGTAACAAGCAATTTGAATAATGGTTAATATCATGAATTTGGAATCACACCAACCTGATTTTGAATCCCACTTATTAACTTCATAAGGTTTTATTCATCTGTAATTGTGGTGAGAATTCAATGAGATAATGAATATGAAATATATAGCTAAGGTCCCAAACCGTAATAAAGAATAGCGGAAGCTATTATTATTGATTTATTATTCATGCTGTTATTATGAGGAATGGCCCATATGAGTATCTCAAGGATAGGTGACTAAAGGCAATGTCCCAAAGGGCATGCTTCTCCATGCGGCAATCTTGCCTTTTTTTCACCCCTGCCCACCATTTGCCACTACCATGGAGTCCACTAGCAATGCCCATTACCCTAAACACTGCTGATTTTTTTCTTACCTTGATCAGATATTTTCCTAACTCCCATTTTGTCAGAGCTCTACTTTCTAAGATACAAAGGTGAAACTACCAAAACAAAACAAAATAACACCTATCTATGTTCAATTAAAAATTGGTTTCAATTGAATTAGTATCCCTATCCTTGCAGAATATTTCTATGCATTTCAAAGGTTCTCTTACTAAAAGGATGTCTTAGACCCAGAATTCACTGTAATTGTGAGAATTTCAGATACAATGGCAGGCCTGAGGGAGAAATTTCCACGCGGACATTTCCAGACCCTCTAATGAATTAGGAGTAGGTGGCGTCTTCTACCAACATGAAGAGCCATCTCTGCAGACAGCATGAGAGCTAGGACCCAGCTTTGCATTCCATGCATTTCCAGTTCTGTAGGTGGAAGATTTCATGACACCTTCCAGTTTATTCTTAGCATGTGTGGGTCATGAGTTATTCAGCATGATGAGACACCTATTTGAATAATAAGGTTAAGATTATTTTTAAGGCCACGGCTACCACAACTGCAAATATTATTTAGAAAGACAGAGCAGCTGAAGCCATGAATACTCACAAGACACCAGCAATAAATTCAAGAATTTATTGAGTGCTAGGAGGAACCAATCGTGTTCCTCTAATCTGGGAAAATCCGAATCTCCCTGTGCCCAAAGGCCTTGGAAGGCCCACTTGTTGCCAACTCATCCTTTGCAGAACCAGTGGGTGTCCTATCTGCCAATCTCCAAACAACCTACAAGTTTTCTGGGATCAGATAAATGAAGTTACAAGTATCCATGCATAAGAACTTATTAATATGATTATGGGTCTTGCTTTAGATGGAGGAAAGGATGCAACGGAATGGTCCTCAGGCCTGGATAAGTAAAATAATTCAGCTGCATGTTACTTAATTTAGGAGCCCCCGACCCCACAACTTCTTCAAAGGAAGAATGGGCAGCCAGAGACTGTGGCTGATTAATGCCGTGTAGGGTGTGGCTGTCTGTCTGTAGGTGCTTTGATAAAAATATGTTCGTGCTAAAGACACTATTCATTATAAGCAACATCAGGGTGTGGTGTTTCGATGTTTCCATGTTTAGCAATTATAAGCTGAAACTATTAAGTGCTTTGAAAGCAAGCCAGAAAGCAGGCAAGCTGAAAAGAAGGCAAGGCTACACCGCTCTGTATGGACATCCTTTTCTCTGATCTTGAGTTATAACAAAAATGCATATCTTCCATTCCTCTTGCCCTTGGCACAGTATCATCTTAACATGTGAACCCTAAGCAAAACTAAATGCTAAATTTGATCACCCCTGCTTCAAATAGAAAAGATTGGTATTGAGATAAAAGAAGCAAACTGTTAACACAAGTAAAATTAAATCTGTCCAGGAACCTTTATTTTAGAAAGGTTGGTATTCAAATGTTGATTCCTCGTTTTGAAACAGATGGGCTTAGCAGAAATAATTCTTACTGTGTATCACCTAAAACTTCACTATTATGTGACGGATTTACAGTTCTAGAGTGCCAGTAAAATGGCTTTACTCTTCTTTTCCCACGTGCCTTTGAACAATTCAACCACTCTTGTGGTCTCAACTATCACCCCAGGGTGAATGACTTCTATAGCCACATTTCCTCTGCCTCTCGCTTCAGTTTAACAACATTTTTGCCTACTGGTTCTGCCAGCTGTGTCTCACATTAACCTCAAACTCAAGCTGGTAGAAATGATTCATCACCTTAGCCACTAATTCAGCAAAATGTCTGGGCTTTTAATTGCTCTCAATGACATCTCCGTTTCTGTAGTCACAGACTCAGAATTGCAAAGTCACCTTTTCTCTCCCCATTTCCCCTTTTCTTTCTCTTTCTGTCCAGGAGGGTTTCTTTGACCTCTCTGCCCTGTTGACATTGTTTGCTCCTGGGAGAGGGAGGTTAGAGTCACTCTGTGCATTTTACAATGTTTGGCAGGATCCCTGGCCTCTCCCTGGTAGTTGCCAGTAGCAGTGCCCACTACCCCAGTTGAAACAACCAAAAATGTCTCCAGATATTGTCAGATTACCTGGGGGGTGGGAAGGGCTAAATCATTTAGCTATTTAGATAATCTTGAAATGTGGTGTTCTGAACAAGGATATTGGGTTACAGCAAAGAATGTAAGTATGTACTGTGGATAGAACATGGGGTTTAGGGCATTAGGTAAACCAGATGTGAATCCCATCTTTGATAATACGATGTTAGGAGATAAGAAAATCTAACTCTGCAAACTTGATCTAAGGACTAGAATAACTAATTGATATTATTTCTATATTACACCTTTTAGCAGAATGGAGTTCAGATTATTATAAATGTGAAACACTGAGTACATAGCAGGGGCTTAATAAATGTAAAATAGAAATAACATGAATACTTCATATAGATGCTGTTACAATAGCTTTAAGATGAAATTAGATTAGAGGTGATACCATGAAAGTTCCATGAAGAATCCCATTAAGACAAAAACAATAGCACTAAGGAAGTATTTAACATTTTCTGGGAAAAATGAGGGGCAAGAATGGACCTGGAGTCATTGATAGACCAGACCCTCCATAAAGCACTATACAGTAATGGCAATAATCAAATGACTTCATAATCAATCAAAAGTTTACTAGCATCCCATAGATATTAACTGATACTGTATTAACCCTATATTTTGAAAGCAAGATTAAAATAATTACTCTAGGTCTCTGAGAATCAGCCTGAATCACCTTTCTATATACAACAAAGACCGACAAGAAAGGCTTCTTGAGAGGCAGAAAACACTAAGGGGAGTGTCGTGTCATAGAAACCAAAGGAAGAAATGCTTCAAATGCAACAAATAATCCAAGGATCAAGTGGTGCGGAATGATTTTACAAAAAAGTGAAGGATTAAAACTGCCCAGCTGGATTGAGAGTCAGAAAAGTCACTAGACAGAGCAAATGCAATTGTTGGTTGGTAAGGGCAATTTCAGGGGGAGGGTCATGGTGGACACCAGACTTCCGTGCACTGAGAGAACGGAGAGTGAAGCAGAGATGATAGGTGTAGACGACACACAAATGAGTTTGGCAGTGACAGATAAAAGGCAGAATGGAATTGAGGTAGGTTTTCCTAAAAGTTGAGAAAGATCTGGTCTCATTTAAACACTAAAGGGAAGAAGCTTCTTGACATTACAAAAAGAGGAGACATGCAACAGAACACGGTTCCTGACGAGGTAAAAGGGAACGTGATCTAGACAAAGGTGGAGGGATTAGCTTAGATGACAGAACGAAAAAGATGCATTCATCTTTCACAGCAGCCAGTGGAAAGGAGGGGAGGGTGGGTCCCTGGGCACTGAGTCAGTCAAAGGAACTTAAAGGAGTTCCCACTGGATGACTTCCATTTGTTCATGAAGAAGTTGCTATCTCACCCGCTCCTCTGATTTCCTTATAAATTAGATAGCATTTTTTTTTCTTTTATCCATTTTTCATTTGGAAAAATAGCGTGCACCCACCCATCACATATACACACACACAGAAGCACGCACACAAAGATGAATATGCACACAAAACAATTTCTAACCTGTGCTCTGACTCATTAGTGCTTTCTCGAATTAGTAATATTTATATTTAAGTTACAAATCAATTCAGGATGCACTCAATTAACATATAATTTTAGAGTGGAAGTGATGAAGTGAATATCTCCTGCAAATATTTGGGGCTTTTTCATCACAATACACAGTGTATTGGAAGATCAACCGCTAAGAAATGGCCACTACTGTACGTTTTGAGTGCAAAACAAAAGTAGTTGATCCTGTACCTTGGCGAAGCTGCTTTACCTGCCTTTGTGACTGCCCAGGTTTCCCATGCCTGTGGCAGACTGGGGAGGTAGAGGAGCCTGCCAGACCAGTTGCAAAGTGCAGAACATGCCTCAGGGCCTCCATTCACAATCCAATTTGCCGTCAGTGACGGTGCCCAGTCTCAACACCGCAAGGCTGACCTTTCGACACAGGTAAGTTCAGCAACAATCACTTGGCCGCAGCCATCAATTCTGCCTAGTGCCAGAAATTCTGCAGTCTCTTGGGCGGCGGCCACTTGGCAGCAGTTTTCAGGAGCTCTGTTCTGGCACAAAATAAGGGTGTGTGTGTGTGTGTGTGTGTGTGTGTGTCTCCATAGTTAACATGTGATGCTTGCTGAAAGGGAGGGTGAGAACAGATATAGAGGGAACGAATAGAAAAAGCACTTCTTCTCTCTTTCCAGCCATTGCCACAGCACCCTAGCTATGCCCTGACTTCTATGAAGTTTCTAAAGACAAGGGAAAGGGAGGATGGAGAGAAAGAAAAGGAAGGGAGAAAATGCAAAAACTGAGAAGCAAGGAAAGGCAGGAGCTGAAAGGCTGAGTTAAAATATCATTCTGGAATGTGCCTTTGGCTGGTATGTTATTTCATCTCTCCTGCCTCTACTCCCTCCCCATTCAAACTTCCAAGACACTGAAATGCATGCAAGGAAACCCCTTTTGTTATAATTCTCAAACTTTCCATACTGATCATATGTGCATTCCTGTAATAAAATCCCCTATATCAATGGAAGAGCAAGACACATGTTAAAGTATTGTTTACTCGGGTCTACACAACACAAAGATAATCCTTGGTTAATATTTCCAGTGGAACAGACAACTGGACAACTCAGGCTAAAAATGTTCCTGTGACAAATGACCAAAAGTTCATTTCACATAGAGCTGGGAAAGAAACAGGTAAATGTAACAGTCAAAAGCATCTCCTTTGTAAAGGTAGTCCTTCCTTATATAAATTCTAAATGTGGTTCTCTAATAAAGAATATATCCACTGTACTTAATTTAGATGATTTTCTTTGGAAAAGCAAGCTCCTCTGTTTTTGTTTTACATTGTGAAACTACATCTAGAATTTAGTTCAAAGGGGGAAGTGAAGCAGGGTACCTACACTAGCCCAACATTGGAGGGCTCCTTGTCTAACCTGAGCAGGAAGAGAACTCAAAGTAACATCTAATGATGCTTTTAGTGCAATAGCTGGCACAGAGTAAATGGTCACTAAATGTTAGCTATTTTCATCCAAATGGGAGAAAGTTCAATTGGTGCTAATCACAACCAAAA
>NW_005353916.1:838570-847771 GCF_000412655.1 Myotis brandtii | reverse complement strand
GAAGGGGGGCGGGGAGTAGAGGAACAAAGGAAAGGCCAATGGTTATCTGTAGGTAATGAATGATTTTAAAGACATTAATAAGGTGGTGAAAATAGAATCCAAATTCCAAGGAAGTAAGAGCATTAAACAATAAACCTGAGCTAAGAAAATGGAGACAAGTGTAGACTTGCAGTACAAAGACAGAAAAGTGGGTATAATACAATAGACCACTCATATCAGGGCACAGCCTATCAAGGGGACCAAATTATTACCCTTCAGAATACAACATTTACTCTTCAATCAACACACCTTTTCACTTCAACGAACACTTGCTGCTATACACATACATAAGTACATGTGTATTATTTATTCATTATATGCAGACACGTTTGTAGATAGATGAAAATTTGAACCTCCAGACCCAGTAAACACATTATATAAAGCCTCAAAAAGTGTTTGTTTTAATGTAACCATTTGTTTTCTTTACTCTGCCAAGGTCAATTCAAGGATAGCTTGCTATTTTTTGGCTACCACTCCTCTTTCAAAGTTATAGAGGTGAAATATGAATGTCCTATTTGCAAGTGGCCATCACTTCAGCTCAATCGTTTACAACTTGTTAAATAGCCTTCTATCTTCAACTATTTGAATAGGCTCCTGCTGAGCCAAGATTCCTTGGGACAACTTCTGGCTGAGACCCAAGTCCTTAGTGTTGATAACCTGTCTTGCTACTCAGCATCCACCAAAATTCATAGACGATGCTGTGTGAATTGTTGAAGAAGCTGTATGTGAGTCAGGTAATGTGTCCCTCATCTCTCCATTTGTCCTGTGGACGATTTTTTTCCCCCACATCATGCTTCCAACATATATCTTAGTTGCCTTTTTTTTTCAATTTCCCCATTTAAAGGACACCCAGATCTCAATGATCTATAGTGAAGTTCAAATCCATCCAGGTATCTGTCCATATTGTCTGTCATCCCATAAGAATGCTCTCCTCATGCTTATATATTTCCTCATCTGCAACTTTGTCATTAACTTTCAACTTGACCTTCTTTTATCTTCTTCTTTTATAATTCTATAATTTCCTCTATCTGAATTTCTCTCTATGGAGTGGTGAGTGAAGTTATTGTATGCAGTAAGATTTATTTTTAATTATAGTTATTTTTGTTTTGAAAATAATTAAAACACATTACAAAAGATGGATATTGGAACACTTACCCCTAGACACATGAGTTTGTTTTCTTGTCTAAAATTTTTTTGCTTAGTTATAACTCTGCTTTGAATCTTTTTAAAACAAATATGCATATAAATAATTACAATAGTATGTGTATAGTTTCCTATAATTTTTATACTTAACATTATGACATAAGCACTTTTTCATGCTGATAAATAGATCACAGAAGTATGACTTTAATAGCTATATAATGTGCTATAATAGAAACTATTTTATTGCTGGACATTTAATTTATTTCTAATTACTTACTAATATAAATAATGCTCCTATGCATATATTGGTAGATATAACTTTTCCTCCCACATTCTGGACTATTTCTTAAAATTATATCACAGCAGTTGAATCTGTAGGTAGAAAACAAATATTTCCAAATTTCCCTCCTAAAATTATACCATTTTGCTACTATTAGGTACAGATAGATAGCAGTTTTGTTGTAACCTCACAAGCACAGATTGTATTAATTTCTAGTGCTTGTTTAATATATTAATACTAGAGGCCCGATGCACGAATTCATGCACCAGTGGGGTTCCATGACCTGGCCTGCAGAATAAGGCTAAAACCAGTGCTCTGACATCCCCCGAGGGGTCCCAGATTGTGAGAGAGCACAAACCAGGCCGAGGGACTCCACCGGTGCATGATCGGGGCCAGGGAGGGACGCGGGAGAGCTCCAGGGCTTGTCCAGCCCATCTCGCTTAGTCCCGATCAGCCCGGACCCCAGCAGCAAGCTAACCTACCAGTCGGAGCATCTGCCCCCTGATGGTCAGTGCACTTCAGAGCGACTGGTGGACCGGTCGACTGTCTGCTCCCTGGTGGTCAGTGCACATCATAGCAAGTGGTTGAGCGTCCTTCGCATATCATTAGCATATCTACGCTTTGATTGGTTGAACAGCCAGCCAGATGACTGGACACTTAGCATATTAGGCTTTTATTATATAGGACAGTGATGGCGAACCTTTTGAGCTCGGCGTGTCAGCATTTTGAAAAACCCTAACTTAACTCTGGTGCCGTGTCACATATAGAAATTTTTTGATATTTGCAACCATAGTAAAACAAAGACTTATATTTTTGAAATTTATTTTATATATTTAAATGCCATTTAACAAAGAAAAATCACGCATGTCATAGGTTCGCCGTCACTGATATAGGATTATACTCCATAGTTTTTAGCTAAATGTATCAACATGACATAATTTTAAACTTCTTCCATGTTAATTTCTTCACTTTACAAATTCATATTCAGAATGTTTACCTTAACTGAATAAAGTCATAATGGCACAGAAAAAAGATAAGACCAAATAAAGTATTGCTACTTTATTAAAATTTAAACATTTATAAAGATAAGGACTTGCTTATCATTTATAGAGCAGGGCTCTTGTTATTCTTATGTTCTCTTCTACCTGACTATTACCAGTTGCAAAGCTCCATTAGGCCACCATTTCACATTTAAATAACCCGACTAATTAAAGCTTTATCCATTAGAAATGACCGATGTGGTATGTTTAGTATAAAGACACTATAAAATCCAATACCCCTAAGTCTGTCATAATGTTTTATTACACGAAGCACCTCAAGAGATGGACCGGATCTTTTAATTGTTCTTCAGGAATTTAAAGGTGATTAAATCACATAAATGTGATCTTTTAAATTGTGGCTATTCATTAACTGCACCAGTGGTCACTCACATGCTAACAAAATGGCCAGTATTAGGAGGATCTAGCCCTCAATGGCCTTCATGTTGCATTTGTAATTTCACAGCAGTAACTGAATCAATGTACAAAAATCCATTTCCTATATCTCACTATATATCTTCCCACTCTTACAAAGGGGAAAATGTGGCTTAGTGATTTAATGAAAGTATGTTGGGGAGGCTACCTTAAAAGTGACTGAGATTCAATGTAAATTTATCATGTAACTAACAAATCTGTTGAATTTTCTTGGGTTGTATCACAGATGTTTCAGGAAAGAAGTCAAAGTCCTCTTTTGCTTATAGTGTCGACAAATTTTTAAGAAAATGTTGATGGTGTTTACTGGCTCAGCAAAGAGTAAAGGGTTGTCTGAACTATGTGAGGTACAAATAATTGACAAAATTATGACTATAGGTTAAAGGCTGCCTCAGCATGAAAAAGAGACGACCCAAAGAATACACAACCCCTGTCTTGTGCAACAGAGACTACAAAATCATTTCTTTTCAGCTGTTCATAGATATTTTTATTTTTTGTGGCTAATATCAAACTTCTTACTGCTACTTCATGACCAACAAATTTCATCAAACTTTTCTGTGTATTTTTACTAATTGGTCTATTGGGATCAAATTTTGAACTTTGGCAAAATAGCTAATCTGCAAATGACAAACAAGGATAGATTTCTAATAATTAGCTCTAGAACAGCTATGAAATCTTATCATGAAATATAAGGCCTTATGGGTTCCTTTCCAACGAGGTACAAGACACCATACTTTGTAACCAGGGAGTCAACTATATTCCTTGTGTTTAAATTGTGGCTATTCATTAACTGCTCCAGTGGTCACTCACATGCTAACAAAAACCCATTTCCTATAGGAAATGTGGCAATTTCTCCAGAGGACATCAACCTTTTTTATTTGATAGTCGAATTCCTAAGTATAGATGAAGATTCTCTGAAGAGTATAGAGACAAAGAAAAGATTGTCACAGAACCATGGTGCCCTCTGTCCATTTATCATATTTGATGATTTGCCTCTGGGTTTCATAGAAATAAAAAGGCACTAGGAAGCTTAAAAACCTATTAATTCCCTTACTTCTAGGCATAATCCTACTTAAATCATTCTAAAAAGATTTATCTTATTTTTCAAGGGAGTGAATTTCACACACTGTATTTAGAATATGACCTTCACATAAGTAACAAAATGGACTTACAGAGGCCACTTTGGGGTTATGAAATCCTTGACACTTCTTAAAGTTGACTCATTCAAAGAAAATGATTTGAATGAATTAATGGACATTACCCTTTTAAAGTACCTACACAATTTCAGTATTTGAATGACAGCTAGAATCATTTAAAATTCCTGTAATTTCTAGAAAGATGTAAACATTTTGGAACTCATTCATCTCTTGCTTTGTTTAAAGTCTTCAGTTTAGCCAATACATTGCTTGCAATCTCAGCCAAGTAATGGCTCCTCTTTTCATGAAAGACTGGGGTTGTTTTCTTTTTAGACCCTGCGAAGGATAAGTTTTTTGACAATACAGAATACCTATTGAATAGTTCACTTGGTCACCTGATCTGATACCAAAGGTTCTTCTATTCTCTTTCCTCTTTCATTGGCCTCAGTGTCAGGCAGAGAATATCTATATATCTTTTCCCTGGTGTTTTGTTTTCTGGAGAAAACGTTGCCACAGAAAGGCATAAATAAATCAAATTCTTATTCCCAATTTGGCTGATATCTCCATTCTGTCCTGTCTTTGGCTCTGCCATATTTCTCAGAAGTGTGTTCTGCTCTCCAGTGAGTGGTTGGTCTATGACAAGCTCAGCAGAAGGCCAAATACAGGAATAAATGTCATTGGCTCTTGTTGGCCAGTTTGTTTCTGCAGCAAAGCCATTACCCAAGACTTTAAAATACTCAACACATTTTCACAAATGGACTAATGTATGAAATGAGAAGTGAAATCACAGATTTTGTAGAATTTTGGATTAGTTGATAACATTCCTTGGGAGTCAGGAAAGAGCTCTTCTCCTGGTAAAAGGATTTAGTTATCATATGCGTATTTATTATATTCTCAAATCTTAATAACAGAGTCAACAATATCCACAATTAAAGAGCTATAAATTTAGTTGATAACATTCCTTGGGAGTCAGGAAAGAGCTCCTTCTCCTGGTAAAAGGACTTAGTTATCATATGCATATTTATTATATTTTCAAACCTTAATAACAGAGTCAACAATATCCATAATTAAAGAGCTATAAACTGAAACTCAAAGAGTTAGTACCTCATATCCCAAAGAGACCCATCCAAAGGAACACATGGATCATGATTTCTTATTTTGCAACTCACTAGATTATTTTCCTTCCCATATGGCTGACTTGGTTGCTATCCAACTGAAGCAGGATCTTTTACCTAAAACACAGCATTTTTCAATTAACCAAATACATAAGAGAGAAGGGATTCTTTTTAGAAGTCAAGGACTGATCTCTCCTGGAGGCAAGCTACTGGGTTTGATGGACCAGAGGCCAAGTGGGTAATGACAAATTCCAGGTTTTTATGTTTTGGTTCCTTGAGTGCCTGAAATCATGTGGAATGAGATTCTTTTCTGAGACACTGCAGTGATGACAGAGAGAACATAGTCTTCAAACTCACATGGTTTTAAGGAATGAAATGTATAGGGAGCTTTGGGGAGGACAATAGAAGAAGAAGAAAAAAAGGAATGCAAGATCTGTCAGAAAAATTCCTCAACTCCTACTATAAAACTTGCCTTCGAAGAAAGACGGTCTTGACTCACAAAAGATGGCTTGTGGAAGAGTAACTGACATGTATCAAGAATAAAGAAAAACTGTAAACAAAATAAATTAAAATGAAGGGGAAATTTAAGAGATATAAAGAAAACAAGGTTTGAAGTCTATGAGTTTCCAGTAGACCAATCTGAGTGGACACTAGCTCTCTCAGTTTTCTGTGTGTGGATTTGGAACAAATTACTTAATTTTCATTAGTCCCTTTTTGCCCAATGGGAAAATTAGGTTATTTGGGAAGACAAGTGAGTTTGAAATTTATTATAATTTAGAACCATATTGTGCTTACCATATTGTGGCCAACAAATATTAATTTCTCCTATGATATTAATCTGATCTATAATCTCATTTAATAAAACATAGTTTATGTTATACATATTGTCCACTGAGGCGTGTAACTAAAATTTACAATGGACAAAGAAAGATAAGACAGTATTAAAATATTTAGGAGATTAACTAAATAAAGAATAAATTAATTCCAGTTTCTAGTTCTTGCTCTACACACCTTGAAACATGGGAAATATATTTATTTTAAATGACAAAACATCTTTGTGTTCAATTCAGAACATTTTATAGCATATCCTTTTCTTATATTACTGTAGCTACAGAAATGTAACTACTTCAAAGTTATCCTGTTAAAAGTATTTAATTTGTTCATTTAAAAACTCACAGGTAATATAAATGAAATTAGTTGTAATTAGCCAGACCTTAATTCAAAACTAGATTTGGCCAGGGGACTTTGGGTCTATCATTACTAGATTACTCAATATTTTTTCAAAACAAGACAAAAATCCTTATTATTATGTAAAATCTGTGTTAAATGTTTTCTCAAAAAATGTTTTTAACATTCCATGGTATGAAATACTCATATCAAAGCACTGAATACAGTTGATGGGTCACTGCTTTGCAACCTATAGTGTGACATTATTCAAGGAAGAATGAGTTGTCTGATGTTGCAGTGAAAAATCTAAGATTTAGAATCATTGCTACTCGCAGGACATGAAGTAGTGGCAGTCCTTGAAAATGAAAAGTCAATACCACAAATTGTTTGGTTACTCTTGAAAGGAAATCCCAGTAATTCAGTCTGCTTAGTAACTCAGCATTAGTTAGTTATGTGAACCTTTCTTGTTCCCTAGGATCCATCTAAGAACCTATGGTTTGTTTTAATTATTCTTAGAGCTGTTAAACTAATAAACTGTAGGTACTGCTCACAAAGAGCTACCTGGCATATTAATATGATTCATTTATACATATCAGATATTTGAGAAAATATTTTGTAACAATAAATTGTTATAAAAGTAGTCTCACCGTTGTTTTACAGTTTTCTCTGATCATACAAGAAGAATTGTCCAAATGCTATCACAGCACAGTTCCATTCTGCTTATAAATTCATCCACCCAGTTTTCCCTAGGAGTTGTTCCTATCTATTGATATAACAGTTCCAGGACAACTCACCAAACATCAATTGGCCAAAAGTTTTTTCACCAAAAATCAATGGGTTGAATAAACAAGTTGCTGAATTTCTATATCTTTGCTGAATTTTCAATACCGTATATTGTTAATATATGATAAAAATAAGACTTCTGCTTCCTAAAAGATAGAGTCGGCATATTTTTCTTAATCCTCCCACTAATACAGACAATAACCGTAAAACATTATAGAGATAACAATAACATAGAAATCAGTAAAAAACAGAGAGAAGAAGGCAGAATGGCTAAGGACTTTGGAATGACATAGTGATGAGCTCCTTAGACTTTCTTTTTGTCTCATACAAAAAGCAATTCCAGATTTGGAACTAAAGAAGCTGACAACTCAGAAACGCCAAGTGCAAACAAAAGAAAAAAGGGGGGAAAGCCCCATCAAAGATTACTCTCTCTAACCAAGGAACCAGAAAGGGGCAGACTAGAAAAAGCATAACAATTTTAAACCAAGCAAAATAGAGACAGACTCATAAATAGAGATCAGGCAGACAGCCCTGGTGGTGGTTGCAGGGGTGCAGTGGGGTTGCTGGGTAGAGGGATTGAGCAAAAAAGGAGAGAGAGAATACATGTACATGGACAACAATGTGATGATTGTGGGGGGAGAAGGGAGGTAGAAGAGGACATAGAGAAAATCAATAATGATGGAAAAAATAAATTTTTAAAAAAGTTTTAAACAATGATTTCTCTACTTCTGCCAAATAACATAGGGATGTGGCCATATACATCTCCACCCAAGCCAGCAAAGGCCCAGCAGAGACTCCCACCCTACCTGAGAGCAAGGATGTGCCCTTCCCCTTTTCCATTGGAGTGGTGTCCTTAAAAGACTAATAGAATCAAGACCTTTAATACCACCCAGTGATAATTAGGCCACTATTTTCCCCAATGGTGTCAATGGAAACCATGTGATGAGCAAATGCTGTACTCTTACCTCTCCTAGCTAGGGAGTTATCATGGGGGTCTAATGTAGAGATAGAATTCCCAATCCCTTTCAATAATATCCAGGATACAACCCCTCCCTGCTCAAGGCCAATGGGGAACCTGGACTTCTAGCCTCACGTAGCAGGAAAGAGGTTGTACCTCCTCCCCATCCTCCTGCTGGAGACGTGCCAATATAAGCCAGTTAAAAAGAAGACTTAAATAACATAACATGTCTCATAACATAATACCCAAAATGTCCAGGTTTCAACCAAATAGCACACATAATTACCAATAATTAAAAGATCCCAAATTGAATGAAAACAGACAATCAATAGATGCTAACACTGAGGTGACAGGAAGGTTAGAATTATCTCGAAAAAAAAATATTTTTAAAGCAGGCATCATAAAAATACTTTAATACACATTATGAATATACTTGAAACAAATAAGAAACAGAAAGTCCCAGCAGAGAAATAGTTAATATAAATGAAGACCAAATGGAAGTTTAATATCTGAAATATATAAGAACCAGAATAAAAAACTGAATAGATGAAGTCAAGATCAGAATGAAAGAGATGGAAGAAATAAGCATTGAATTGAAAGACAGAACATCAGAAATTATCCAATCTGAAAAACAGAGAGAAAATAGACTGAAAAAAATTAGCAGAGTCTCAAGGAAACATAGAACTAAGATTGAACATTCATGTCATTAGAGTCCCAAAAAGAAAAGAAAAAGAGTGTGAGGTTTAAAAAGTACTTGAAGAGTGAGGTTGAGACAGCCCTGGTGAGGTTAAATCGGCCCCGGTGAGGTCGAGACGGCACCGGTGAGGTTGAATCGGACCCGGGGAGGCTGAAATGCCCCCGGTGAGGCTGAGACGGCCCCGGGGAGGTTGAATCGGCCCCTGTGAGGTTGAGGCGGCCCCTGTGAGGCTGGGACAGACCCTGTGAGGCTGAGATGGCCCCTGGGAATCTGAGAAAAATACCACATGAACTCACTCATTTATGGATAATAAGAACCATTATAGACTGATGAACAAAAATGGATACGGAGGCAGAGCAGCATTGAGCAGAATGTCAAACTATAGTGGGAACCCTGGGGAGGGTTGGGGGGGGC
>NW_005353916.1:784390-836721 GCF_000412655.1 Myotis brandtii | reverse complement strand
GATCAACCAAAGGACTTATATGCATGCATATGAGAATAACTAATGGACACAAGACACTGGGGGGTGGGGGAAGCCGGGGGAATGTCAAGGGGGAGAAAAAAGGAGACATGTGTAATACTCTTCGTAATACTTTAAGAAATTTAAAAAAATTAAATAAATAAATTAAAAAGTACTTGAAGAAATAGTGGCCGAAACCTCCCCAAATTTTGCAAAAGACATAAATCTATAGAGTCAAGACGTTAAGTGAATCTTAAACAGGATAAAGCTCAATAAATCCACATCAAGATATATCTGAGTCAAATTCTTGACAACTAAAAACAAAGAATTAACCTTAAAAGTGATGAGAAATACCTTACCAATAATGGGGTTGGGGATCTAATAACAACAAATTTCTCATTACAAACCATGGAGACCAACAGGAAGTCACCAAAATTTTTTTAACTGCTGAACTAAAAGAACTGTCATCCAAGAATTCTATACCCAATGGAATGTCTACTCTGGAAAACAGTTGCATGTGGTTTTTAAAATAAAACATGTAACATAACACACCAATTATACTCCCTAGCATTTATCTCAAAGAAATAAAAACTTATGTTCTCACAAAAACCTGTACACAAATTTCAAAGCAGTTTTATTTGTAATAGCCAAAAATTAGATACATCCCAGACATTCCTCAATAGGTGAACAGTTAAACAAATGTCGTATATCCATACCATGGACTATTACACAGCAATAAAAAGGAACAAAAGCATCAATGCACACAACCTGAATGCATCTTCTGAGAAGTGTGCTGAGTAAAAAGGCCAATCTCAAAAGGTTATCCTATATAATAAAAGGCTAATATGCAAATTGTCCCCTTGGGAGTTCGACCTGGATACAGGAAGTTCAATCGCTCACTATGACGTGCGCTGACCACCAGGGGGCAGCACGAAACACGGCGGGCAACCAGCAGTGGCAGTGGGGCGCTGAGGGAGCGAGGGAAGGAGGAGGCAGGGAGGCCAGGAGGTGGGGAACCTGATCGGCCCTGATCGCCAGCCAGGCCTAGGGACCCTACCTGTGCACAAATTTTGTGCACCAGGCCTCTAGTGTATTATATGATTCCATTTATATGTCACTTATGTTATGAAAAAAGTTACAGAAATGGGCAAGAGATTAATGGTTGCCTGGAGTTCAGGAGGTAGTGGGGGCTGGAGGAAGTGGATGTAGCTATAAAAGAACAACATGAAAGATCTTCATGGTGATAAAAATGTTCTGTACCTTGACTGTCAACATCAATATCTTGATCATGATAATGTCCTATGGTTTTGCAAGATATTACCATTGGGCAAAACTACGTAAAGGGTACACTGTGTTGTTGAATTACTTCATATGACGACATGTGAATCCTTTCAAAATAGTTCCATTTTAAAAAATAAATCTGACAGGGCAAGGCTCTTTCATTCTTATTCAAAAGACTCTCCCTGCCTTTTCCTTGTACAGTTATAGTCAGCAGTTCCATGACACTTCACCCAGGGGCTTGGCAGGCAGCACTGTGGATAAGTGCAAGTTAGAGCAGGAAGAAAAAACAAGCAGGAGCCAAGTGATAACTACAGCTGACAGACTGGTTTATGGGATATATGGGCCGACTTTTTTGGACTCCCCAAAATAACTGGGAAACACTCGACCATGGACTTTTAGACTAGTAAGGGCTCACTTGAGTAATTGTGACTTTATTTTAAAATCATGGGCCAGTAAAAATAGAAACATCTGTGTTTTAATTATTAATGTGGCTTTGACCAGCAGATTCATTTAGTGCTTATCCTATTTACCTAGTTAGGGTAATATTATACTCTAATTCCTAGAAAAGGATACTATTGTAAATTCTCCAAGGTACAGATTAACAACTTTATGTTATCCCTACAAGTATTCACCAATTCTCTGTGTGCAGTAGAAAGCGAGGTGCTATACAAAAGAAGTAAAGAAAGGGAGTTGCTGCCTTTGGGAGTTTACAACCCAAACCAGAAAATATGTACCTGAAGAAACACAGAAAAGAAATAGCCAGTGCGTAAGCACTAACCTGTGCTCTTTCATGCACACATCACTGCCAACACCACCAATGACCCCCCACGAAACTATACTCTTCGTCTCCCCATGTTAAGCTCAGGCTTAGATGTTTCCATACCTGCATGAACCATCTGGGCCTCACACCCATCTGGATTGCACACCTGAAACAGTGGTGAGGAGGACAATCATTGTCTACTTGACAATGATTTACTAAGGGCTTACTGTGTGTCATATTCCTTGGTAATTATTAGGATCATAAAGAAGAATAAAACATGGCCTTACCTCTCCAACCTCGTTGTGGAGCAGACATGTCAACAAATAACACAAATCAGAGTGATTAGTGCAACAGTACACGTCTGGGCAGGGTTGAGTAGAGGCATAAAAAGAGGCTGCAAGGAGTGCCCAGTTTATGGGCATTATCACCTGCACTTATGCCAATCTCTTTCCTTGAAGCAATGAAGTAAAATGGGGCTGTCATTGGTGTGACCTAGGGTACCTGCCTATTTCCCAGGAAGTTATGAAATCCAACTGTATAAACTATAAGGGGGCTGAGATATATGCCCAATTGCCACAAAGGTATCAGTACTGTTATGTGACTTTTGTGAACCACAGTGGCTTTTGTGAACCTCACTTCCCTCATATGTAAAACAAGAGGGCATATTGGCTCTAAAAGACCATCCCAACTCGAAGTCACTGCCTAATCACCATCTACTATTTATAAAAAGCAATTAAAGCAATCTCAGCTCCTCTACTTTTTGTGAGGTGAACTTGGGCAAGTCACTATCTCGCCATGCCTCGGTGTCCTCATGGGCATAATAAGATGACATCTCATGGAATTGTCAGGAAGATTCCATTGGGCTCACCAATGTACCAGTAAAGTGCTTGGAAAGGTACCTAGCACATACCAAGAGCTGCATTGATATAACCTACACCATTCTTGTTTTTATTATTTTAGATTTCCAATGATATTTAAGTATTTCACTTCAAGTACTGAGAAACTTGACTGTACATGTACAAACTGTTTGTATATTCTTCCCAAGAGTCGCCACTAGGAATTCATAAGTTAACAAATCAATGAATCCAATCCTGCCAAAAGCATATTCCTGAAAAAAATAAAGCAGTTTCTTTGGGGAACCACATAATTTAGAGGATGTTACTACAATATTTAATATTAACATATACAATAATTCCCTCCTGACCTAAGCCACTAGGAATTCATAAGTTAACAAATCAATGAATCCGATTCTGCCAAAAGCATATTCCTGAAAAAATAAAGCAGGTTCTTTGGAGAACCACATAATTTAGAGGATGTTACTATAATATTTAATATTAATATATAAAATAATTCCCTCCTGACCTAAAAAAAAAAAGAATGCATACTTCAAAAGCTGCCAAGCACTCAAAATGACCTGAACACCTATTTTAGGAGCCACTAGGTCCTTGCCTTTCAAGGTAGTCGGCATTCCAGCAGCATAGGCACTGGATTCAGTGAGTCTTACTCGGGGCCCAAGATTCCACATTTGTACAAGCTTCAAGGGTCACTGTGGTGCTGGTCCACAAACAGTACTTTGAGTAGCAAGACACTAAGCTGTGGCAATCAGAAACAGACTTCAAAATAACTGAAATGACTGAATTCGTTGTGCCAAAGTCCCGTTAATTGACCGAATCTGGAAAATGTCTTACTCAACACATTGTTCAGTCACAATCATGCTTATAAAGTATTTCAGAACTTAGATGGGACTCTGACATAAGTACATATATAAACATAAGAGGTTCCGCATTGGCAAACATGTGGCTTGTGATTTAATTTATATAATAAAATTTTCACAGTTAGAGTTGAGCTGACATAGTCTTCATAAGTGGGCACACATGACGGGGGAAATACCCCCTGATTTTAATTTGGACGACTGTGGGAAGGTCTTTATTTAAAGACGTATTACAATCATTGGGAAGATGGAATTTCAATCTAAGCATGGTATTAAAAAGCGATTGTGGTATAGTCTCTGCTTTTTAAAAGTCTAGTAGGGCTTGTGTTTTTCTATGAATGGTGTGAATTTGACCCTCAGAGCACTATCTGTCAGAATCTTAATAGTTAGTTGTACAGTGTCTAAAGATTTAAGGTTAAAATTACATATATCTGGGTGTTTTTTTAAAAAGTGGCCTAATTCCCAGCAGCTGGAAGTGTCTAAAGATTTAAGGTTAAAATTACATATATCTGGTTTAAAAAAAAAGTGGCCTAATTCCCAGCAGCTGGAGTATAGTGTGGCAAAGGCCTACTTTTTGGATGGACTTGAAATTAGAATTAAAACCTTTTCTTTAAAGACATAAAAATGGAATTTTGTTGAAGGGAAGGAATACTGTAAGTGATACAAAAGGGGGATTTAGGAAGACGTGAAAAGCAAACTATCTTTACAACCAGCTCTGAGAAAAAGACCAAACAGTTAGTTGCTACAACAGATGCAGCAAAGTTACTACTCTCCGAGCCGCTGAGTACTTTGGATGCTTGAATAAACCCCCTCCAAGCCTTGGAAGATGTATGACTTTGGGATTTCAGAGCTTTCCAAAAATACACGAAATGCAGAAACACTTCCCTCCTTTGCCAAAACACGTCGGCCCTTTGTTTACATTACATTTTCCCTTTCTATATGTTGGAAATAATAAGACCCCTCATACATTGATAAGATTGAACATCGGGTAAGGCAAGTGGGAGGCAGCTCAGTCAAGTCTGTCTTGAAATCTTCCTTCACACCTCTCTCTGAAATGTAAATATGGACGCGGTCCAGCTTTCCCAGTCCAATGACTTTGGCTGAGGGCGGTTGGTATGGAAGTCATTTCCCTTCTAGGTGCAGTAGCTGCTTTCCACAGACTCAACAAAGACACGAAATATCATTAACATCTGATTCTGAAAAGGTTGACAACCACTTCTTTGTTTTCCCCAGCAGTCTGGGGAGAGCTGCTGCATATTACTCTATCGTGAGCAAAATTATACCTATTAGGCTCTGATATGAGTATTGGAATATTTCTCTCGTTTGTGCACAGCATTGGAGCTTGAATGTGCCTATTGTTTTCACAGTATCCATTACATATTTTAAATGGCATGGAATGATCATATATGTAAACATTACTTCAGCTGAGGCTGAGTGATGCTTGGCAAAGCAAGAGTGGCTGTCTGACCTCCTTGGGCCTTGGTTTCAAGGAAAGAGGTGCCAAGGGACTTTGGGGGTGGGGGGTGGCTGATGGGTACAGACAGGAGAGCGATGGATTGACCAATGGGTGCGGCTGCATTAAAGAAGTCCGACCCCTTCGTTTGACACAGATGAAAAGCTGCAGGCCTTCAACCAGCCTCTCTAGTTTGTGGCATACCGAGAGAGGATGAAAGGCTTGCCTGAGGGTCTGAAATAGCACGAGGGAAGAAACTGGAAGAAAGGGGAGAAAGCTTACTGGTTACAGCTTCAAGATTCATGAATGTAAGAAAGGTGGGGGGGGGGATGCCTCCACATTTAAAAGCATTTCTAAAATAGCCATTAATAATCACATTCTCTCAGATAAAAGCAAGCATCCTAAGCTGCTTTTTAAGCACTGATGTTTTCCTTTCAGTGTTCAGAATAGGAAATGGAATTAGCCTGAAAACATGAAATCAACTGATTAAGAATTCTTGATTGTCTCTCATCATTGATGTTTCTATCTCTCCCTTCCTTTCTGAAATCAATAAAAAATGTATTTTAAAAAAAAAGAAAAAAAAAAGAAAACATGAAATCAACTGATTAAGAATTCTTAAAACTTCCCAGGGTCGTGAGGCACCCTGGATGGCTACACTCCTTGGGGTCGCAGAGCTTGTGAGCAGAAACATTTCTGCACACAGGACGTTGATGCTTGCAGCAACCTGTAATCGTCATAACTGACAGGGCTGAGTGTGCGCCTTCACCCCAACAGCTCAGTCCTGAAGCCCTCTATTCATGTTGGATTGTTTATTGATATTTTTCTAAGCAACACTCTCAAAATTACCCTTGCATTTGACTCACCATTAGTCTACATGTACACAGCATTTTCTGCCTTTTTAGATTAGATTTGGATTTCCCTGATAGCCAGGAACACAAATGCAGGGAATAAGGAATAAGTAGTTATTTGAAGAATTCGGACCATAGTGATAGACAAAAAAATCTCCTCAAGGCCAAATGTACACAAAATGTTTATTGTGTTAAATAATTCTTTTTCCTTGATAGATGGCTCACACTCACTTTTAGTCTGAAAACCTGGCCTCGGGCAACCTTACAATAACAAACTAATGGCTGTTTACTGCTGTGAAAAGAAGCAAAATTACTTCTTTAACTCTTTACTAAAGTTATTCTACAGCAAATCAAGTTGGCAGACATATTTTTTAGCACCTACCCTATGGAAGTCTATATGCTAAGAAGAAAGAAAAGATATATGAAAGAGTGTCTTGTCCCCCTCTAGATTTTAGCTTCTTGTCGGCAAAAACATAGTCAAACTGCAACAAAAGATTTAACTGATGAGAAGAATCAAAACAAGAAGAGACTCATTGGCAAGTGAGTGATAACAGACCATAGATGCCACTGGATGTCAAGGCAGAAGTGATCTCCTGGCAGGGGAGGGCTTTATTAAGAAAGTGAGGTTTGCCCACCAATAAAATCATTGCTATTTATCAGAATTAAAAGATTAGCAAAAGGTAGTAATGTTTCCCAGAACAATATTTTAAATCGTTTTCTTTCTGCTTGTCTGGCTTTTTTCTCTGTTAAGATTTCTTTAAATAGCCGCTCTGCTTGTCAGTAGGCTGTCTCTTTTTAAAAACATGAGACATCTTAATGATCGATCAATCCAGTGACATTGCAAAAGATAAGCTACAGCACTAGCCTGTTGGGGAAACTCAGCTGTGCTGTCTCCTGCCTATTATGCTGAAATGAGACGGAGGCAAGCTGTCCTCACTGCCACCAAATACACTCCCCCAAGCACATCTGCACCATCACACTCCAGGGTCCAGGCCCTCCAAGCTTTGTTTATTCTTTATAGAACTACATGCTCACTTACCCCCATACATGTATATACACACAGGCGCACACACGCGCGCACACACACACACACACACACACACACACACTGCACCATCTTGCTCAAGCAATAGTGTAGCTATAGCCCATAAGTATAAATAGATAAGTTTTCTTTTTGAGCAATAGAAGAGAGTTTCTATTTCTACAGACATTATTAAGCATATGGGAAAGTCCAATGTGTAAGCACCATACTTTCCAATGAGGTTATGATTTTATTAGTCCCAAATAAAGGGTGACTGCGCAGTAACTCTACCATTAGCTCACGCCACCCAAAGGACAATGGTGGCAGTGTTTCCCAAGAGCTGATGAGGATTCCAGGTGTTTTGGACTCGGGTGATTATTCTCACAACACCGGCCACTAGTCAAGTTGCTGTTTTAAGTCCCAAGTGTAAAGTATTTGTTTGTAATGTCCAAGGCAAAGTAATATCTAGATTATTTGGGGGGAAAATAGTTTTGCAAAGAGAAGGGCTGCAATTTATTAACTCTTAACAGGTGTGAAACAGAACCATTTGAAATTGCCGATTTGTTATTCAACCCAACATACCTTAAACTGGAAGGACTGTATAAAAATCTACTGCCATTCAGAGGAAATAACCCAAGGAGTTTGTAAATCTTCGCTAGTTCTTAAGCAATCTAGTCACATTTCGTAGTTCATAACACTGACTGATCTCTTTTCCATGAAATGAAATCTGAGCTAAATTCCATTAACACCTCTTCCCTTAGTTGACATTTCTCCTGCCCCAGGGCTCTCCCCTCTTTAGAGCTCTTTCTCTAACCTCAAGTAGGAGGAACACAACCTGGGGAGTAAAGATGCTACAAGACTCAACTTGGTACAGGATTCTTGCCCACCTTTGCCCCTGATAAACCAGGTGGTCTCATGAGTCCAGTTCATTGATTTTTCTGTCACTCTGGATTAGAGGATCACTTGGATCCCTGACAATGCTAACATGTGTCTCCCTACTTCTCCAAGAAGTATTCTTTCTCCTCTCATCAACCTTTCCCCACTCTTTGGGGAATCTCCACACGTTGAAAGGGAGCCACCTGAGATATCATCTCTTTTACTTGGGAAGCCAAACTGGGTTTTCCTCAACCTCCCACCTTCACCAGCTCAAGCTTGAAAGAAAATGCACAGATTCAGAAGGTCAAGCAGCACCAAAATTATAAACTCAACCCAGAGCTGGCCTATGCAATTAGTATATAAGAAAGCAATAATTAAAGATAAAGGGTAGCTTGTAATGTTGTAAACTGACTAAAGAGGAAAAGCATGTGGACTTTTGAAGGCAAGTTGTAACAAGGGTTTGATGTATTACCTTGAATCAAGTAGAGTCTCGTGTATTTAGCAGCCAGTATGTAGTTATACACCAGAAAGGATCTTAGAATCTAAACCCCTATAATGCAGGAGGAAAGCGCGTACTTAGTTTATTTTCTCAGATTAAATATCCAGCCCTAAAGTGATGCCATCATAATTGACATTTTAATAACAATCCTGACAAAGTACCTTCTGCATGTTGGATAATATACAGTTATTTGATACCATGGGTAATAAAATTGTATTTTAAATACCACAGATTCCAAAGAAAAAGAAAGCTTCCACTTAAAACTAAATCTCAACAAGGAAAAAAAAAACAAAACCAACACTAATTACTATTTTTCCCCAAGAAGCTCTCATGTTTTAAACCCAGTGAGGGGAGGATAAGACATTTTCTATTTGCAATGCAATATTCGATTTGCCTTATCTTGATTTAGGGACCTCTGCTCTGGCCGCTGTTTTTGCTTTGAGTAATAAAGCATCTGTCTCTGACCTGGGGACTTCTGTCCTCTATTGTCATTTACATATAAAGCTGTGGCAGCCTCACTTGTTAGGGTACAAGTAGGATACAGTTCAGAGTCTTCACAGGTTTTAACACCCTCTGCCAATGCCTTCGCATAGGTCAGAAATATCTCCACCCCTGGTTTCTTTTCCTTCTCCCCAAAGGTCACTCATCTTCTTTCTCTCTCCCCTATTAAATATGTCCTCCTTTCAGTCCTCAGAGTAATCTAAAACTCAACTCTAATGCTGACCCGTCTCTGATTAAAGCCTTTTGGAGAAACACTCACTTTAGAAGAGAAAATTAAACTTCTTAGCAAGGCCTTATACCAGCGGTTCTCAACCTGTGGGTCGCGACCCCTTCCACAGGGGTCGCCTAAGACCATCGGAAAACACATATATAATTACATATTGTTTTTGTGATTAATCACTATGCTTTAATTATGTTCAATTTGTAACAATGAAATGGGGGGTCACCACAACATGAGGAACTGTATTAAAGGGTCGCGGCATTAGGAAGGTTGAGAACCACTGCCTCACACAATCTGAGTCCATCCTGACATGACCTCAAAACCTGAGTACTCTCTGACATTCTCACCAGTGCTATCCCAAACTCCCTTGCTTCTCTCTGCCTGGAACAACCTCTACCCCAAGGCTCCCCAACCCATCACTATTCCCCATGATTAATGCCTACTGATTATTTCTATACCCAACTCGAGTACTACCTCCTTTGGGGAGGCCTTCCTAAACTCCCCAATGAGTTAGCTGCTGTCTTTTTGGGTTCATCTGAACACTGCATAGAAAGCTTATATGACGCACTGATTAATATTCTTTGTTCATAGTTTTGTCTGATCTCCCAGATTGTGAGCTGTCTCATTTAAACATGTGTTTCCCCTGTAATACCGAATATGCATTCAGTTAGCATTTGTTGAATAAATGAATGAGCAAAAGAAAAATCACTGAAATGTTTTCAAAGGCCTTAGTTCTCGTCCTTTCCTCGTTTACATGACTTCCTCCACCCCCAAATCTTGTGATGGTTTCCAATGAAGTCACACATGTTCTCTTCCCAGCCTCCAGAAAGATGGGGCAAAGAGTGACAAGCAAGGCTAGTTACTGTGCTTTCGTTACAAAGTGCTTTTCACATTACACGTCTGCCACCCATTTCAACCACCGGCATCCTTCTCTTTCACAAAAATGAAAGTGATCTCAAAGATCTGGAAGAAAGCTAAGTAACAGTTAACTTAGATAACTAAGTCATGTTTGAAACATTTAAGGCTTTTGCTTATTAACATTTTATTGACAAAGACTTCTGAATCCCCATTCCACTCAGTGGAAATGAAGCTATTTCATCCAGAGATTCAATCCGTTCTTCTAGCCTTCAAATCTAAAGTGGCAGGCAGCCTGATGAACCTGATTCTTACGCTTAGATCAGCCTATTTGGCTGTGCTGCTGGATGCCAAAGGAAGAATAATTTCACTGGAAAAAATGATCAACCGGAGCCACCAATCACGAAGGTAAAAACACGGCAAAGACTGAAAAACTGAAAACAGGAGGAGGGTATCAGGTAACATTTTCATTGGGACTGAAATCCTAATTGGGAGGATAAGTGCTCATTACAGACTCTGTCCCTGGAATATTTTGGCTTGGAGATTCCAATGAGTGTTAAAATCATTACCAAATGGCCCCAATCTAAACAAACACCCACCTTTTCCATTTCACACTGAGATGAAATTACTTTGCTGTGTACAACTGAACAAAACCTGGGCTGGTCGGTTTCTCCTTTCCCTGAGGGGCTGTGAAAGCTTTTGCTTTTTCTCCTCATCCCTCTGCTTTTCAAATTTAGATGTTGGTCTTCTGAAAAAGTTTGTATCAAGCACTTAGACTAGAGCCTGACTTAAGTGACACCGGCATTTCTGCCCGGTGCAGAGCTGGTTTTCCACCTGAGCACACACACGGAGGTGCCATAGGAGCAGAGGAAGCTCTGACAAGCATCTTACAGGGGAAACACAAGCCCAGGGCTGTTTATAACAAGTCATCAGGCAGCAGAAGCCAGTTTTGCCAGAGGGAACGAAGCAGCGCGAACTGACAAAGACGACGATGATACTGATGATACTGAAATGCAAGAAAGGTGTGGTTTCGGTGGGAGAAATGTCCCTCCCGTATTTTTAATTACTCGGGATATCTGTGGCTTGTTCCTAATGGACAGACCAGGAAATGCAAAGTCTTTCTCCACTCAGCCAGGATCATTAGCATGCAGGAACCTGAGGCTTTGTGCCTAGAGCAACTTTTTATTATAAAGAAGATAAAAATGATGTATTGTCTATTATATTCCATCAGCAGAAATCGCGAAGATCATAATACATGAAATATAGCTTTGCCTCGCCTCTCCTATCAATAGATAGATTGGGAAGTTCAGTTTGAGGGCTCCAGCTCGCCTTCCTTTTGATTTCAAGAAATGCACATAATGAAACCTGTAGAGCAAATCACTCAAAAGGGGTGATTGGAAACAAATTAAAAAGAGCAGTGTTTAAATAATTAACACCTGCCAAACGAGAAAGAAGGCCCTTATTGCTAATATTAAATCACCTCCTTTAATGTCTGAAACAGATGACAGTAAGTAATTCCAAACAGTCAAGACAGGAAGCTCATTTTTAGTTCTTGGAAAGTTGAATAAGCTTCAATAAAGTTCACCAAAAGAAGGAAAAAAAGCTTCATTTGATTCTACAGAAAGCTGGGCTTGCATTAAACCTTTTCTTGGTTTAATACACTATAAATGAACAAACTTTAAGTCATGGTTTAAAATATATCCATTATTCAGTAAGCTAATGATGTATTTCCACCTGGTCGCCGTGGAGCCTTGTAAGTAAAAATTTCTGTTACCCAGAAAAAATATTAGCCTTGCCAAGTTTCCAGTCAATAAATATAACTCACAATAGTGGTGCCAGATAGGCAAATAAGGATGCCCCCTGCCTGCCCACCCACCAGCAGGAGAAAACCAAAAGCAGAGTATTATCCTAGTCTGGACCAAAACTGAACATTTTACAAGCACTGAGCAAATAATCCTTAACTCTACTAATGCATAAAGAAAAAAAAAAGAAACATACGAGGGTTGGATTTAAAGAGAACTAATGAAAACTCCAGCAGCTCTGCATTCCTGTCTCACCTGGGGTTTTATATCCAGTCATTGAACTAGACTTGAGTGACATTGAACCAGATTCATAGCCAAGGGCTCCCTTCCAACTCAGCCCCTTGGGCTGCAAGAGTTGGGAGCTGCCATGAGGTGCTCAGCTCCGAATTCCAACACCTTGCCTAACCCTGCCTCCAGACCAGGCAACAGTGAGACCTCTGTGGTCATGCTTCATTTCTCTTTTTATTTTAATTATATATTTTTTTCATTTTTATTGAACTTAGTGGGGTGACATTGGTTAATAAAATATAGTTTTCATCAGGTGTACAGTTATTTAATATATCATCTGTATATTGTACTGTGTGTTCACCACCCCAAGTCACATCTCTATCCATAACCATTTATCCACACATTACCCTCTTCTACCTGCCCCCCGCCTGCCCCACCAGTACCCTTTCCCTCTGATAATCACTCTACTGTTGTCTGTGTCTACGAGAGTTTGGGGTTTGTTTGTTTGTTTGTTTGTTTGTTTGTTTTGTATAATCCCTTCACCTTTTCACCCAGCCCCCCTCCCTTTTAAAAGTTGTCAGTCTGTTTGTTCTCTGTATCTATGAGTCTGTTTCTATTTTGTTTACTTTGTTCACTAAGTTCCACGTGTAAGTGAAATCATACTGCACTTGTCTTTCTCTGACTGGCTTATTTCACTTAGCATATTCTCCAAGTCCATTCATGTTGTCACAAAAGATAAGATTTCCTTCCTTTTTTTATGGCTGAGGGTATTCTATTGTGTACCACATGTACCACAGCTTTTTATTCACTCACTCATCTACTAATGGACACTTGAGCTGCTTCAAAATCTTGGCTATTGTAAATAACGTGGCAATGAACATAGTAATGTATACATTCTGTTGAATCCGTGTTTTGGGTTTCTTCAGATATATTCCCAGAAGTGAAACTGCTGTGTCATAAGGCAGTTCCATTTTTAATTTTTTGTGGTAACTCCTCAAAAAATTCAACAGTGGTTGCACAAATCTGCATTCCCACCAACAGTGCATGAGGGTTCCTTTTTCTCCACATCCTCACCAGCACTTGCTGTTTGTTGATTTATTGATGATAGCCATTCTGACAGGTGTAATATTTGAACTCATTGGGGTTTTATCCATTTCTTTTTCTTTGATGATTAGTGATATTGAACACCTTGTCTACTGGCCATCTGTATGTCCTCTTTGGAGAAGTTTCTATTCAGGTCCTTTGCTCATTTTTTAATTAGATTGTTTTTTGGTGTTAAGTTTTATAAGTTATTTATAAATTTTGGACATTAACCCCTTATCAGATATATTATTAGCAAATATATTCTCCATTCAGTGGGTGTCTCTTTATTTAGTTGATGGTTTCCTTTGCTGTGCAAAGTTTTTTTTAATGTAGTCCCATTTGTTTATTTTTTCTTTTGCTTCACTTGCCTGAAGAGACATATCAGAAAAAATGTCTGAGATTTTACTGTCTGTTTTCTTCTAGAATTTTTAAGGCTTTGAGGCTAACATTTAACTCTTTAATCCATTTTGAGTTTATTCTTGTGTATGGTGTAAGAAGGTGGTCTAGTTTCATTTTTTTGCACATATCTGTCCAATTTTCCCAACACCATTTATTGAATAGACTATCTTTACCCTACTGCATATTCTTGCTTCCTTTGTCAAATATTAATTGACCAGGAAGGTGTGGGTTTATTTCTGGGCTCTCTATTCTGTTCCATTGATCTATATGTTTGCTTTTATGCCAATATCATGGTGTTTTGATTACTATGGCTTGCAGTATAGTTTGATATCAGGTAGCATGATTCCTCCAACTTTGTTCTTCTTTCTCAAGATTGCTGTGGCTATTCAGGGTCTTTTGTGGTTCCATATAAATTTTTGGAATATTTGCTCCAGTTCTGTGAGATATGCCATTGGTATCTTAACGGGAATTGCACTGATCTATAGATTGCTTTGGATAGTGTGGACATTGTAATGTTAATTCTTTCTCTCCATGAACATGGTACATGCATTCACATATTTGTATCTTCTTCAATTTCTTTCTTCAGTGCCTTATAATTTTCTGAGGATAGACCTTTTACATTCTTGGTTAAATTTATTCCTAGTATTTTTTTATCACATTTAAAAATTCCTAGGCAATTTTTAAATGTGATTGTTCTCTTAGTTATCCTTTCTAATAGTTCATTATTGGTGTATAAAAATGCAACTGATTTCTGGATATTTATTTTGTATCCTGCTACTTTACTGAATTCATTCATCAGTTCTAGTAACTTTTTGGTGGAATCTTCAACGTTCTCTATATATAATATCATGTCATCTGCAATTAATGAGTTTTACTTCTTCCTTTCCAATTTGGATGCTTTTTATTTTTTCCTTCTTGTCTGATTGCTGTCATTTTCCCCTCACATATCCGATCAGTGCAGAACCCTCCCTTCACATGGCCAAATCTTGGTTTTAGGACTAGTAAATAATGCTAGACATGCACTGATGGTCCCTGAGACTCCACCCCACTACAAAAGTGTGGGAGCACCCCACGGGTGGCAGTCAGGCCTGGTATACACTGGGGCATTTGCTGAGTGGCCTCAGGCTCAGCACTGGCACTAAATTTGTACCTTTATCAATTGGGTGAACACCACTCACCCCTACGTGGCGTCTCACTGAGAACCTACCTCAGGCAACTTAAGTACTGCCAGAGGCACTTTCAGTGACTGAACCTAACAGGCAGTCAGCAGGTGGAGGCAGGTGGAGGCAGGCGGAGGTGGATCTTCAGCGACAGGACTTTTGCTGACCTGTCCCTTAGCTCAGTGCTGATAAAAGCCAGCCTTGGTATGCAGCTTAGTCCATCCTACATACACCCAGGTCTAGCAGAGGCAGCCACAAACTGTGGATCACTTTGTACCACCAAACAGGTTGCCCAGGGCCAGCCACAGGTCTGATATTGGCCTGCACCAGAGTCCCTCCCAAGAGGCCCCTGAACCAACACACCCAGTGGCCAGCTTCAGACATCAGAAGGGTGGGGCTGTCGGGAGTCCGGAGGGTTGGGCTCATGAATCTCCCATGAGGGGAAGGTGCTCATCACGCTTGGGGGAAGGTGGGGAAGTGGCCCTCACCCCAGAGCCACGCAACTCAGTCTGTCCCAGATTCTGCCCAGACCTCAGCAGGGTGGAGCCACCGGGAGTCGGGAGGGTGGGGCCACTGGGAGGCTGTAGGGTAGGGCTAGCAGATCTCCCATGAGGAGGAGGAGCCAGTTAGGTTCATGAGAAAGTGAGTTGAACGGCCCCCACCCCAAGCCACAAAACTCAGTCACTGACACCCCCTGAGTCTGCCCAGACCTCTACACCCTGATCCAGGCAGCTGACTACTCAGCAGTGTGCAAGCTCTGCAAGGTGGGGCAAGAGGGAGTCCAAAGGGTGCGTCTATTGCACTCCTCCAGGCTGATGCCATATGGATGTCTGCCCAAAGATGTCTGTGGTATGGCAGAGTGACTCAGTACAGGGATCCTGGTGGCTGTCTCTTCAGCAGTCTTCCCAGAGCCACAATCCCCAGTCTCTCCTCACAAGACTCAATTCCCCTCTGCCCTCCCTCCACCGGAGCCCATGGTGAATGGCTGAGATTTTGTGCATTGGCCCTTTAAGAGGGCATCTGTGTTTCTGGCAGACTTCCATCTCTCCTTGGTGGACTGAATCGCAGCTGATTTTCACAGCCAGAAGTTACATGGGCACCTCTTCCCTGCTCTGGTGCTCTGGGCTGGGGAACCTGGCTTGTTGTTGAGACCCCACACTTCTCAGAGGAACCTTTGCAGCTGAGATATTCTTCCAGAATCTCAGGTACTGCATGTGGGAGCAGGGCCAGCCCTTTATGTATCTCCACCCTTCCCACCAGTCTCAATGTGTCTTCTTTTGCAAATCCCTGTTCATAAAACTTCTGTTCAGCTAGTCTTCAGTTGGTCATGCAGGTTGCTTGCTCTATATTTTAGCTGTAATTCCAGTTTGGTCCTAGGAGGAGGTAAGTGTAGTATCAACTACTTTGCTGCCATCTGGATCTCCATGTTTCATTTCTCATTTTGTTTTGTGGAAGGTAACAGTTGAGGAAAATAGAAGATGTTGATGACGGCTAACTCCCCTTCACATTAATAGGATGTGTATCATTCATTTTAACTGGCATCAGTGTTGCAGCCTTCCTATAGATTAATGAGGTTCTTTGACAACCCAGATGCTTCATATTAAAACATGTTTAGAAAGTAACTACTTGCACCTCAAATGGCCCACTTGACGCATCTCAGCTATTTAACAGTTGTTCTTTTTTTTGCCTTCCCCAAAACTATAAATGGACACTGTCTCCACTAACAACTACCTGCTTGTAAAAACCTGAGCCTTGTTAAAATCAGCACAATGTGAATGTTTCTGATATGAGAACCAGTGAACTTGTTTACATCCCTTTTCTCAAACACAGCTTCATTATTATAACAACTTTCAGAAAAAAATTATTGTCTGATCTAATAGCACATTGCCCAGAAAGGAGATGGTACTGGCTACCATCTGATCACAACTCATTGGTAATCTGGTTCCTCGGGGGGGAAAAATATGACATGAGCACCCTCCTTTTTTCTTCTGTAAAACCAAAACTCTTCAAACAATTACATTTTCACAATTTAGTGATTGTGTTCTTGGCAGACAGACTATAGAACCCAAAGAAATGCTCCCAGTGCAAGGCTCCTGGTTGATGACAGAGTCTGAAGAGGTTATTCATCCCCCCAAAACCCAAGCATGACTTTATTCCCTTATCTGGGCAAACACTATACAAAATTGTTAGTACCACTTAAAGTAAAAAGAAGAAGAAAAGAAACAACCTAGTAACTCTTAACCAAGAGTAGGAAGGAAATGCTACCTAAAGGTAGACACCCAAGCCCACCTAATCCCACAAAAATATATTTTTTAACATAATCCTATCTTTGTGGAAAGCTTCTAAAACCCTGATATGTTAGGTTCCATTATTATTCCCAAAATATGAAAAAGTAAAGTGAACTAAGTTAAAATATAAAGGCAGTAAGGACTTTCAGGCTACCCTTCATTCTCTTTCACCCTTACTTTAAGAAATGTGTTATTATTCATTATATCCTGTAAATCAGTACCCATGATTGAATCCAAGATTTTGCTTAGGACTTGTGGACATAGCAAAAAACACAAGGTACTTGAAGTTATGAAACGCAGGTTTCTTTCCATCTTCCCCACAAAATCTCAAATTATATAATGACTGCAATGACTTAGTTTTCTTATGTGTAAAGTGGGAACAATTATGTCTGCATAATAATATCATGTAGGTTATAAACATTATAAGGTTACAAACACAAAGGTAGAAATGAAAAAATAAATTTAAAAAGTAAGAAGAAAGAAGGATGGGGGAGAGGGAGAGAGAAGGAAAAAGACAGGAAGGAAAGAGGAGGAGAAGGAAGGGGAGTGGAGGGGAGGGGAGACATCTCTACCCAGTCAACATATTACATTGCATTTTAATGGTATGCCTCAGCAAATTAGAAATGTTGGCAATTTGGATTAAATGAACCCAATTAAAACTAGCATGAGGGTCATTCTCATATCAGTATATTTCCAGTCTCTAACATAATGCTGTAATTTTCAACTTTCATGTTTGTGATTCCAAAGATGGCAAGCCCTGGAGTAGACAGTATGAAATAAGATGACATCCAACATAACTTATTGTATTGCTGACTATTCCATGAAAGCTAGTCTTGCCAGTCTGTTCTTTTATAGAGCAGATAATTGGCATTGTCACAGTCTCTGCTTAGTCCCAAGAAAGCCTAAGACAAGGTTAGCTATGAGGAGGACACCCACAAGTTTTGCCTTAGTAATAGTTTCACATGAGTTGCTTTTTCCACACTGCCTTTTTTATGTTAAACTTCATATTTCCATCTTTCCCCCCTCATTCCATTTCCAGTTAACTCACAGGGCAGCACAGTAGTTAAAGCTTTGGAATTACACAGACTGTATTAAAATCCCAGTTTTGTCTCCTGCTAGCTATATGACTTGTGGAAATTATTTAATTCTCTCATTCCTTTCCTGGACAGACATTTATTGTGGACCTACTGTAAGCAAGCATTGCTCCAGGAAAATTAAGAGTGAAAAAGGAGATAAAATTGCTTCCTTTGTGGAGCTTACATATGAGTATGCTCCAAATCACTACCAAAAACAAAAATGAGTTTTTAGAAAATGAAATCCAAGCAATTCACTTAGCTCAGTGCTTGGAACATAGCAAGTGCTCAATCAATGGCAATTTAAAAATTGTGTCACCAAGGATGACAGCTGAAACAGGGAAGCTCCTCCCTCTCTGAACAGTATCAAGAATTATATAACCACGACTTCCATGTGAAGTGATGGAGTCAGTCATATGTCCAAAAGAACAAACGCAGCTGGTCGGTTCAAAGTCCCAGCCTGGGTATAATATAGTAGATTTGCCATCATGCCTAAGCCACAATTCTTGCCATCAAACATATGTAGAAACAGGTCTTTTCAGAAAAGTATGCTCTTGAGAGAAATAGTAAGAGGGAGTACAGCATAGTAGAACCAGGCAAGCATATTTAGGTATCATTATTAGCCAAATTTCTTACTTTCCTTGAAACCCCATTATAAACATACCAATTGCATGCCTTCTTTCATTTATTCTGCTTGAAATCCTCTTCCCCAGATACCTGCTTGCCTTTCTCCTACACTGTTGAAATGTCTGCTTGTCTTAGAGAACTTCCCTGATCAACTACATAAAATGGCAGCCGCTCACACCCCAGTCACCCTCTATCCCCTTATCGCCTTTCATTTATGTTCCCAGCATGTGATCCCACATGGCATTAGAGTCTTGTTTGTTTGCTTGCTGCTAGCCTCTCCACTGGAGAATGTTTGTACCAAAATTTGTCTTTCTAAGGACTATTGAAACCTCAACACCTAGAGAAGGTCTTGATCCAAGGTGCTGCTCCATATATATCTGCTTCAAAAATAAAATAAATACATTAAAATTGCCTACGATTTCACTGGGATCACAGACCTATTGAAATCCATTTATTAGATGATGTTGTGCTTAAGGGTGTCCTTCGACCCCAAGTTACAAATCTCTACCTGAATCCTAGCTTGTTTGTTGAACATTATCAATAATAAACAATTAACTCTGGTATATCAAATATTGTTCTCGGGTTTTTTTAGTTGAGGTCCTTTCCAAATATGAAAAACCCTAGAGGCCCCAATACCTTAAGTAAGATAAACTAAAAACACAAGAAAGCCTCTTTAGTTTGATGTAATCCCATTTGTTTATTTTTGCTTCTGTTGAATTTGCCTGGGGGGACATAGCCAAAAAATATTTCTAAGACCAATGTCAAAGAGTTTACTGCCTATGTTTTCTTCTAGGATTTTTATGATTTCTGGTCTTACATTTAAGTTTTAATCCATTTTGAGTTTATTTGTGTATATGATGTAAGAAAGTGGTCTATTTGGCGGGGGGTGGGGGGGGGGAGGTTTGTATGTAACTATTCACAAAACCATTTATTGAAGAGACGGTCTTTTCCCCATTGTATAATGTTATCTCTTTTGCCATAGATTAATTGACCATATAAGACTGGGTTTATTTCTGGGCTTTCTATTCCATTCCTTTGATCTATGTGTTTGTTTTTGAGCCAGTACTGTACTATGCTGTTTTGATTACTTTAGCTTTGTAGCATAGTTTGGAATCAGGAAGTGTGATACCTCCAACTTTGTTCTACTTTTTGAAGATTATTTTGGCTATTCTTTTGTGGTTCTATATAAATTTTAGGATTATTTGTTACAGTTTTGTTAAAAAATATCATTGGTATTTTAATAAGGATTACATTGAATCCATGTACTAGTATTGCTTTGGGTAGTATGGAAATTTTAATGATATGAATTCTTTCTAACTAAAAAGCCTTTGCACAGTGAACAAAACCATCAGCAAAATGAAAGGCAATCAATTGAATAAGAGAAGATATTTGCAAAATATGTATCTGGTAAGGGTTAATATCTAAAAATATATAAAGAACTCATAAACTCCAAAAAAAAAATCTGCTAAAAATGGGCAGAGGTCCTAAATAGACATTTCTTCAAAGAAGACATACAAATGGCCAAAAAACACATGAAAAAATGTTCAACATCACTAATCATCAGGGAAATGCAAATCAAAATCACAATGAAAGCCCTAGCTGGCTGGTGTGACTCAATTGGTTGAACATCATCTCATGCACCAAATGGTCGCTGGTTCAATTCCGGTCAGGGCACATACCCAGATTGTGGGTTCAATTTCCAGTCAGGGTGCATACAGGAGGCAACCGATCAATGTTTCTCTGTCACATGTATGTATCTCTCTCTCTCTCTCTCTCTCTCTCTCTCTCTCCTCTCCCTCTCCCTCTCCCTCTCCCTCCCCCTCTCCTACTCTCCTTCTCCTACTCTCCCTCTCCCTCTCCCTCTTCCTCTCCCTCTCCCTCCCTTTGTCTCTAAAATCAATTTTTAAAATCCCACAATGAAATATTACCTCACACCTGTTAGATTGGCCATTATCAAAAAGACAAGGAATAACAAGTGTTGGCTAAGACGTGGAGTAAAGGGAGCTTTCGTGCACTGTTGGTGAGATAGCAAATTGGTATACCGGTAGCCACTATGGAAATTGGAAAATGGAATTACTATACAATCAAGCAATTTTACTTCTAGATATCATCCAAAAAAAAAAAGAAAAAAATTATTTGAAAAGATATATGCACCCTTATGTTCATTGCAGCACTATTTATAATAGCCAAGATATGGAAACAACCTAAGTGTCTAACAATAGATAAGTAGGTAAAGAATAATAAAATATTACTTAGATGGTAAGAATGAAATCTTACCATTTGTGATAACATGGATGGACCTAAAGGTTACTAAGGTAAGTAAAATAAGTCAGACAGAAAAGGATAAATATTGTATGATTTCACTTACATGTAGAATCTAAAGAATAAAATAAATTAAAAAAACAGAAACAGACTCATAGATATAAACTCATGGTTGTCAAAGGGGAAGAGGTGAGGGGAAGGATGAAAAAGGTGAAGGGCATAAGAGGCACAAATTTTCAGTTATAAAATAGTAAATAAGTCATGGGGATGTAATATATAGCACAGGAAATGCAATCAATAATATTATAATAACTTTTCAGGGTGTCAGATGGTTACCAGACTTATCATGGTGATTAGGTGTTAAGTATATAAATGTTGAATAGCTATGTTGCACAGCTTAAACTAATAAAATGTTATATATTAACTATCTTTTAATAATAATAAATTTTAAAAAGCCTAGCCTGGCCAGTGCAACTCAGTGATTAAACATCGACCTATGAACCAGGAGGTCAGTTGGATTCCCTGTCAGGGCACATGCCTGGGTTGTGGGCTCAATCCCTACTAGGGGGGAGTGCAGGAGGCAGCCAATCAATGATTCTCTCTCATCATTGATGTTTCTCTCTCTCCCTCTCCCTTCCTCTCTGAAATCAATAAAAATATAAATAAATAAATAAATAAATAAATAAATCTATATATAAAACCCTGATATGCAAATAGACCAAACGGCAGAACAACCGAACAACCAGTTGCTATGACGTGCGCTGACCACCAGGGGGCGCGCGCGGAACATGGCAGGCATCGGCCGCAGCAGGATGGTGGAGCAGGTGAGTGGGGGCGCCAGACAAAGGCGGGGCACCAGTCGTTGTCATCAGGGTGAGCCTCTGGTGGTTACTGAAAATTCTTTGCTCCTGCGCACGGTGGTCCCGCTGGGTGCTTGCACCTGCTGCCGGTGCCGGCCCTGCTTGCACCCACTGCTGGTGCTGGAGCCGCCTCTCGCACCCACTGCTGGCGCCCAGTGCCGGACCCGATCACTCGGCGCTGTCAGCAGGTGCAAGCAGTGGCTGTCGGCCCCGATTGCCCCTCAGGGCTTCTCCACCTCCCCTTGTTCCTGAGGGGTGATCGGGGCCGCAGCCACCTCTGGGACCAGCTGCTGGCCACAGCCCCGCTCTCACCCACCCACTGCCGGTGCCCAGAGGCAGGAGGGGCCAGGCGGGGGCACGGAGAATGGGCTGAGACCCGCCCCTGTGCCCACCGCACCCTCACAGCTCACAATTCCTTTCAAGGTGCACAAATTCGTGCACTGGGCCCCTAGTAAATAAGTAAAAAAAGCCTGTTTACTATCTTTCCTTCATTCTCTAAACAAGTAGTTCTCTTTAGCCAGCAGCAACACCATCTGGAAGGCCTATGAAAATGCATATGGTTGGGCTTCACCCCCAAAGCTTCCTGTTCAGTAGGTCTAAGGTGAGACCCTAGAATTTGCATTTCCAACAAGTTCCCAAATGATGCTAATGCTTGCATTTCCAACAAGTTCCCAAGTGATGCTAATGCTTGCATTTCCAACAAGTTCCCAAATGATGCTAATGCTGCAAAAAATAAAAACAAAATAACTGCTACAGCCCTTTACACTGTCACCCTAACGTTGCCTCCATTGACTCTATAAGAAAAGCAATGATCACATTTACTTCCTGATTTAATGAACTTGAAAGTTATGTTCTGGGAGTGTGGGAATTTTTTTTGTTTTAGTTTCATAATGAAATCTAGGCTTCAGCATCATTAAGCAATCTGCTTCATAATGAAAATTAATTATTATGGTCATTAGATTAAATGGCTTCTGTCATCTGCAAAGGAATAATTGGTACAGAAGATTGTTTCATAAGTAAGAAATAATCAATCAGCAAAGGCTGGCTGTACCCATGATTTTTTCTCTCTACTAGTTTCCATTGGACCTACCCAGAGTCACTTAAACTGGATATCACATTTTTAAAAAACACATACCAATGATTCATTAAATTTAACTATTTTAAAATTATTTTCTGTGCCTGCCATATTCCTGTATACTATGCATTCTCTTTGAGTTAAGTTTTCATGTTGCTTAGGATCTGGGATGATGACTTATTTTATATAACTGAAAATATGTTTCTTTTGCCCTCACTATTCATTGACAATTCAGCTAGATATAAAGTTTTAAGATAACAATTATTTTTCTGCTCGTAATCATTTTCTAACATATATATAGAGATAGAGATAGAGATAGAGATAGAGATAGAGATATATACAAATCCTCACCCCAGGATATGTTTTTATTGATTAGAGAGAGAGAAAGAGAGAGAGAAAAAAATCAATGTGAGAGAGAAACATCGATCAGTTAGTTGCCTCCGGTCTGTACCCCGACTGGGACTGGGAATCAAACCCACCACTCAGGTATGTGTCCTGACTAGGAATCAAACCAGAAACCTTTTGGTGGATGGACAATGCTCCAACAACTGAGCCACCCCACCAGGACTCCTCTAACATATTTTTGCTGAGGTGGAAAAATCTATTTTTTTCTAGATATTTTATCTTTTCTTTCTGGTAGCTTTTATGACTTTCTCTTTATGCGTAGTATTATGTAGCTCCTCACACTGTTTCTAGTTGGATGTATTTTCTTTATCTGATTGTTATTTATAGTGCCTCCTAAATATATGGCCGTGAGGAATAAAATGTTAAATGAAGCTGGGGTCAAAAATAAGGTAAACTCTCAGGAGAAATGAAAAGATCTATTACAAATCAAAATTTTACAGTAAAAGAGGAAATCTAAAGTTAAGAGAGACATTCAACTATTGAAATCAACTATTGGAAGATTAATTTTGTTCGTATGAAATCAACAAACTGAAGGAAAGCACTTTCTCCCCCAGGCACATTCAACAAACACGGCACCCTTCAGCAGATTTAAGGTAATGTGATAACATGACATTGGAAAAGCTGGTAGTGAAAATCAATGAAGGGAGCAATGGGAAATATGTGTAACTGAAATGTCAGAATTGAAACCATGCAATGCTTAGAGGAGAGGGTCATGGGAGAACACCTATTCTATGAACTCTAGATGTAGGTCCCGCCTCTTCCACCCATGCTGCTGAGCTTCTGACGGTGGCACTTTTCAGGAAGGGGAGTCATCAATTGCCAGAGGGGCCTCCCTGGCAATCAATATCCTTCAAAGTTTTAAAACTGCTTTTTTTCATTTTCATTGGCTTTTTTTTTTTCCATTGGTTTCTAAAACTCAACCTACTAGAAACTGGCTCTCCCTCTGAGGCTATTTACCTATTTGACTAAACACACAAATCTACAAAGTCATCTAACCAATATCACCAATACTGATTTCACACCTACGTCTGTAGGGTATCAAACTTAAAAAGTACTTATTGGTGAGTGGGATAGGAAAAAGGGACAAGGTTATAAAAAGAAACAGAAAACTTTTTCCCTATCCTTAAGAGTTTAAAATCTGCTTTGAGAGACAAAAACAAACAAAAGTAATTACATCAGAATAATACAAATTAACATATCTCCCAGTAAGAATATAAAAGCAATTCAATTAGAAAGGAAATTTTTTCCTTATGGATTAGCATAAAGCGTTATCAAATGCAGACTCGGATGCATCTGTGGGTATAGATAAGTATTCCTATGAATGGGAGGCTGATTTTGACCCCAATATACTCAGGAAACAAATGGATGTTGACATATGCAAAGACAACTGGGATCATTTAAAATGATAAATAAATGACTATATTAAGCAGCCTCAATCAAGCATTCTTTGCAGGGGTACCATGCTACCAAAGTTTATCATATTTGCTTTGAAAAAAAAAGTTCTTCATACAGAAATGTGGCTAATTGTACATTGTTCTAAATAATATCAGATGTAGAAGGTAGCAATTTAGGGAAGATTGCTCCTAGGATAACAATATTGAACAAACATAATAATAATGGCCTAGCATGAATCCCAAAATAGGGTCAGCTATTCTACATATGCCTCCCTCCCTCCCAAGGGGGGACCAAGAGGGGCCATGTATTGAACCCCAGGCAAACTGAGCCATGCGCTTTCCATTTTGAGCGAACTTCTTGCTCCGATTGCAGTGTAAGCATTTGACTTTTTTATGAGCGGCTTCATCAGTACCATCCAGAAAAGGACTTGAATACAGAGAGTCCTGTGACCATGCAATCTAATAGTCTTCATTAAAATGAAGAAACTGATACATCCATCTACCTCAGTGGGAGTTAGTTGCTTACATGTATCTGAGGGACTTGGCTGAGTACTCCCCCGCCCCCAATTCCCATTGTTTATAACAAGTCTTTTATCATCTTGAAGTCTGAGTTAACTTTTCTGTCTCTACCAGTTTAGTTATTTTTCCATTTGGCAAACTCTAGCTTTTTCCTGTTGTCTTCCCCTTGGGGCATGATTTAGCATAGTTGCGCAATGTTTATTGTTTGTTATTTTTTTGATTTTTTGATGTCATCCTTAAAGATCTCAAATCTTCTTCCCTGAGTGGTATTGGGAAAGCGAAAGATTTCCATGCAGGGGGAATTTGGGAAGATGAAATCGTTGATAGAAACCTGGGGCTTTATTGGTAAAGCTGTTTTAAGTATATTCAGCAAGCTGTTCTCCTAGGGGCTATTTCAATAGATCCCCCCACCCCTGCTCCTCAACACACACACACACACACACACACACACACACACACACACACACACACTCTTCATTTTTTCAAATATAAAGTCAGTATAGCAGCTTCTTATAAGGTAGTTTCACATAAGGGAGGCAGGAAGCAGTGTGGTTAGAAGGTCCATCTCTGGAGTGAAATATCTCCTAGATTCAAATCCCAGCACTGTCCTTTACCAGCTGTGTGGCCTTGAACATCTTACTCAATCCCTCAGAGACTGAGTTTCAATGCTACAAAATAAGGGGGGAAAATACCACCCAGGAATATTGTGAGAAATAAATAAAATAACATATAAAATGTTTAGCAGAATACCTTCTAGGCACACTACTAAGATACACAAATATCAGTAATGAAAGCTCTTTAATGATTATGATAAAAGCTTAGAAATTGGTATCAATTTGGGTGATCAAGGGGTAGATTATTCTCTTTGTAGATTATTCAGTAGCCAGATTCCTTATCCCCACAACCCCTCATTGCCCTATTCATACAAACCACCTCATTTCTTCTTCTGACAACCTCCTCTAGACTGTCAAAGGGACAGAAAGTAAAATCACTTCTAGTACTATTTCATAGCTCTAATACAGCTTCATTGGGGAAGCTGCTGAATCAAAAAAATGGAACATTAGCTTATTAAAGATTCAATTATCTCTATTCTTCCTTCTCCCACTTGAGGAAAGTCAGGAAGGAGGTTGGGGTGGGGGGGAGACATGCATTAATGTGCTTTAGGACTGTCTTGGGGGAAAATAAATATGCACTCTATGTGCAAGGTATCATTATATTATTATCACACTGCATTCATTTAATAGAAGATTAAAGTGTTCTGGTTCACAGCAACTAAACTTGCTTCAAACTTTCCCACGGTTTCTTTGATATTCTTTATTTGAAGGAAGCTCCCATTTAAGACAATTGCTGCAATATGTTGGTTTTAAACTAAAGCCCTCTTGGAGATCGGAAGTACCTTTAATCCAATCATAAAATTAACTGCTCACTTGGTTTCCTAGACTCACTTCTGCCTCACCTCATCCTAACAGACCAGTAACAATCAGGACAGAGTGCAGCCCCTTATTCCACTATATTCTAGGCCACATGCCCTCACCCCTTCCTCCTAGAACTCCAAGGGCAATCCCAGATATGCTGAGAAGTCTGAAAACTCTCCACTTTCCAAAAGCAGGCACTAAGAAGGAGTTTTAGGTGGAAGATTTTTAGTAGAGATCGCACTTGGGAAGGGAATGAGAGAAAACAGGGTGGAGCAGAGAAGGATATCAAATTTTAAAAATCCCACAAAGCCTCAGCCAGAGTGCTCTAGAATGAGTGTTGCCTGTCAGAGTATCTCCAATGGTGCAGAATGACTAGATTTTTATGTATTCATTATTTATTTGTTTGTTTATTTATTTATTTATTTTATTGATTTGAGGGAGAGAGAGAGAAAGAAAGAATGAGAGAAACATCAATGTGAGAAGATACATCAATTGGGTGCCTCCCATACACACCCTGACCTGGGATCAAACCTAGATATGTGCCCTGATCGGAAATTGAACCCATGACCTTCCAGTGCATGGGACAACACTCTAACCAACTGAGCCACACCGGCCAGGGGCAAAAAGCCTAGATTTTTACATTCTCATCTTGCTCAGGCATTCCACAGAATGAGGACTGAATTGACAAGCCCTTCCTTGAAGGAAATCTGGGCACCTCATCTCCATTTTTCTCCTCTCAATCCTGCCCTCCTTCCCCCAAGGCATAAGATACCAGAGGAGAGAAACCTATAAATGGGTGACCACATGTTTTCATCAAGGTCTAAGACTGTGTCCCTTCTAGTTAAATTCTCTGCTAGGAGGAAGGATAATGATTATAATGTAGTGGAGATAAAGGGGCAATGGATATTCCTAGGGGCATTATTATTATCCCTCTGCCTTCTAACCTTATTCCTTTTCCATTAATCATTTCATTGCTGAACAAGTATCACCTTCTACCCAGTTGTCCATGGTGGAAATTTAAGAGGCATCATTGACTCTCTCCTTCCTTCTCCATCACCCACATTCAGTTAGGCATAAGTCTTACAAAGTCTATCCTCCTAATACTTCTACTCTCATCCTCTCATCTCTTTACCCACTAACACAACCTAAGATCAGCTCTTAACAGAGTAAGTGATAAGGACATGTTTCAGTTTAGAAAATACATAAGTACTATATAAAATTTAGCAAAAACCTACTCATAGTTCAATGTAATATTTCATAAGACAAGATCAGAAGGCATAATATTTCACTGGATAGAAGCAACAATAGAAGAAGGGCCCAGCCCTGCAAGACCTCACAGTCTTCTTTTTAACAAAAGGAGTATCATTCAACTCATTAAGAAGAAAATGAAATAGGCCTTGAGTCCTTGCTGATATTAGACACATACAAAATGGATGAGAAAATGAAGCATCATATTTTATACCAGATTGTGACATTCTTGGTCTTGTTCATCTACAAAATGCCACATCAACTCAGAGACAGACAAATGATAGTGAAGTAAAGTGATGAAAGCCTCTTAGGGAAGACAGACCCTAAGGTGGCATATAAACATGAAAAGGTGTGCAAGGGGAGGAAGTCAGTTGCATTTCTAGCAGATGAGTGAGATATGAGCTTTCATACCAATAGCATTAAAGATATAAGGGATGTAAGACACCTTGAAATGTGTAAACAAAAAGAACTATTATCATTAGAATACTCTATTTCTTCTTCAAATTCCTTATTTCATCTCCATTTCCTCTAGTCTATTTTCCCATCTCTATTCCTAATTGGTAGACATTACTTAGTTCTTAGTTCTTAGTTCTCTCTTCTATTTCACCACCCATAAATTACCTTTCAAAGAATTCTAAAGTTCTTATTTGATTTGCTGCTCTGTAGCTTTCACACAAACACAAGAATTTCAGGTTAAATCTATTTATATGAAAGTCACTTCCAGTGATATCTTTTAAGTCCATTTTTTCTTTTTTGTTCCCACAACCATGATCTAATCCAGGTTGATATCTCTTCTATGGATGATTGCAATAGTTATCTAAGTCTGAATCATCCCAGACACTGCTGCTAAATTGCTGTTCTTGAGTAGGTTGCCCCTACTCAAGTGTTTCTATTCTTCACCCTAGTCTACAAACTAAAGACTTTGAACTTGGACTCTAAACTTGGACCCTAGACTCCAAACTTCTCTCAGATATTCAAGATCTTCCATTATCTGACTCTACCTACTAACCCCACATTGTTAGCTGCTCCTGAAATAAAACCTTTATCCCAATCAGCTCACCAAATCTCTATCCATCCAGTAGCTCTGAAGCATGCCAGCCACTCTACTAATACTGCTTAAATATGTTAAATGCTTTTAATCAAGGACATGTTATCAAAAAAAAAAGGATTCAAACTCGAGTCTTTCTCACTCCAAAGTTGCCCCCTTACCACAACTACTGAAGTCTTTTTTCATCTGAAAGCTGGTACTCTTAATCACTCTGTCCTGTCTTTCTTAATCAACAAAATAAGTATAAGTTACCAAAAAAACTTTAGCTCTCATTAATAACTATATTGGCCAAGACTTAACATTGTGCGATTTTCAAGGACAAGTATATATTTAAAAACTGATGCCTATTTGAATATAGATGCTAAAATAAATGAAAGTGCATTTGACTGATCCTAGCTCCTTGATATAAAACTAAACATGTATGAATCAAAGACTTATAAAATCAGAAAATATTTAAATGAGCTAATGAAGACTTTAAAAAAAATAGCTTCTGAAAGAAAATACTAAACCGATATATAATTCTACATTTCTCTCCTTACTAAGACAGTGAGCTTGAGTTTGTTCTCTCTTTCATGCAAACATATGTGCTTATGAGTTTATGTCAGTTTCATGCTCTCCTTATACTAAAATCAAAGCATATGAACACAAATGTCTCCTCTCTTGGTAGTGCTAAAATCCCCTGAGCAGGCATCTATCCAAAACCTATAATACTATGTTTGTCAGAAGTTGCAAAGTGGTGGCCTGAAGACTCAATCTGGCCTGCACGTGTGTGCCATTGGCCCACACAGTGCTTTTCCTTTAATTAAATTAGCCTCCACCATTCAAAATTCAAAATATTTCACATAAAAGTCCAAATTTCCAGATTCTCTTGGAAAATAGATTTGGGAACACTGGGCACACATTCCTTCCAAATCACTGGCCGCTTCCTCTAGCTGGGAGTTGGCTCTATAACTCACCACAGTCCCACTCATGGCTCCTGTCTTGTCTTATAGGCATTTCATTCCACATCCTCAGGTTTTATCGATGATCAAATTTTTGAAGGGGAAAGCTCAGTCAAGAATGTAAGAACAGAAATAGGAAATCAGAACATTATTACTGGGTTTTTGTTTTGTTTATATGTGCCTTTGAAATTATTCATTGAATTGCTTTTCTATGAAGATGAGAAGTACCTTAAAATTCCTTCCACACTTACTGCTCCCTTTCCCACCTATGTCCTACTTTTTAAAAGAAAACTAAAGAGATAAAATTATTTTAACTTCTTCCCACAGCTCTCACCTTTGTGCCCCCCATCCATAATTTGGGAGACAATTATATTCCTAAGGTAGTCATATTTAGAAATTTTTATATTTTAAAAATAACTTACATAACAAACTAGAAGGAAATGACACAATAGTATAAGGAAAAATCAAATTATAGGCACTGAAAGTAACAAAACAAAAAAAAAAGGTTCACAAACAGAATGTTGAGGATTGCGGCAGGGGTTATATAAATGAAGCAAAGAAGTCAACAAGGTATAAGGAAAAATCAAATTATAGGCACTGAAAGTAACCAAAAAAAAAAAAAGGTTCACAAACAGAATGTTGGGGATTGCGGCAGGGGGTATATAAATGAAGCAAAGAAGTCAACAAAGCCTTCCCTTTTAAAGAAGTCTTTAGGAAGGTTATTTTATTTTATATATGTATTTCAAATAGGCAGTCTCAGCAATTTCCAAGGGTTATTATGTCACTCCTGTCTATGAAGTTGAACAAAAGTAACCTGTGATTAAGTAGCAATTCATGATTTAAGGAACAGATAGAATTCATTGAACATTTTATAAGAGCGTTTCTAGTGGCTTCTCACCTCCGAAGAGCTAGTTTCGATTTATACACTGTAATTAATCAGATAGCCAGAGCCAGAGAGCATTTATCAAAGAAAATGGAAACTTATTTGGGGGTAATTAGCTACTCTGGTGATTGATCAGTTAGTTACTTCTTTATTTCTTCTGTTCACTACCAATTCCATTTATATATTTTATCTTATTATCTAAGAATCTCCAAGTGGAAAATGCCTAATAATTTCTCAAGCCCAGCGTCGGCATCAAGGAAGAGGATAATAGGAGAGAAGCAATTTGGGAAACTTGTTTTCCAAACTTTATATGTGAACTCCTTTTGAAATATTGAAATTCTATCCTGACATTCTAATGGAAGAGGCTGAGTCAGAGAAATATAAGGACAAAACAGCAGAACAAGTAATAAAGCAAGGATTTATTAGAAAATCGGGATACTAAAGAGCAAAGTGGACTTTCTGGCTTGAGGTTAGGGCAATCCATTCAAAAGCTTCTGGAGAAGAACAAAGAGGAAACTTACTAATTCAAAAATTATTAAATTATTGCCATTTTTTCCCAGATCTGCCACCAATGTATTAATGCCCCTTTTGAAAAAAAAAATCTCTTAGATTTTTCATTTGGCAAACAGATTTTCCTCTTTGCTTTATACTAATGGGGGGTAAAGGGGAGTGGTGTCTTCTTATGCATAAAGTAAACCATATGAATGTGTAAATTTAGACAAATGGGAAAATAAATGGTTATTATGCAAATAGAAACAACCAAATGGATATGTAAAACTTCTTAGACCACAGTGGCGCCTTCTCAGAGAAATGTTCTTTTTTGCTTTTGCCTTTGAGCCCCACCATCCTTAAGAACTAAAATCACCTCAAGAGATCTAGTGTTCAGCCTTTAGCTTATATTTATTTATTTTTCTTTGTTGTCTAAAGTAGATTGGACAGTCCTACCATATACAGGCCTCTCTCTATAGGGAAGATAAAAGAAGTAAGAAATAAGATTTTGCTATAAAATGAATAAACCATGTTTGAGCAGTCCTTTCCTCAAGTCTACCAAACAAACGTGAAACCAACGGTAGCAAAGTACCTTGAATCTTTAGATAACATTTATGCTCAGCCTCTCCTAACATGAAAAGCACTTTTCAGCTATGGATTCATTTTCTTTGAAAATGGAAGGATCTTAAAAGGGAAGTTGGAGCACAACTTTCCAATGGGCATGTTTTGTAAGGATTCGATTTTCCAGGGATGGCAACCACTACGTTTAAATTCTGGAAACTCAACTGTTTTTAAACTTCCATTGTCCTTTGTAAATTGAAAACTAAGCTACCTTCTCCTTTCCTGGCCACTCACCAGATGGGAGCTGCTCAGACTGTTGGTGTGCGTGTCCCGTAGGAAGCTCTTCCCAGCCTGGGAGCCCAGGAGCTTACATTTCCTCCCCTTTCTCTGTAAACCCCATAAATCAGGCTTCTTTCCTTTGAGTCCATTGAAATGGCACTACTAATGGCCATTATTGACTTTAAAAAAAATGATTGATTAACTTGAGAGAGAGAAAGAAGTCAAGATCAATTTGTTGTTTCACCTGTTTATGCATTCATTGGTTGCTTCTTGTATGTGCCCTAACCGAAGATCAAATCTGCAATATTGGCCTGTGAGACGACACTCCAACCAAATGAGCTACCTGGCCAGGGCCCACTACTGACTTTTTAAAAACCAACATTAGAAGATTTTTTCTGGTCTTCATGATCCTATATCAGGTGTTTCTATTCCACATCACTGGTCTTCCCTACCTTCCAGCCTCTCTGATGATACCTGAAGTTTTATATATCAATATATATTACAGCATATATTAATATTTGACATTTTCCTTTCTTGACCATTAGATTAACTTTCTCCAATCTCAACTACCTATCACTTAAATGAGAAATACTTTATTTTTTTAACCAATGGGTACTTGTTACAACCTCTATACCTAAGATGAAGGTGAGGTATAACCTCAGGCTCAGGAGACCCCTTTTCCTCCCTCTTCTCTTCCCTCTTCCCAGGATTTATGTATCCTCTCTTTTCCCCCAAGTAAATCAATAGAAGAGAAATCAGAGACTGGGACCTCCTGTTGACATGTAGACCCATAGTCCCTGACCCTAACCGCTCAACCACGTTCTTGTGTGGGTCAATTTTATGGCTTCGGTGGAACTAAAAGATACCCTAAATGGCCCTCAATCCGCATGTATTCAGCAGAGCATGAAAAAAGTGTACCTCTAAAAGCTTGGCAGCCAGCCAAGGAAGTTGCAGAGTCAACGCTTGTCTGCCATTACTGCTTGGGCAGTAACAGGGAATTAGAATAGTATCATCCACAGAATAGGAGGAGATACCAGGACCAAGTTCTTAAAAGTGCCCAGGACTCTCGTCAAGGTGTCTTTTGTTTGCCTCTTCAGATTTACTCTCCAGTGTTCTCCAGCCTGCCCTGTGCCAGGAGGCTGGCCACTGCAGACCACATCAACAGGGCTCTCGTGCTCCCTGCTTTCTGGTTGTGTTTGATCAATGCAGCCACTGCCAGGAGATTAAAGGAGGAAAAAGGGTAGACTCAGCATATTGTTTCCCAAAAAAGCTGCTATAACCACAAGAATATAGGTGGACTTCTTCACCAACTCTTTGCTTCTGGATTCCAGTGACCCTTTCCTTTCAGGCCCATGGTGACAGATCTTCCGCTGCTAGCTCTGGGGTCCTACAGAATCCATCAAGGTTCACCTACACCCCAGCCACATCGTTCCAATTAAATAAATAAATAAATAAATAAATAAATAAAGCCCATAAGTAAAACTCTGTGAATTATCCTAATTGGAATATATCTGCTATTTCCACTTGGGAATATGACTGACATTGCCAAAAAAAAAATCACATATAGTGATCTCAGCCCAGACTGACTGAATCAGAACCTGTAGAGGTGAAGTCTGAGAATCATTTTCAACAAGCTTTTTAGATGATTTTTGAAGTGTTTGTGAGCCAGGAGTCTTAACGCGAGGGTGGCAGAGGAGGCCCACAGGCCAAATCCCACTTGCCCTCTGTTTTGGTCTAGCCTATGAGCTAATTATGGCTTTTAATTTTTAAATGGCTAAAAAAAATATCTAATAAATACAATGATTAAATATTATATGAATTCTGCCCATTTATAAAGTTTTATTGGAACACAATCATGTTCATCTGTTTATAGTTGGTTATGGCCACTTTGGTGCTACAAATGGCAGAGTTGAGTAGTGGCAGCTGAGAGCATCTGCCCACAAATCCTGAGATACTATCTGGATCTTTACAGAAAATATTTGCTGATTCCTGGTCTTTTTTGTTTTTTTCCTTTAAATTTATTTTAAGTTATAGTTGATATACAATATTACATTAGTTTCATGTGTGTGCAACAGAGTGACTCAACATTTATATATCACCAAATCTAGTAACCATCTGTCACTGTACCAAGTTATTATTATATAACTCTATATGTTGTATATTACATTCCCGTGACTTATTTTATAACTGGAAGTTTACACTTCTTGACCACCTTTCCTCTGATTCCTGGTCTTAAGAGAAGGATATATTCTTTTTCTTGATTTCTTCTTGAGACAAACTCTTATTATCTATTTGGACTGAACACCAAGATTATTTATCAAATTATAAAAGCTACTTACTATGCAAAGTAATGCTGTCCTATCCAATTGGAATGACAATTCTAACTTTTGTGTGGTTGTGGATATATTTAATCATAGGGATATTTTACCTGAGGACATAGTATGTGTTTCAAACATTTGAACCAGAGCTAATGAATAATACAGTTTGATACATTTAAGCATCCAGGCTTAGAATCCTTGTTCTGCTACGATGTGTGGTGTGACTTTGGGAAGTTGCTGTTTTCACATTTATATCATTTACTACCTGCTCCCTAAATAGTCATGAGAAATAAAAGAGAAAATTTTATGAGTGTGGCACAAGACACTTATTAATAGCCCACAGCTATTAATTCCTTTCCTCTACCCTCATCTCATCCCACTACCATTTTTGCTCCTTTACACACTAAAAAAAAAATCAAGGGACAAGGACATATCTTTCACTGGGGACTTTATCTAATGAACTGAAAGTTTCCAGATTATTTTCAAAGGCAACATAGGCCTTAAAAATGCAGTATTGAGAAAATAAGCATCACAGAGGGTTTTGTTTTTTTTTTTTATCTTGTTTAATACAATAGCCCACACCCTGTGGACACTCCATAAACACAAACTGAATTGGATTTTATTACACTGTTAGACCACAGCCAATTCCTTTGCTGCCTCCATCATCAGAAAAGCTGGCTTGCAGTATATGGAAATAAACAGTTTACCCATTGGTCCCTGCTTTGAAAGGCAAGCTTGCATGTAGCAGTTGAGACATCATGCTTTGATAGATTCTACCCTTGGGGTCTGTTTTAAAAGTGTAGCTTCAGTTTCTCTTTTATCAGGATACAAAGGTTTTCCAGGAAACATGAAGACTTTAAAGGCTTGCCACAGCATACATCATGTCATAGCATCAGCACAGCACTACCAACTGAAACTGGCTAGAAGACAAATGAAGTCTTGCCACGACCTAAGAATAGACGATTGAAAACTAGAGGTAAATCTATCACTGAATTCTCCTTTCCCACATATGCTAAAAAAATAGAAGAAACTATCCGCATAGTTCCTGAGCTGATAAAACCTCAGAGATGATTTCTTCAAAGGAGTGTCACACTGGAGCCCTGGGGGCCTTTGGCAATAACTTAGGAGACAGAGAGAATCAAATTAGAGAGGTCTCTTCACCCCAATCATTTCTTCAACCACAGAAACTTTGTTTTCATCTGGTTTGTATATTGGAGTTGTGCATAAGTTTTAGTTTGAAAAATAGCTCTCACGACTTTTTTTAGAAAGTCTGAAAGCTGGTGACCCATCTCTCTTACATTGTGGATTGGGATCAGCAAACGATTTCTGTAAAAAGCCACACTGTAAAGATTTTAGGCTTTGCCTGCCATATGGTCTCTGTCACAACTATTCCACTTGACCATTGTAGGTGAAAGTGTTATTGGTGGGATGCCCTGTGTCCCCAGCTGTGGCTGGTGGAAGTGGAGCTCTTAGGGTACCGTGGGAATAAGAATTTCCTGAGTCCCCCACAGGAGGAAGAGGTATTGTGGAAAGTTTTAATGATGGTGTAAAGTTAAGGGAGGTCCCCTCGAAGGTCCCCTATCTCCCTTCATCCCACCATGGACGAAGCCCAACTTTGTCTTCAGTAGAGCTAGGATTGAAGCCACTGCCCAGAATTTCTGCTCCAAATCAAAGCACAGTCCAGTCCAGCATCCGGCTAGGTTAGCTTGTGTTCCCAGCTGCGGTTCCCAGCTGGGGTCTGCATGGCCCATGGTGGGCTAGCTCGGCAAGGAGCAAGCAAGTACAAAGAATCAAAAACAAAGCAAAAAAAAACCACACAAGACTGAGAGAATTCTTTGTTTGGGGATTTTAACTGGGAGCTTAACCAATGAATCTTTCAGGATTTCACACATTTGCAGTGGCTCCACCCCCTAGCCGATGATCTTTCTAGGTTAGACTCACAGGCAAGTATCTTACCTATGTCCATCTTCCCCATGTTGGACCCTCTTCCCCCAGTGATTTGCAGAGAATGGACTGGTGGTTCCCTGGGGATCATGAAGTGGCAGCTTCCTGGTGATGTTGCCCAGATGACCATGTTTATTATGTCTGGCCTCCCCTTTGCTCTCTCCCTATTATTAATCTTAACTAGCTAGTTATAGTAACAAAAGCAGCTTAAATAGTACAAAAATGACTGAGAGTAGCTGTGTTCCAATAAAATTTTATTTACAAAAACAGGTGGCAGGATGGATCTGGCCTGTGGGTCACAGTATGTTGACTCTTGTTGTAGATGACAAAAATAAGTTCTCAATAAGTTACAATGACTAACCCACATCACTAACCAGATAGTTAGTAATACTAGTAGCTGTGAGACCAGGATTCTTTCCACTACATGGGTAAGATACAAGATATCTTTTGAAATGTGGTGAATAATATATATATATATTCAATAAGTACTTCATGAATTCCTAGCCTGTGGCTAATTCTGCATCCTGCCATAATCCCAATCAATACTTATAATAATTTGTCTATTACTATACCTAAAAAATAATGCCTCAAGGTGAAAAAGGAAATCTGTAATGCTCTTTTGTAATCTGACTCACTTGGTTTTGCCAATGTTACTCCGTAAAAGGACATATCACTTAATGAACTATCGATTTGATCAGTCTACCTATACCAAAAGGCATGTAATGTGTTGTAAGTAAAAAATTATTTGATCTCTGCAACCCAGTGGTTATATCATGAGAGGGTTATTAAGCCTCAAGCACTCCCTAAAGGGGAATGTACTGCTCTCTTTCTCCCTTTCCATCTTGTTACACCTTTGGCTGCAATGATTCCCAGCATTAAGGTGCTTTTTTTAATAAAAGGGAGGCTCCCTACCTGATTATTATAGTTCCATTCATGAAGGTGCAATTCAAGAGATTTTGCTGCTGCTCTGGGGATCCTGTCCCCCACCACCACCACCACCACCCCCCTATACACTCACTTCTGCAGCTTTTATCTAAACATAGGGGAAGAGAGGCCACCAAGAAATAACAAGTAATGCAACCCTATCATCAATGCCTTCTGACACTCCTTCTTTATCCCTAAATTCAGTTCTATTTTGACCTTCCCTACATCGTGATTTTCAGTTTCTTATTACACCCTCCTCCTTCACAGGTTAGTAAAAACCCAACTGAAGGACAGTAAATCAAATCAGAGCGAGTGGAAAATACCACATACCCCTGTAATTCACAGAACCGATGAGGCAACGAGAAACAGAGAAACTAAAATTGCTCTTGTGTACATCTATTCTTATGACACTTGTAATGAAAATGGAAAACACTTTTAGCATCACATTCCAGTTAAGTCTCAAGATAGCTGTGTTGTGGTTTTCCTTGGCTTATTTTGCTCACAGACAACAATAGAGATCTCAGATTTCTTTAGGAAATAACTACAAAGATTCACCACTCCGAATGTCCATGAAATATGCATCTGAATTTTTAAACAATCTAAGGAACAGAACTAGTAAGTGTGTTCTCATCACCTTAAGCCATGGAAACTAGGACTACCTCCTACTTCTCTAGCCAAAACCATAGAAAAATATTTCCAAAAGAAAACTGATCGCCGTAGCCGGTTTGGCTCAGTGGATGGAGCGTCGGCCTGCGGACTGAAGGGTCCCAGGTTCGATTCCGGTCAGGGGCATGTACCTTGGTTGTGGGCCCATCCCCAGTGGGGGGTGTGCAGGAGGCAGCTGATCGATGTTTCTCTCTCATCGATGTTTCTGACTCTCTGTCTCTCTCCCTTCCTCTCTGTAAAATCAATAAAATATATTTAAAAAAAAAAAAGAAAGAAAACTGATCATTTGCATTCTGTTTACTCTTTAGAACAATGGGGTCTTAACGCCCAAAACCATAGAAAAATATTTCCAAAAGAAAACTGATCATTTGCATTCTGTTTACTCTAGAACAATGGGGTCTTAACGCTAGAAAGGGTATTAAAAGGCATCCACTCAAGTACCTTGGTTTTATTCTTAAGGAAACTGAGATGCAGGAAAATTAATAAGTGTTTCCCAAGATCACAGTGTTGGCTGGCAGCAAACGCAGGTCTACTACCCAGGTTCTCTAAACCCCATTCAGAAATTCTATTTGGCCTCTTCTATTCCAATCATATTCACCACAATTACAGTGTTAAACAGAATCTTCTTTAAAAGCATCTTTTGCTTTGATAGTAAGGCAGTCAGTAAATACTCCCCATGTCTTTTCGTGGGTGAATCATTGGCAGGACAAAACCTGATGAAAATTGTTTAAGATGACTCAAGAAGTGTCTAGTAAAGACAGAAAAGATGGGTTTGGGTTTTGCCTCGTTTTTCATTTTCTGTCTACCTCTAGATCCAAGTTATCAACACTTCTAAATAAAGTAGTTGCTGTTTTCCATGAATTTGTTTGTGTTTAGCTCATGACTATGAATGCAGGTAAATCACCAGAGCTTTCCCTCACTAGCCTGCCCATCCCAACCCAGCACCCTGGCATCGACTCCTATACATGAACCTCTGCTGCTCCTGATATCCTTTTTAGTTAGCATGTCTTTTAACATTCTGTTTCCCATGAAACCTAATTAGGAGTTCTTCATTATCACATTTCCACATTCTCCCTTCTTAGCTGTAGCCCTTTGTTAGCACCTAGTTAGAGCCTCATTACTATCTCCACCACCCTCCCCCTTCCGGCAGTTAGTTGGCTTCTTGAAGAACCTGCTCACAGAAAACACTGAATGTTCCCATCAGGCAACCAGACAAATGTCTGGCTAGGGGAGAGCGAGCAAAAGCAAGGTCCTATTTCAACTGAACTAAGAGAGAGAAGTTCTTGACTCCCTAGAAATGGAAGATACTAAATTATTAATCCCCACGCCCCTGCCTATTGTGTTTGGTTTTTGAGTTTTGTTTTAATGAAGCATAAAACCTATGTGGCCTCTTCAACTGCCAAACCCAATATTTTGTTTCTTGTGAAAAGGTGCTCTGCTTTCAGAGAGTAATTGAGTCACACCCAGAAGTTAGTTAACTCATAAAGACGTTGTTGAGATAGTGGTCATAGCAAGAGCAATGGAATTTACATAAGCAACACAGAAAAAGCATTTGTAATTATTTACACGAGTGAAACGAAAACTTGTGAGCAGACACCAACCTGTACGCAATGTTACTAGCAGTTTTATGCGTAATCTCCAAAATCTAGAAACAGCCCAAATGCCCTTCTACTGGTAAGTAGATAAACAATTGTGCTACATCCACACAATGGAATATTACTCACCAATCAAAAAAAAAAAAAACAGATAAGGACCTACGCAACACCATAGGTGAATCTCAAGTATCACAATGCTAAGTGAGAGAAGCCAGACTCAAAAGGCTATATGCTGTGTGATTCTGTTTATATGATATTCTGGAAAAGGCAAAAATGTGGACAGAGAACAGATGAGTGGTTGCCAAGGGGCTAGGGGCTGCACGAGGGGAGCAGGGGTTGACTAAAAAGGACCACAGAGGAATTTGGGGGAAGGGCGGTGATGAAAAGATACAAATTTTTTTAATGTGGTGGTGATTACATGATAAACACTTGTCAAAACTCATAAAACGACATGCTAAACAGGGTGAATTTTATATGTAACTGTGGCTGGAAAGGGGATTCTACGTAAAGTAACCTCACAGGATAATCTGGTTATAAATAAATTCCTAACTGGGCAGGTCATGGTGGGTAGCCACACCCTAGGCCTATAACTTCTTTAGGAAAAGGCTTATCTTTGCCTTAAGCAAGCTCTGTCCATTGTTTTTGTGCACCTAGATTAACACACATTTGAAATAAGCAGAACCATCTCCAAGAGAACACATAATCTTGTTAACTATTCTGTAACTCAATCCCCACCTTGCTTTCTCCCACCTATGGGTAATCTTCCTTAAATTCCCTCTTTAATTTCAAATGCATAAAAGAAACTGCAAAACTATGACTCTTGGGAGTATTTGAGATCTTGTTTCCCAACAATTGTCATCAGCCCTGGCTCAAATAACTGCTTATGAAAATTCTCTACAGGCTTGGATGTTCTTATGTCAACATAAATTATACCTTAAAAAATAAAAAGTTCTGACTTGGACACTAATAAAAAGAACCCCACTATCTCTGTCCTCAAACATTGAAAATTTCATTTGGAGAGGCTGGTAAATTTTTATAAATGATTGATAACTGCAAGCTATCCTAATTCTCAAATAGATAGCAGACCTAATTTTAACATCATTTAGGAGTCAGGTTACAAGTCGTACTTTCAGTACAAGTAAATAGAAAAAAATATATGTGCATATTGGGTGGCCCAATACAGGGTTTGGTTTGAGCTCAAGGTTGTATAGACAGTAAGTGCAGAGGAGTTCAGAAAGAAAGCAGGCACAGTAACAGTGGTGCACACTTAGTAGGCCCCTGCTATGTGCCAGAAACCTCTCTGTGAGCTTTACTTATATCATTTCATCTTCTCTGCAATGCGGTGGATGTGAATGTTATTCACCATCATTTTGCAGACAAGGAAACAGAGGCCCAAACTGGTAAGGTAAGTCCTCTGGTTCTCATGCTGAGCAATGAAACTAGGATCCTTATGTGTTGTGGGTTGGGATGTTTGAAGAAAAGGGAACTTCACCTCTTCAAAGGCACCTTCAAAGGTGTGACTAAGGTTCAGAAGGTGTGACCAACGGTGGCACAAAAAGGAAAATGACTCAGCGGGTATGGTTCAGTGGTTGTGCGTCAACCTATAAACCAGAAGGTCATGGTTCAATTCCCAGTCAGGACCCATGCCCGGGGTGTGGGCTCGATCCCCAGTGGAAGGCGTGCAGAAGGCAACTGATCAATAATTCTCTCTCATCGATGATGTTTCTATCTCTCCCTTCCTCTCTGAAATAAAAAAAAAATATATAGTTTAAGAAAAGGAAAATGAGTAAACCAGCTCAACTGGAGCAGGAGGGTTTCTTTAAAAAAATAGTAGGTGACAACATTAGCAAGTTAGGAAAAGAGCAGCTGTTAGAGGATACTAATTGGCAGACAAATAAACTGGAAATTGATTCTGTGGTTCCTTGACCTCACACCTTTGGAGATGTTTGGCAAAAATAGGGCAATCGTCTGGAGAGATTTGACTTGAAGATGCCAGTACAATACCCTTTTCAAAGATTAACCAGAGGGCGGTGTCAGGCTTCCTTGGCTGCAGGGAGAACCAGCATGATGTAGGTGCTGTAGTAGCTCTTTCCAAGTATTATCTCACTTCAAGTCCATTTCCACTCCCTGAGATGGGCACTATTATTCCCAGTTTATGGATGAGATGACTGAGGTTGAAAAAGGGTAAATGATCTGCATTAAAATCGACAGCTGGGTAGAGACAAATCTGAAACTGAAGCCCAAGTGCACGTGACACTTTTTGTTGTTGTTGTTAATCTTCACCCGAGGATATTTTTCCATTTATTTTTAGAGAGAGTGGAAGGGAGGGGGAGAGAAAGAAACATCTATGTGAGAGACACACATAGATTGCTTGCCTCCTGCTTGGGCCCTGATCAGGGTCAGGATGGAGCCAACAACCAAGATACATGCCCTTGACCAGAATCAAACCAGGACCCTTCAGTCCGCCGGCCGATGCTCTAGCCACTGAGCCAGACCAGCTAGGGCACACAGGACACTTCTTATATACATAAGGTTGAAACTCCTAGAGGTGAGGGAACCTATTAGGGGTATTCATGGTAGTTAGGGCACTTAATATTTCCTAAAACAGAAGAGAAGAGCTTAACAGATAATAAACAAAAAGTTGGCAGTACTTTTTGACTAGTTGAAGATGAGAGAAAGGAAGAATCAAAGTATCTGAAGGGCATGGGGAGCTCGGGGTCCCATTGACAGAAACATGCACTGGAATGCCACACAAATAAACTTTGACATAACCTGACACTCATGAACAAGTTACTTAAGTGCTGAATTGCTATTGGTTTTACAAATGTGGGATGGCCTCACCTATATATCCAGTTTCCATCTCCTTTTCTTTGCCATTCCTACTACCTCTTTGCTTGATCAAGAATGCCAAGAAAACGCAAACCATCTGAAACAAATACACTCGCCTATGTGCAGACTAGTGTGCAGAAAAAGTGACTGTGCAAGGCTTAGTCAGCTACCCAAGTCCTCAGGTCAAAGGTCACTAGGCCAGGGAAGGTTGATTTTAAGGATTCCTTAAAAAGTCCCAAGTGTCGCCCTAACCGGTTTGGCTCAATGGATAGAGCATCGGCCTGCAGACTGAAGGGTCCCAGGTTCGATTCTGGTCAAGGGCATGTACCTTGGTTGCGGCACATCCCCAGTAGGGGGTGTGCAGGAGGCAGCTAATCTATGGTTCTCTTTCATCGATGTTTCTAACTCTCTATCCTTCTCCCTTCCTCTCTGTAAAAAAATCAATAAAATATATTTGAAAAAAAAAAAAAGTCCCAAGTGTCTCATCCTCCTCTACCTCAACTCCAGGAACTTAGAGTCCATTGTTAATGAGCTTAATGAAGAAACACCCGAGAAAGACGACTGGAACAATGAAAAACATTCAGAAATGGCAATTTTCCCCCTTCTTTATCATTTAAGTTCACTCACCCATTTGTTCAACAACCATTTATGAGCATTTACTATGGACCAGGCACTGTGTTTGTGTTAGGAATACAAAAAAATAGTTTACCATTCTTGCATCCGCAGAGCCCACAGTTGGGTCATCAAAAAGAATTAAAAATACAACCTCTGAAAAACCAAATCTACGTCTTTCCAAAATCTAGCCCTTCCCTTGTATGAGCCCAGTTTGTCAATGGTGATAAACGAGCATCTAATTTTATTCCTAGTGTGTCTGTATTTTTCTAAGAGTATTTGCTATTGTTTTTGTTTACTCCTTGCTTTTAAAAAGGTGGAAAATGAATCAAGTACCATGATATACATGTGGTGGCCAAGAGCACCGCTCAGATCTCCTTCTGTGGGGAACAGTAGTGACGGACTGGTCCCAGCTGCTGTGCTCTGAACACACCACGGTGTTCAGGCTGAGGCCATGCTCCCCACAGGCGGCTCCCAGTCAGTGCCTGAGCCCTGATGGGTTACTAACAGGCCCCATCCTGTGAGACAGAGGATTCCTCTAGGGGAGATTTGGGCTCCAGGGCTCCCCACAGACCTGACTACAAACTTTCTCATAAGGGGCTGCAATCTGAGACCCTTCCTTCCCACCCCTCTATCTGCCCTCCCCCTCTCCTTCCCAGGGGTCAGATCTGCATCAGGCTCTGGAGGACAGCCTCACCTCCTCCAGCCCCCTGCCTGCCCTTTTCCCCCTCATAGGCATTGCCCCAGTCAATCTCTCATGTCTAACCCGTCTTGGTGTCTGCTTCTCAGAAAATCCAAGTCAACATGCACAGTAATTTTCAAACCTGCCTTCTAGAGTAACCCCTCCCTCATTCATTCTCCTTTAGGTGTTCCCTTAAAATGTTAAGTATCCTATTCATAGCAACTTGCTGTTTTATAGCTGTACAGGTATTTTTAAAATATATTTTTATTGAGTTCAGAGAGGAAGGAAGAGGGAGAGAGAGACAGAAACATCAATGATGAGAAACTTTGATTGGCTGCCTCCTGCACGCCCCCTACCAGGGACCGAGCCCACAACCCCAGCATGTGCCCTTGACTGGAATTGAACTTTGACCCTTCAGTGCACAGACCGACTCTCTATAAATGGAGCCAAACTGGCTAGGGCACTGTATAAGTATTTTTGAGGTTTCATGAGTATATACTTTGTCTTTGGTACTATGCAAAAGAACCGGTTGTAGTCTACTAAGAGAAAAGCACCGTATTCCTCCAGTTCTGGTCCAAGCGGAGTGGAGGGGCACTGCAGTTCGTGGGCAGCTGTGTACTCTAACCTCACACTCTCTAATCCTGGTTTTCCTCTTACTGACCATGTGACCTCAGACAAGCCATACAACCCCTTTGAACCTGCTTCCTCTCTAATATGGAGATAATAATATCCTCCTGGCTGACTTCAAAGGACTGTTTTAAGAATCAAATGATTTAATTATGTAAAAGTGCCTTGCAAACTGAAGCACTGTACAAAAGTAGGATATTATAATTATTGTCTTCTAAATAATAAATGTGATTGACCAACTTTACTCATATTTATGGAGGAACAAGCCCTGGATATAAAGTATACACATCTCAATAGCGGGGCGTGGGGGGGGGAGGTGTTAGGGGGGGCTAGAGGAGGCGGAGTTGGAAAACTGGAAGCATTGCACATTGAGTTAAGTAAGCCAATCCCAGAACATTGAAGTAGGCTACAAAATTATAAACCAAAAGCTCCAATGAAATTACCTTAACTCCCACAGATGAGAGTAAATATAGGATGCTTGTTTAAGTAGGAAAAAAAGAAAAATTTCAGTGTAAGGTGATTTCCAAACCACCATGATTTGGATGAACCTTGGCTCCAAATATAATCCTTCCAACCTCCTTGATTTTGGGTAGTAATAATAATCTCACCACACCAGTAACTTGAGGTTTTTTCTTGGTTTGGTTATAAATCCCTTTTCACAGGAATAAATGAAGAAAAATATCCTCAAGGGTCTGTGGGTAGATGTGAATATATGTCTGTTTTCACCCCCAATATTGTGGTTGAATTCAGGTGTTTCTGTGTGATGCTAAAGTTAGCATTAAAAAAAGGGATACAGTGTAAACCCACAGGGGTATAGGTTGATCTTTTAGGTAAGTATAAGGATTACAAACAGTATAGGACTAAAGCCTATGAGACATCTCTTGGTAATGCTCTTAATCTTAAAAGCAGTAGCTTCCATTTAAGTTGCAACTCTCCATAAAAAAACCTTCCCCAAATTCCCTTCTCCCTGGTTAATAGCAAAATAAACAGATATCCTGAAGGAGGAGGTGGCTTCCTTCTTTGTTGACTGCCTTGAAGTGAAGGCAGTACTTGGGTGGTGCGGGGACTGTGCTAAACCAACCATTTCCTTCCCTCTGTGTTTGTTTGGGTTTCCCATTTTATTATCTAGGTCAAGCCTGTGAAATATACCTTCAGCCATTAAATAGAGATGCCATGCGACACAGTTGGGTCTGAGGCAAAGAAATGGACTCCTCGTCTTCTTTTCTGTTTTAGCTCTTCTACCAAAGGGAATACATGTAACACAGCAAATTAAGAGGCAGCTGCCTCACACTTTCTGGATGGAGGCAACTTTGCTTCAAAGCAAACGGAACCTCTTACTCCATCCACCACATTGATGACATTTTTGAGACAATCAGAAAGAAAAATTAACCCAGTCCCTTGAGACAGCATAAAGGTACCTTGATGGATTGATAATAGCTAAAGTTCACCTGAAGGAGTGTGGCCCTTATTCTTTAACTGTCAGTAATCTGGATTTGCCAGTCCTTGCAAACTTACCTCAAATATACCCTACCAACCCTCAGAAAACTTCCTTCAAAGATGTTCTACCCAAACACCAGGGCACTCACCTCTAACACCAAAGGCATACATGATCAGTCTCTAAAAACAAGACAAAAGAACTGAAGAGGCCTGAGAATTTGTACTCACAGAATGTTCTGGAACAAGAACAAAAAGAGGTCTGAGGGTAATTAAAGGTCTTTTTTTTTTTTAATCCAAAATGCATTCTTCACAGGAGAACCAGCTTTCATCAGCTTTTCCAGGCTTCCCTGTTTCAGATCACCCCCTGCCATGTGCCCATCCAAACAAAGCTTCTAAATAAATCTAAATAAATACAAACAAATGCATTCTTAGTGGGGTTGCACTTTCAGATGAAACACTGTGAACTTGCTTATGTGCATGCAAATAAAATGTCATGCTCATCAGGGGAGCATACTTTGGCATCAAGTAGTATATGGTAAATGGCACATAATTTGATTGAGGAAAAACATCTCTTTGCCTGAAGGGAGAGTCAATTTGGCTGGATCTGTTTGTGATAGAATTGACGTGTCACAGTCACCACAAGCAGAGACAACCTTACCATTTCACATGCAATCACACACAGGCATTTCCCTACTACCAAAGTTAGTCCTGTCTGTTGTGTGTATGTGTGTGTGTGTGTGTGTGTGTGTGTGTGTGTGTTTTATCCATTCATCCATCAAATATATTCTGAGCACCTACTGTGTACTTGGAACTATTCTAGATATAACATGCTCTATGCCTGTCCTCTAGGGCAACAATTTCCAACCTTTTTCATCTCATGGCACACATAAACTAATTACTAAAATTCTGCAGCACACAAAAGAAATATATTTTTTGCTGATGTGACAAAAAAAGTTAGGTATAATTTTGATTCATTCACACCAGATAGCTATTGTTGTGTTGACTTTGTCATTTTTTTATTAGACAATCTAAGGGAAAAGAGGTCATTGCCCCTTACTAGTCAGGTATTGCATGTTTTAAAATTATTTTTGGTACACTGGTTGAAAATTGCTGCTCTAGGGGTTAAAAGTCTTGTCAGAACTTCACAATTTATATAAAAAGCAACAAAAAGCAAAAATGCCCTCAGTGCATGGGAGTATGCATAGGACAAAGCCTGTCAAACAGTAGGTGCTCAATAGGTGTTAAGTGAATAAGTTGAATAATTATTAACAGAGTGCTAGAATATACAGAGCTTAGAATCCTTCCTAGCACATTATAGGCACACAGTAAATATTTGTTGATTGAGTAAATGAAATAAATACTAGGGGCACATAGAAGAAAATGGCCTGACACAGCCAATGACTTCCCTATGAAGGTGACATTTAAGCTAGATGAAGAAGGTGTGAAGAAAATTCTAGGCAAGGAGAATAATAGTAATTGGTCAGTTAGATGATTTACTTGAGCTGAAGTATTAACTCCAGAATGTAGCTACACTTACTTCATGCTGCTGATTGTATGACTGACTACCCAACGAACTGAATCATGACCATGTAGTTAATTTCACTGAAGCCATGGAGAGGATCCAAGACTGCAACCTTCAGGTAGGGTAATAATCAATAAGGGTGGCACCTTCCTTACAGTGAAGGCCCATTTGTTAATGGTGAAATGCAGGGTACATAATAGGGAACAGGATTATGAATTTTCTAGAAAAAAGCCCACTAACTCACCAATGAGTAAGAGAATAGAAGACTTGGGCAATAAAAGGCAAGAAAGAACTGAAGGAAGATGCTTGCCTGGAGTGGTTCTGTGAACAGTATAGAAAACCAGAAAAAACAGAGACACCAACATTGAACCAAAATATTTAACAGCATAGAATCATTTTATAGAACTTCAAATACTTCAAGGATATGCTCCTGTCAAAAAGAAAACGGGTTTCATGAAAATAAATGCTCAGGCTTTCAAAGGGAACATTTAACTGGGAATAAAAACAAGGCGGTAGAACCAGAGATTTCTTTGGTTGCTATGGGATGAGCATTATAGGAGAGGGATGTGCAATGTATGGTCAGTGAAGGCTTCCCTACAAGCAAAGTTTTAGACTATGATGTGACACTCTATTTGCTGAGGATTTATAGTACATATATACTAAATATATAATGAAACCAATTGGCAAAATGCAATTCAACTTACTAAACTTTGTTTTAAAGACAAGCATTCAGGTACATAAGAATTACTCCACATGCCCTAACCGGTTTGGCTCAGTGGATAGAGCGTCGGCCTGCGGACTGAAGGATCCCAGGTTCGATTCCGGTCAAGGGCATGTACCTGGGTTGTGGGCACATCCCCAGTTGGGGGTGTGCAGGAGGCAGCTGATCGATGTTTCTCTCTCATCAATGTTTCTAACTCTCTATCCCTCTCCCTTCCTCTCTGTAAAATATCAATAAAATATATTTTAAAAAAAAAGAATTACTCCACACAGTTCATCTTGCTCTGTTTCTTTTCTCAAAGGAGTAGCAATTCTCAGTAGTTGTCGCAGCCATGTGACATATGACTTGTTAAAGCGGCTTCCAGGCCACATGACTGTCCAACCTGCAGGGACATCCTTTCTTCACAATAAGCCCACCTCTGACCGATGTACTGATGAAATGGAGATGGATCTACAGTAATCCAAAAACAGTAAACTGCTTGCCTTAATTCAAAAGAAACAGCATTCACTTAGGCATTTTTTTGCCTCTTATGCTGCCCCATCATGACTGTTCCACTTTGCTAGAGTTAACACCAATAAAAATCAAATGAGGAAACATAGTAAAAACAATCTTAACACCCACTATCATTAGGGACAAGTAGTTTTCCTAGTTTCTATAACATTAAAAAATAAAATGATGAAGAAAATAATAATGTTTCATTTATTTTCTGTTTCACAGTTTAAAATTTTTTTGCCTCTTTATTGTCTCTTATGAACTTTATGAAATACCCAAGTAGGTGCTGACGGTTAAAAGAAAAATAATAAAAATTACTATGTCACATCTGTTTCTAGGAAGATGGAGTAGGTATCTTTTCTCTATTCCTCCCACTACCAGTAAGTATAGTTAAAAGCCCTGAACATTATATATAAACAAATACAGAAGACTCTGAAAGGCACAAAGAACAAAGCAGGCCATAAGGGACCTTAAAATATAGGAAGGACACAGTGGTGAGTTCCTTGGGTTTTCATTTTCCATCATATACCTCAGCCTTACAGCTGAAGAAGCTGTCAATCTAGAAACATTAACAGGTTTAGAAAAAAAAAAAATATCAAAATGCTGCTTCCTCTAGTCAAAGGGGCATTTTAGCAAGACAGAAGAAAACTTTTAGACAATAACCATTCTACTCCAGCCAAACATTGTCCCCTCTCCCCCGCCCCCCAAAAAAGCAAAAACAAATATAACTGGTTTCACCTCCACTCATGGCAACAAAGGTCCAGCAGGAAACCGAGACATCTACCCTCACCTGGCTGTAACAAGGCACCCTACCCTTCACAAACCACCCGCTCACCAAGGTGGTATGAAAGAGGGCAGAATAGGGGGCCAGGAATTTTATCCTCTCCAAATCTCTGTCAAAGTGTCCGTGGAAACCAAGAGAGAAGGTTGTACTTCCAACCCGCCTGGGCGTAATGACAAAGAAAGAAAAAAAATTAGCAATTCCAAGAATGCAAAAAGGGTCCTAATTGCAGAATCTGCAGACATCCAAAGGACAATACAGGAATACTATAAATTCTACACACATCAATTTGACAACTTAGAGTGAATGGACCAATTTCTTAAAAATACAAACTACCATGACTCACTCATATAAAAGAATTTGAATAACTCCTTAAGTACTAAGGAAATTAAATTTATAATTCAAAGATTCCAGAAAAGAAATCCCCAGGCCCATAAGTTTTCACTGGAAAATACTCCAAACATTAAAAAAGATTTAACAAAAGTATTTTTGTTCAACAAAATCTCTTCCAAAAAAAATAGAAGGGAACACTTCCCAATTCATTTTATAAAGCTATTATTATTCTGATACCCAAACTCTTCAAAGATAGTAAAAAATATTCCTAATGACTATAGATGCAGAAATTCTTAACAAAATACTAACAAATGGAACTCAGCAATGCATAAAAAGAATTATCCATCATAACCAAGTGGACTTTATTCCAAGATACAAGACTATTTCAAATCAACGTCATCCAGCATATTAATTAATTTTTATTACATGATCATATCAGTTGATGCAGAAAAAGCATCTAATAAAATTTAACATTGGATCATGACAAAAATTCTTATAAAAATAGGAATAGAGGGGAAAATTCTTCAACTTGATAAAGCACATTGCATAAAACCTACAGCTAACATCATACTTAATAGTAACATTCTGAATGTCTTGCCCTAAAATAAAAAATAAGGCAAGGATGTCTGTTCTTACTGCTTTTAGTCAACATACTGCTAAAAGTTCTAACCAGTGCCATAAGACAAAAATGGATAGAGATCAGAGAAGAGAAAAACCTGTCCCTATTTCCATATGCCATAATTGGCTATTTAGAAAACCCCAAGAAAACTAAAAAAAAAAAAGTAACACAAAAAACCTCATAGAACATAATAAGTAATTTCAGCAAGGTAGCAAGATATAAGGTAAACATAAAAATATTAATTTTATCTTTATATGCTAGCAACAAAGACATGGAAATTAGAATTAAAAATATAGCAATATTTACAGTCACTCAAAAAATGAAATTCTTAGGTGTAAATCTAACAAAACATGTACAGGACTTGTATGCTGAAAACTATAAAATGCTAATGAAATAAACCAAGGAAGATATAATCAAATGGAGAGACAACTATATTCATATATGAAAAGACTTAACATACTAAGGATGCAATTTTCTTTAAAAGATATATAAGTTTACAATTCCTATCAATATCTCAGCAATATATTTTGTAGACATGTACAAGATTATTTCAAACTTTATATGGAGAGGCAAAGGAATTACAATTGCTAAAATGTTTTTGAAAAATAAAAAGAAAGCCCTAGCTGGTTTGGCTCAGTGGATAGAGTATCGGCCTGCAGACTGAAGGGTCCGGGGTTGATTCCAGTCAAGGACACATGCCTGGGTTGCGGGTTCGATCCCAGTAGGGGGTGTGCAGGAAGCAGCTGATCAATGATTCTCATCATTGATGTTTCTATCTCTCTCTCCCTCTCCCTTCCTCTCTGAAATCAATAAAAATATTAAATAAATAAATAAAGTGCAAAGAAACTAGCCAATATCAAGACCTATTATATAGAGAGACTGTGGTATTGTCAGAGGAATAGACACCTAGATCATGGAATAGAATAAAGAACACAGACATAGACCCCCATGCATATATTCAAGTGATTGTTGACAAAGGTGCAAAAGCAATTCAATGAGGGAAAGAGTTTTCAGCAAATGGTGTTGGAGCAATTGAATATCCATAGGCAAAAAATGAACCTCAAAATAAGTCTCACACTTTATAAATTAATTTAGAGTGGATAACAGACTTAAGTGTAAAATGTAAAACTATAAAACTTTTCAAAAATATAGAAGAAAATCTTCAGTATCAAAGGCTAGAAAAAAAATTTTTTTTCTTTTTCTCTTTTTTTTTGGTTAATCCTCACCAGAGGATATTTTTTCCATTGATTTTTTTTAGAGAGAGTGGAAAAGAGAGGGAGAGGGGAAAAGAGAGAGAGAGAGAGAGAGAGAGAGAGAGAGAGAGAGAGAAATATCGATGTGAGACACATTGATTGGTTGCCTCCCACACATGCCCCAACTGGGCCAAGGATCAAACCTTCAATCCAAGTACATGCCCTTGATGGGCATTGAACCTAAGACCCTTTGGTGCATGGGCCAAAGCTCTAACCACTTAGAATACTGGCCAGGGCAGGAAAAATGTTTTTAGATTTGACAACAAAAGCACAAATTATAAAAGAAAAATTTGAAAATTAGACTTCATCAAAATCTAAAACTTTTGCTCTTTGAAATATACTATGGAGAAGACGAAAAGGCGAGCTACAGATTGAGAAGGAACTAGTATCTAGACTATATAAAGAACTCTCCAAACTCAGCAGTAAATAAACAACCTAATTAGAAAATGAGGAAAAGACATTTTACTAAAGAAAATACACAGACGGCAAATAGCACATGAAATAATGTTCAACATTATGATACATTGGGGAAATGAAAATTAAAACAAAAATGAAATATCACTCTGCACTTATCAGGATGGTTGAAATAAAAAAATAGTGCGAACACCAAATGCTGGCAAGGATGGGGAGAAACTGGATCACTTACACATTGCTGGCAAACAAGTAAAATGATACACCCACTTGGGAAAATAATTTGACAGTTTCTTAAAATTCTAACATGCAACTACCATATGACTCAGCAATAACACCCTAGATCATTTATCCCAGAGAAATGAAGACTTAATGTTCACTCAAAATCCTGCACATGAATATTTATAACAATTCTATGCACATTAACCCCAAACTGGAAACAACCCAGATGTCCTTCAATAGATCAACAGTTACATAAACTCTAGTACATTCATATCATAAAAT
>NW_005353916.1:780560-784125 GCF_000412655.1 Myotis brandtii | reverse complement strand
CTTTGAAGAAACTGGGTAAAGGACCCATGGGATCCTCTGTGTTATTTCTTACAATATTTGAACTTATAATTTAAAAGTTTCACTTTAAAATGACCCACACATCATTCAAGTGAAGGAAACAGAAGTATAAACAAAATGATGTGCTGTAAGTATGTGCAACCATTGACAGGGAGATGAAATGCCGTTAGCAGAACAGTATGGTCACCATGGGTGTGACACAAAGGCGCTGCTGAGATTTGAGCTGAATCTTGAAAGAAGGGAGCAGTTTACCAGCTTTCATTTAATGTTTGCAATCTATTACACAGACACTTTATCTACTTTAGAGAAGGTTCAGAAATGCTAAATCATAGGTTCAATGTAACACAGTTAGTTTCTAAGGGCAATTTTATTCTCTTTCCATTTTTACCATAAGGTTTAATTTGCAAAATACAACATAAAAGGAGCAAAATACTAAAGAAGTAATATTTTTTTAAGCACATTCATCTATTAAGGTGTTTAGTAAGCGTTGATGATATTTCTGATATAGGTTAGGTACTCAGGTATGTGTTAAAGATGAGACAAAATCATAGTCTCAGAAAGTGAAAAGGCAGTCATTCAGTATCAATTATGTTTGAGTCAGTGGTTTTCAAATAATCACCTGGCTGCATGCTACTCTTTTCCTTTTTATTGAATGTACCTGGTTTCAGGTGCACAATTCCATAACACATCATCTGAACACTGTATTGTGTGTTCACCACACCAAGTCAAATCTTCTTCCATCACCATTTATCCCCTCTATGGGGGGTCCATCTCATCTATCTCCCCGCCCCAACACCCTCTTGTTCCTGCCCAGTCATAAACCCTCCACATATACCATAGATTATTTTTACTTTTTTCTGTACTTTATACACATAGACTCATACTGTCTTATGTTTCTGGCTTCTTTCTCTCAACATGATGTTTGTGAGATTCATTCATAACATTGCAAGTCATTGGAGATTGTTCATTCTCATTGTTGTACAGTATTCTAATATATGAATAAATCCCAATTACCCATTCTTTTTTTTTTTTTTGCTGGGAAATTGAGTACTTTCCTCTTTGGGGTGTTAGTAGACAGAATAATGGCTCTTCAATGATCCACATCCTAATCCTCAAAGTCAACTAATTAGTTGACCTTAATTATATCTGTAAAATCACTTTAGCCATATAACATAACATAATTATGGGGGGGAAATTTCATCATATTTGCAAGTTACACCCATACTCAGGGGGAAGGGATTATACAAGGGTATAGGTCAATGGAGGGTTACGTTAGAATCCTGTCTACAATACATACTGCATAAACTTGTTTACTTCCTGCCAGCCAGGTAGTGCTTGATTGCCCTTACAAATGCCTCCCAGTCCCCGTATGTGACGGCTCTATTCTGCTTAATTTAGTTGCAAATAATGTTGCCTCCTAGATCCTGGTAAAAAAACCTATTGCATCCTTGAACCTTTCTTTAAAACTTGTTTTTCCTTCTTTCTAACCCTTAGGCATGTAACAATTTCTACGTACTATGAGCCCTGACATTTAAAGAAATAGTCGTAATGTTAGACAATTTTATATGAGTCATGTTAACTTACATGTGGTCTTTCTTGTATAATAACCTAATAACATGTTTTATTCTTATTTTTTTTAAAATAAGAAAATGTAGACTCAGAATGATCAAGAAACTTTCCCAATGTCCTACAGCTTTGTTCAAGGAAGTGACAGAGTCACAAATTCATGTTGCTCCAAGTTCACACTGGGGGAGCTTCAAGTGCCCAAATTGCTTTCAACTGATGAAGGGTAGTAAAGGGGCAGTGATTGGAAAACCTACAATTCTTTTGCCCTGTTACCAAGTAGAATCTTCCTGCTCAGTACTTCCCACCTCCAATCTCACAATCATCTAAATAAATACCATTTTGACTCTTTCTTTCTAAGTGACATGTCCATTAAAATCTCATCTTCTCAACCTTCCAAAAGTTTTCAGGGCCGGAACCATGGTGCTTACTCAGCACTTAAAAATTACTGTTATGCCCTGGCTGGTTTGGCTCAGCGGATAGAGCATCATCCTGTGGACTGAAGGGGCTTGGGTTCAATTCCGGTCAAGGGCACATGCTGGGGTTGCAGGTCCGATCCCCAGTAGGGGGTGTGCAGGTGGCAGCCAATTGATGATTCTCTGTCATAATTGATGTTTTTCGCTCTCTCTCTCTCACTCCCTCTCCCTTCCTCTTTGAAATCAAAAAAAATTTTTTAAAAATTTTTAAATTACTGTTATGCATGACATAAGAATTCCTTTATCACCCAACTAAATACCACAACTCAGAAAAGATCTACAGACTTGGAGGAGGAAAGGGATGTGTGCGTAAACCATCCTTCCCACTGTGCCTGCTTTCCAACACTCATCCACTTGCCTATTCTTTGCAGGAAGCCGTGTATCAGTTGTGCTCCACTTCCACTACCAGCAGACTAGAGATGGAACTCCAATATCTTTTAATAATATTTCATTAAATCAACATAACCTAGTTTTCCAGTGGTATTTCTATAAAAGAGTCTTTCCTATGCCCAACACAGACTCAGATATATAAATTAAACCTCTATCAAGCTCTGGTGTTTAGTTTTAGGAAGAGGTAGCAGAAGATTTAAAAATAGTATATTGATTTAACAGATTCTTTTTGAATCCTGAATATGTGCCATTCTGCTGTGTACTGGGACTATTCCCTGCTCTGACAAGTTTATAGTCAGCAGGCAAAGTGGATACAGAAATAGTGATTGGAACACGCATGAGAGGTCTTGTGCAGAAAATGGTGCAGGGAGGAGGGGAGGACTCACTAACTCGGTCCTGACTTGGAGTTCAGGGTGCCAGTCAGGTAGACTTTCCAGAAGCAATTATGTCTCAGCTGAGCTCCAAAAGAGGAATGGGATTTAGCCAAGACAGGAAGCTGCAGAATGCGTTCCACCCAAAAGGAACATCAAAGACCTGGAATGCAAGGTGGAGAGTGATGAAATAGGAGACCCTCTGAGCTCTGGGAAGCGTCTTAAAGGCCAGATAAAAGAATTTGGGCCTTTTTATCCAGAGGGCAGCAGGAAACTATTAAAAACGCTTTATGAAGGGAAGTAACTTAGAGATTTCGTCATGGCTACAAAATGGAGGATTGGAGTAGGGTAAATCTATCAATCAGAAAGGAAATCAGGAGACTGTACCCATTACTCAAGCAAGAAATAAGGACAGAGCAGTGCTAGACAGATGCGGGCAACTTCAGGATTAGCCAATCTTAGTTATCAATTGGAGATAGAGATGAAAATCAAGGAAGAAAATGAATTAAGAATGGCATGAGGGCTCAGCCAGTGTGGTCCAGTGGATTGAGCGTAGTCCCATGCACAAAGAGGTCACCGGTTCGATTCTCGGTCAGAGCACATGTCTGGGTTGTGGGCTGGATCCCCAGTAGGAGGCAAGTAAGAGGCAGCCAATAAGTGTTTTTCTCATTGATGTTTCCATCTCTCTCCCTCTCCATTCCTCTAAAATCAATAAAAACATATATATATATATATATATATATATAT
>NW_005353916.1:769983-780474 GCF_000412655.1 Myotis brandtii | reverse complement strand
ATATATATATAAAGAATGGCATGAGGGCTCTGGCACAGTCACCTAAGTAGATGCTGGTGCCATTAACTGAGTTGGAGAAACGAAGAGGAGAGGCAGATATGTAAGGTCTGAAATTCAGTGTCAACAAGTTGCATTTCAGTAGCTGATTCTGAGTTACTGCCGGCATGTAACCCAAGATGAAGGCAGTCCCAACAGCCCAGGAGTCTGCTTTTGGTCAGGTGTTCCAGGACAGACCTTATGAACAGGGTGCCATCTCCCTCACTACCATGGCCCATTTGCCTAATTGTTTAATGTGATTTAACATTAAATGTACTTGGGTTCAAAAGACCTTACCTCTCAACCAAAATGTGAAATCAAAGCACTGCATGAGTTAAGTGTGTCTGTCTGCACAGATGTTGTACCCACCACATCAAAGGCGTTTTGCACTTGCCATAGGGGATGGCTTTTTGACCTTGGAAATAAATTTGAAATGTATGGCTCCCTGAAACCACAGAGTTGACTGAATATGCCTTGAATTATGGTAATGCATTATACTCACCATGGGAGAAACCCAGTGCAAATTGTTGAATTTGAGGATTTTTAACAAAAGAAATAAGACAGCCAAAATCCAAATCATTAGATGACAAAGTAGACCATTTTCAAATTCTCAGATAGCAAACCGTATTTATAGACATACATTGGTCTACAAAAATGACCACTCAGACCATAACATTTTTTACTAGCTTTCCTCACATTTACCAATACCAGTCCCACTTCTTTATCATATCCACACTTTGCTACCAGAATAACAGTTGTGAAAAATCCTCAGAACACTATCACACACTGTATCAAACTAAGTTTACCTATAACATTAACGCAAAACCACACCTACTTGTTGGTAGCCAAAATAGTAAGTTAAAAAAACACACATCCCAGCTGGTCTCACTTCTAAATACAGTTTTAAGTTAACCATGTACAATGTTCAATTTTGCTTTCCTTTCTGCTCTGGTTTTGGGAGCTAAGAAATGATTTGAAACACCAAGTGAATAATCCCCTCCAGTCATAACAATGACCAAAAAGATCTCATGGTCTACATAGAAATTAGATCCATTTACCATCTCCTATGGATATTAACAGAAGTTCCTGGTATTGAATAACCTTATAAATATTTCTGTCCTCTGATCAAATTATAGTTTCAGGCCCCATAAATAAACATTTATTCATGTAGACTCCCCCAAGTGATAAGTACCATGCCATTATATGCATTATCTTATTTAATTCTACAATGTTGTAGTAGCTATTATTTTCATTTCCTAGATGAGAAAATTGAGGCACATAGAGGTGTAGTCTAAGCCAAGGTCACACAGCCAGCAAGAAAAGTCAAGAATCAAGCCCAGGTTTGCCTAACTCCAAAGCCTTACTCTCAAGTACATCTTTGCCCACCTTGATTTGTTGCTCTCTGGGATAGAGGCACAGTTCTCAAAACAAATACATTTGTTTATTTCATGTTTTTGTGTGTGTGGCTAATTAAAGCTAACTTGGGTACAAAACTTTAATAAATGATATTTATTTATAAAATACCTGTATTTTCCATAGATGGGGAGGATTCTACAATTCAGTTTGCTAAAAAAAAAATTTAAAGTTCTACCTTTAGAGGGGTTAGTTAACTTACCTTACACACAAACAGCCAACTATCAGAGTCAATTCAAACATATACAAAAGCTAAATACGTAAACAAAATATTAAGCCCACTATATTTGTTTTTACCTCTGAGTCAATCCTAAAACTTTAGAATTTAAAATATACATATCAAACATGAGTTTAGATTAAATAGTAATAAATCAGCTCTCCTTCACAGAGGGTCTAAATGAAGGGAACGATGCTGAACACTTTACCCATATTATCATTTCTAATCTTTATGAGGCTCTGCAAAGAAGGTATTATTAACCCCATTCTGAAGATAACAAAAGTTAGGCTCAGTACCGTTATGTTGGTTTCATAACAGCATTCAGCCAATAAGACCTTTGAACTTAAAGATTTTTGATTCCATAGGCTTGTGCCCATGAAACTCAATGCCACAGTATGTCCCCCTCGCCCCAAAAAATACATTTTATAAAGCTCACTGTCTTCCCTGAGACATTGTTGAAAATCTTAGGTAGCTGAAAGTCCATTTTATGCCTTCCATGTGTTAGCAACTCTGTAAAAGTTAAATTCACCGGCATCTGTAATATAAGAACTAATGGAATCAGTATTCTTTGAAAATTATGCTTTTCTTCCAAATGTCACCTTATGTTCCACACACATTTTCAAAAATGAATGTGCAGGTTTTAAAAAGGGACTAAACAAAATTGACAATGTAATTTTATCCAGGTACCAAAAAAACACACACACACATTCACTTACCTTATGGGTTATTCTACCAGTCAGGCTGTGATAATAATTTACTATTCTAGAATACAGTTATTCTTCCAAATTCTGACATAACTGCCATGTTATTTCACTCACATATTCCTCTGTCTATCCCAGTAGCCAGGGGCCATTTTTCATGCTGTTCATTTGCATCAGAAATTACAGGTTTTGATACTATTGCCACAGCCTGTGCTTTAACTTTGAAATATATTATAGCGGGAGCTCTAATGTGGCTAATCTAGTTCGTGATTCAGTATAACTGCAGTTATGGTTCCCTGAAAGGGGCTGCCACTGACAAAATCCTGCCCTGTGCTTACGCAGAAACTCCTTGGGCTCGGCTCTGGGCTCAGGTTGAAAGAGCCCCCTAAGTAAATAGCCGTCTGAGGCTCTTCCTAGCCTGGTCACCAATTTATTCTGTGACCTTGGTACCATAAAGCCTCTTCTCTGTGTCTTTTTTTTTTAACTAACCATAAATTAGAAAGGCACAGGCATGGTTTTCTAAATTCCGTTCCCCTTTCTATCGTTCAGACTCCTCTGGGTTCAGAGAAGGGCAGGCTATCAGATTCAAAGGTGGAGATCAACATGGTGGCCAGGGGAGGTCACAGAGAGACAGGGCTTGGGTCACAAGGAGGAGGGTTCCAGGTAGCTAAAAGCTGGGGTAGGATGCTCCTTGCAGGGTCTGACACTGGAAAATCCAGGCAGCAGTGACTGGAGGTGGAAAGTGAACAGAATGGCCATGATGAGGTTCCTTGAGGTGGCACAGAATGATGATTCGGTGTATCTCTTGGATCTCAGGTTTTCATCTGGAAAATGGGAAACGGAAATACATGTGCCTACCTTCCACGGCAGCTAGAAAAACAGAAGGAGCTGAGGTGCAAGAAGAACCTTAGCACAGTAGGTGCACATAGTATTATTTCGACAAACTGTAGTTCTTCCTAACCTTTGGATTGTGGCAGCCCTCCTGTTGGCTTTTGTAGTTTCATCAGTGCATTTTACCTAAAATGACAACAGTCTTGGGTGGTGTTCTCTAGTCAAGAAATACCTAGCAATTCTTGTACACTCTCCAGTCTTCCAGGAACAAAAGGACACATTTGCTTCCCACCAGATATTAACTCCTCAGACTTCAGGGCTGCAGACTCTGTTGTTCACGCCAGTGTGCAGATCAAGCATCATTTTCTCAGTGTGCCAGGATATGAAAGGGGTCGGGCCGCGGTGCGTGAAGGGCCAAGCCAAGGGAGCGACGTTTTATGCAAGGCTGACGTGTGCTTATTTGCACATGCTAAGCCCCTATTAGTTACCTGCGTTTTTTAAGAGAGAAGTAAGGATTTATTGAGCACTTACTTCTTGTCAGGTGCACTTAATTTTCTCTCTTTTCACCCTTCAGGGTGGGCAGAGAAATACTCTAAGAGGCTTCCCGTGGACTTGCTTGTATCTGAAATCCTCCAGATGCATTTCAGCTTGAATTTGAGAACAGTACAGCCCACAGCAACTCTCCCTTTACACTTGTTTTCTTCATATTCCGTCGAGCAGAGGTTATCAACCTTGGCTGCACATTAAAATTATTTGGATGGCTTCTTATTTTTTCTGGATGGCTTTTAGATAAATTCTAGTGTCTGCGTGTCATCCCAAACTTTGCATTGTAATGAACTGGGGTCTGGTGTAGGCAATGATTTCCAAAAGTCTGCCCCACCTCCCAGGTGGCTCTAGGGCACAGCCAGGGTTGAAACCTCTGCAAAGAGACCTATTACCTGCTAGACTGTGCACAGTTTCTCCATCCAATTTAAAACCACATTCAAAGGTGGGTTATCTGAGATTGGTCAGTACACGTTAGAGACCTGGAGAAACACTTGAGCAGAGATGCCATTTTGCATTATAAGAAGACAGGAGCCACCATTCATTCTCCTGAAAATTGTGTGAGTACTCAAACAGAAAATAAAAAAAAAAATCTATGCTGTTCCTCCCCCAACCCCGAACACATACACCATTACCAAATGCAGGAGTGTGCGGTGTAGCCATAGCTTACATGCCTCTAAGTAATGATGTATTGATTTATAGTTTGCACAAATTGCAACAAATGGCATTTTCTGCTATGTGGAGGGTAATAGATTGTTCTGGAGTGAATACAAGTCCATAATTCATTCAAGGGCTATGCTGATGCTACAAATTCAAGCTCACAATTTAAGCAGTTAACCCATGGAAGTTTAATGATGAGAATGGGTTTCAAGATGGTATTCAATTTGGTACCCATCTATTATTTTAGTTGAGGTATAATTAACTTGACAGATATAAGAAGTACGAGAAATATTTTTAGGGACCTTTGTCCTTTCTCCTACCTCCCTAAACTCTTGCTGCATCTCCAAGTTTCTCTCCAGGTTGATTCTTTCCTGCTTCAGAGGAAGACTTGGAACAGGAAAGATGTTTCAGAGGCAACTGGTACTGCGTGATTTCCATTGCTGAGCCGTGAGTTTAGGGGGCGAAGGAGAAGACTGTTGTATTTGCTACATAACATCAGAGCATTAGTCTATGTGAAGTGCGGTGGCATTGAGTGACCAAACTTTAAGTCTGCTGGGGAAAGAAAAAAATCTTTCTTGGACTTTGGTTTCCCCTATTTCTACACATCACCTTTTGTCTCTGCTCTTCGGATTTGGCCTCCTATGTCACAGATAGACAGATAGTGATGGCCCTGGCTGGTGCGGCTCAGTTGGTGTGACTCCTTGCTAACAGTTGAATTTTGCTACAGGGACTGTTTTTTGGTGGAAAGTCCCAAGTGGTCAAAATGTGGATTTGCTAGGCTTTATTGTGCAGGCCTAGATAAACAAAAGTTGTGTAGATGCTGAAAGTCAAGAAATCAGACCAAAAAGCCTCTTTTAAAATTGCAAAGCTCTGCCCTGACTGGTTTGGCTCAGTGGATAGAGCGTCGGCCTGCGACTGAAAGGTCCAGGGTTCGATTCCGGTCAGGGGCATGTGCACTCTCCCTTTACACTTGTTTTCTTCATATTCCGTCGAGCAGAGGTTATCAACCTTGGCTGCACATTAAAATTATTTGGATGGCTTCTTATTTTTTCTGGATGGCTTTTAGATAAATTCTAGTGTCTGCGTGTCATCCCAAACTTTGCATTGTAATGAACTGGGGTCTGGTGTAGGCAATGATTTCCAAAAGTCTGCCCCACCTCCCAGGTGGCTCTAGGGCACAGCCAGGGTTGAAACCTCTGCAAAGAGACCTATTACCTGCTAGACTGTGCACAGTTTCTCCATCCAATTTAAAACCACATTCAAAGGTGGGTTATCTGAGATTGGTCAGTACACGTTAGAGACCTGGAGAAACACTTGAGCAGAGATGCCATTTTGCATTATAAGAAGACAGGAGCCACCATTCATTCTCCTGAAAATTGTGTGAGTACTCAAACAGAAAATAAAAAAAAAAATCTATGCTGTTCCTCCCCCAACCCCGAACACATACACCATTACCAAATGCAGGAGTGTGCGGTGTAGCCATAGCTTACATGCCTCTAAGTAATGATGTATTGATTTATAGTTTGCACAAATTGCAACAAATGGCATTTTCTGCTATGTGGAGGGTAATAGATTGTTCTGGAGTGAATACAAGTCCATAATTCATTCAAGGGCTATGCTGATGCTACAAATTCAAGCTCACAATTTAAGCAGTTAACCCATGGAAGTTTAATGATGAGAATGGGTTTCAAGATGGTATTCAATTTGGTGACCATCTATTATTCTAGTTGAGGTATAATTAACTTGACAGATATAAGAAGTATGAGAAATATTTTCAGGGACCTTTGTCCTTTCTCCTACCTCCCTAAACTCTTGCTGCATCTCCAAGTTTCTCTCCAGGTTGATCCTTTCCTGCTTCAGAGGAAGACTTGGAACAGGAAAGATGTTTCAGAGGCAACTGGTACTGCGGGATTTCTATTGCTGAGCCACGAGTTTAGGGGGCGAAGGAGGAGACTGTTGTATTTGCCACATGATATCAGAGCATTAGTCTATCTGAAGTGCGGTGGCATTGAGTGACCAAACTTTAAGTCTGCTGGGGAAAGAAAAAAATCTTTCTTGGACTTTGGTTTCCCCTATTTCTACACATCTCCTTTTGTCTCTGCTCTTCGGATTTGGCCTTCTATGTCACAGATAGACATTTCCTCTCTTCTAGAAGCTGTGCCTTCCTTCTCAGAGGCAGCGATGAAGGAAAACCAAAGCACAAGGATCCTGGAAGCAGTCTTCAATCACTCAGAACCCATAAACTGAAACTAAGCCTTTCCTAAAACCACAACTCCTACCATGCAGCATCAGAGAAAAAAGTTGTCACTTCACTGGACTAAAAGTTTCTCAGTGACAAATTCTTCTCATTTTTCCATGTTTAAAATATAACCACGCGGGTGATATTGGTTCAACTAACATTAAGAGTCAAGATAATGACATATTAGTTTTATAGAGAGAGCATAATATAACCAGGACTATGTCTACATTCACAAATCCATGATGCCTTAAACATTTTTTTCCTGAGATTCCAAACACAGACAGAAAAATTAAGTTAAAACCGTGCACGTAAAGAGACGCTGCAAAATGACAAAAGTGCTAATTCACCAAGAAGACATAACAATTCTAAACGCAATTGCTTCTAGCAACAGAACTTCAAAATACATGAAGCAAAAACTGGCAGAATTTAGACCAATCCACAACTATACCTGGGACTTACACTCTCTTCTCTCTATACTTGATAGGGCTAGTAGGCAGAAAATCATTAAAGATAGAGAACTGAACTACACCATCAACCAACTGGATCTAGTTGTGTGTAGAACTCCACCCAACATACACAGATAATCTATCCAAAAGTGTCTCCAGCAATAGACATTTTTTTCAAGTTTATATGGAACATTTACCAAGACAGAAAATACCTTGGGTTATAAATAAACCTTAAGAGACTTAAATGAATTCCGTTCACACAAAGTATATCCGTAGATTATAATTGAATTAAACTAAGAATTAATTATGGAACTATAACAAGGAATTCTCTATATACTTGGAAATTGAATTTATAAACAATCCATAGTCAAAAAAGGGAGTCTAAAAGAAAATTAGAAAAATTGAAAAATATTCTTAACTGTAAAAAAAAATGAAAATACAACATATCAACATTTGTGTGATGGCCCTGGCTGGTGCGGCTCAGTTGGTGTGACTCCTTGCTAACAGTTGAATTTTGCTACAGGGACTGTTTTTTGGTGGAAAGTCCCAAGTGGTCAAAATGTGGATTTGCTAGGCTTTATTGTGCAGGCCTAGATAAACAAAAGTTGTGTAGATGCTGAAAGTCAAGAAATAAGACCAAAATCCTCTTTTAAAATTGCAAAGCTCTACCCTGACCGGTTTGGCTCAGTGGATAGAGCGTCAGCCTGCGACTGAAAGGTCCCGGGTTCGATTCCGGTCAGGGGCGTGTGCCTTGGTTGCGGGCACATCCCTGGTGGGGGGTGTGCAGGAGGCAGCTGATCGATGTTTCTAACTTTCTATCCCTCTCCCTTCCTCTCTATAAAAAATCAATAAAATATATATTTTTTTAAATTGCAAAGCTCTAAAAATGATTATTACAAATTTCTCATAGAGACTCATGACTAGGTCTAAACCAGTTTTGATGTATTTCTTTGGGGACAATTGAAGAAATGAAAGTTAGAAAAATGGGAAAGAACAGGGAAAGATAAATTTGAAAAGCTGAATGCAAATTTCAGGAAAACAGAACTGAGTGGACTTCTATAGCCAATATAATGGAGACAGACCAATACCAGCAGGAAGAAAAAAAATGGGCAGAAGACTTGAATAAACACATACAAAAATTCAAATGGCCAGTAAATATAGAATGTCGCAAAAAATGTATATATACTTATTATACATTATCTATTCCAATGGGTTAAATCTGAAAAGAAAGAAACATCAATTGAGCTATCAGCTATTAAATGTGTACACATTTTTGGGGACACCCTGTATATGAGAGTACTCAATCTCATTAGTCATTAGGGAAATGCAAATTAAAACCACTAAGAAAAACCACACTATACACTCCCAGACTTTCTTAAATGAAAAAAGCACATTGTAAATGTTGGCAAAGATGTAGAGTAACCAGAACTCTCATCATTTCTAGTAGAGAGTGTGTATGTATTGGTATAACCACTTTGGGAATTTACTTGACATTATTGACTGAAGCTGAAACATGCATATCCTATGGCTGAGAAATCTCCTTCCCAGGGATATAAACTCAGTAATAATGAGTTCGTACGTTCATCAAAATACATGTCCTACTAGAATGTCCCCATAATAGCGCTCACGTTTCCTATTGTTGCTGTTAAAAACTACCACAAATTTTATGGGTTAAAACAATACCAATGTACTGCTGAACAGTTCTTTTAGTCGGAAGTCCACATGAGTGTCATGGGCTAAAATCAAAGCATCGCACAGATACATTCCCTCTGAGTGTGAATCTGTTCCCTTGCCTTTTCCGGCTCCTAGAGGCCACTGCCATCCTTAGGTTGCATCTCCAAAACACAACAAGCCAACCTTTGCTTCCAACATCGCTTCTCCTCTCTGACTTTGACTCTCCTGCCTCCCTTTCAGAAGGACTCTTGTGGTTACATTAGGCCTACCCCATCTCAAAACCCTTAACTTAATCATATCCGCCAAGTTCCTTTCACCACGTAAAGTAACGTATTCACAGGGATTAGGATGCAGACATTGTTGAAGAACCATTATTCTACAATCCCCGTCAGGAAAGTACTCAATTTCCCAGAAGAAAAAAAAAGAGCAGTAATAATGAGTTCGTACGTTCATCAAAATACATGTACTATTAGAATGTCCCTATAATAGCACTCACGTTTCCTATTGTTGTTGTTAAAAACTACCACGAATTTTATGGGTTAAAACAATACCAATGTACTACTGTACAGTTCTTTTAGTCGAAAGTCCACATGAGTGTCATGGGCTAAAATCAAAACGTCAGCACAGATATATTCCCTCTGAGTGTGAATCTGTTTCCTTGCCTTTTCCGGCTCCTAGAGGCCACTGCCATCCTTAGGTTGCATCTCCAAAACACAACAAGCCAACCTTTGCTTCCAACATCGCTTCTCCTCTCTGACTTTGACTCTCCTGCCTCCCTTTCAGAAGGACTCTTGTGGTTACATTAGGCCTACCCCATCTCAAAACCCTTAACTTAATCATATCCGCCAAGTTCCTTTCACCACGTAAAGTAACATATTCACAGGGATTAGGATGTAGACATCGTTGAAGAACCATTATTCTACAATCCCAATCAGGAAAGTACTCAATTTCCCAGGAGAAAAAAAAAGAATGGGAAATTGGGGTTTATTCATATACTAGAATACTATTCAACAAGGAGAATGAACAATCTTTAATGACTTGCAATGTTATGAATGAATCTCACAAACATTTCTATTGAGTGAAAGAAGCCAGAAACATAAGACAGTATGAGTCTTGTGTATAAAGTACAGAAAAAGGCAAAATTAATCTACAGTAGAAGTCAGGAGAGTGATTACTCTGAATGTGGGGGTTCATGATTGGACAGGAACAAGAGGGGATTTGGGGGGATGCTGATGATTCTTTGTGTCAAGATCTGGGAGCCGATTGATGGATGTGGTCAGTCTGTGAAAACTCTATCAAACTATACCCTGAAGGTGTGTGTATACTTTTCTATGTGTATATGTTATTTACTTTAACAAAAAGTATAACATTTTTTGACAAAGAGGAAAGCACGGGGTCCTGTGGGCATAAGGAGCCCCGAAGCTGCTATAAGTCAGTGACCTGGAGAAAGTTGCAGCTTTAGAATCAGAGAGGCAAGACTTGGAATCACAGCTCTTTACTAATTCTGTGCTTTTCTACAAATTATTTCACCGTTTTGGTCCTTGGTTTCCTTCCCTAGAAAATGGGGAAAATAATATTTCCTGCCTCACTGGATATGTTACATGTGTGAAGAAGCATGTGTGAAAACAAATGGAACATAACAAGGGCTGAGTAAATACTGCTTCCACGCTCAGTTTTGGCCTGAAGTCTAGCTTTCAACAGAAATACACAACAACAGAAAGGGGGGCGGGG
>NW_005353916.1:706165-769926 GCF_000412655.1 Myotis brandtii | reverse complement strand
CTTTGTGTCAAGATCTGGGAGCCGATTGATGGATGTGGTCAGTCTGTGAAAACTCTATCAAACTATACCCTGAAGGTGTGTGTATACTTTTCTATGTGTATATGTTATTTACTTTAACAAAAAGTATAACATTTTTTGACAAAGAGGAAAGCACAGGGTCCTGTGGGCATAAGGAGCCCCGAAGCTGCTATAAGTCAGTGACCTGGAGAAAGTTGCAGCTTTAGAATCAGAGAGGCAAGACTTGGAATCACAGCTCTTTTACTAATTCTGTGCTTTTCTACAAATTATCTCACCTTTTTGGTCCTTGGTTTCCTTCCCTAGAAAATGGGGATAATAATATTTCCTGCCTCACTGGATATATTACATGTGTGAAGGAGCATGTGTGAAAACAAATGGAACATAACAAGGGCTGAGTAAATACTGCTTCCACGCTCAGTTTTGGCCTGAAGTCTAGCTTTCAACAGAGAAAATACACAACAGAAAGGGGGGCGGGGAGAATATCTCAGAAGCTGGTTTTTGTTTTGGGTTTTTGGGGTTTTTTTGCATTTTTCAGTGCCATGTTTAAAAATATTTGCCAGGAATTGTATGAGAAGTTGCTCCACACCCTGTAAAATTCGTAAGAAGCAGTTCTTTGTTTCTTTATAAACACTACCTACTTCTTTATAAAATGGCCAGTTTCATTGTGAAAATTCACTTACAAAAGTGAGCCGCTTGAGATCATGAAAGATCAGGTATTACTTCCACTAGCTGGAACATCTGCAAGAAAAACTCAAGGAGCAGAATGGAAATAGAGTCAGCCCAGACTTCCACCTACAGAGCAAACACTGTCTCGAACATTACGCACCTATCCTTGTGGCTTACATTCTGATAGGCATGTCAAGTCTTCATTGCCCTGCAGTAGAGCAGAAGGAACAAAGATGAAAAGAAACATAGGTAGAAAGGAGGTTTCCCTTGAAATATAAGAACAGGGCAGATTTGAGATCAGGACTGTGATCTGGAGCCTTAGAGACCATTTAAAGAGTTTTGGGTTCTTGGAATTACTGCACTTGGTCAAGGTCACTCAGACCCACACGCAGTCTGGTTTACAATCCTCTTCCCTGGGGGTTTTTAAATAATGGTTTACATTTCCCCATTCCCAGCCAGAACCTTTTATTTGAAACGATTAAGTCTTTATTTGTATTTTCTCACCCCCATTTTTATTGCCACTGGTATTATTTCAACAACATTTAATTTTTATCCAGAGCTGGCCTACTTTTCCAGTCCTTTCTCTGCTCTGACTCTTTGCTCCCCAAATTTTCCCATTCCATCTCTCCCCACCCCCCCCCCCCCCCCCCCCCCCGCCACTCCTCTACACTGGGCTTACTCCCCTCCACCAGGATGTTTGCCCTGCTCCTTGAGTCTCTTATTTCATCGCAGCTTCCGGGGAAACCGGAATCACTGTATTTATAGCACATGAACTATTTGTTTATCTGCCTAATGTCCTAGATTGTCACTTCTTCAGAAGAAGAGTTGTTATTCACTCCTGCGTTTCCAGTATTTAGAAAGTGTCCATAAATGCTTGTTGAATGAATGAATGTTTACCTGGTTGTCACCAGCTAGAGGCATCAGTTGCAGTCCTCTTGTTTTTGTTTTGTTTTGTTTTTTGTCTTTGTTTTTAGTGGGTTGTTGTTTGTGTGTGTGTGTGTGGAGGTGTATATTTAGATTGCATCTTTTTGTATCTTTAGTCTCTCGTTACAAGTGTCCTCAAATTTCATTTTTTATCATAATGGTGCCTTAGTTGTTACCCAAAGAACTACTATCGACAACTTTTGTTGGCCTATTGCTCTCACTTCTCTCTCCCCTCAGTCAGAGCACCTCTTATTCTACAATTCCATGATATTTTTACACCCCTCTTATCTATCAAATCAGTGATTTTTAAACCAATATAGGAAAGAAATGCTTGTAAGGCCTTCAGGTAAGTGGTGAAATAATATTGCCTCAGTGTCACCTTACCGCTTAACAGAAAGTGCTTCCCCACAGACCTAAGTAATTATCCCATCCGGTGTGCACAGAGATTTTTTAATAGAAGAGGCGGAAGAGCTGGGAATAGCAGCCAGCCATTATGCATAGATATAGTTCTCACTTGGTAGTGGTAGTTGTCATTCTCCTTCTTTAACTCCATTCCTACTTAGAATAAAAATCTACATTTCAAAAGCGTAAGTCATTCTCAACAACTGACTTCCATAGGAAAGACAAGTATTTCGGACACAAGCTCAAACTTGGAACTAAAAACAAATGAGATGTCTCCCCCAAGTAGAGCTGCTGTAACCAGCAGGAGGGTGGACGTCGGTGCTGAAAAAGGCAGCATGAAAGCAATGATCCCTTTTTTCCAGTGAACAGCAGAGCAGTGATAAGGCCAGCCTCCCTCTCCTTGGGCTTGAACCCAGGCAGTCTGGTTCCAAAGCTCCTGCTGCCTCTCAGGAACACAAGAGCAGTCCAAATGGTCTTTGCAAACGTCTGGAAGTACAGCACACAGGCTGCTCTTTTCAGAAATTAGGCAATTACAGGAAGAGAGAGAGAGAGAGATAGGGAGGTCACATGAAAGAAAAGCAGGGCCAAGGAAAAGTATTTTTAGGGAAGGAGAGTTTTGAGCCCAGTTTTAGCTTGACAGGAAAGAGCTCAGAGAGGAGGAGAGATGAAAGATATGAAGGAGGTGGGTGGCAGAAAGCTGTAATGCATGGAATCCAGAAGAGGGCTAGACGGACCCGGCTTTTCAAGGCAATCAGACTCTGAAACAAAGAAGAGGAATGAGCAGAAAATGGGTGAAGATAAAAATAAATTTTGAGTCAGCAAGAAGGGAGGTTGAGAGTTCACCGTATATGGCTTCAAGGATCTATGTGAAATAGGAGGCAATTTCATCTGCTGAGAGGGAGGAAAGTAGAGGGCTGGGGTGTGCAGTGTACAAAGGGCTTAGAACTCCTGATCTGAGGAACAAGGTGTGCAGGGAAGAGAGAGAAGTATGAGGCTTGCTGAGATCCACTCCAGTCTGCAATGCAATGCAGGCGCAATTTTACTTGTGCTGTGGTGAGCAAAGGCCCTGAGAAAAGAGGCTGGGGCTTGAAACTTTATTCTTTTACATAATTACTGCTTGATACTTTATTGATGCTTCATTTCCCCTATAAAACATGTTAATAATCCTTGCCCCGTTCCTACCCCAGAGGACTTTAACAAGCATTCATTAATATCTTCGGTGTCCCAAGTGCCTTGGGAAAGCACTGTTTAAGAACTTTTTACGTCACTTTTATTATTCTTGCACTTGCAGCAACCCACCCTCTGTTCAGAATGAGTTGAAATACAATCTTAACAACTTCCTTCACTTAATTCCAAAATTTGTTTGCTAAGTCTGCCTGAAATCAGCCATTGAGGCATCAGAGGTAAAAAGGACAAAAATCATCTAGAACATTGTCCGCATGCTAGTAAACCAAAAAGGAGAATTATTGGAAGTTAAACCACAGACAAAATTTGTAGTCTTTTTAGAACCCATTGATCTGTCTAATATAAGGAACTCAAGTTAATGATTTCAAACTAGCCCCTCCCTCAAAATGCCAATGACCAGGTAGAAAAATCATAACTCCTAGTGAAAGATAAAATGCAATAATACTGGCTACCTAATGCTTAATATAGCAATGTCTCAATGCTAAGGCATCCAATATCCTACACAATTATTCGAGCTTCATTTTTTTAAACATAAATCCAATTCCTTTTTTCCTTCCTTCATTTTGTTATCCAACAAATATAGGTTGATCACCTATATGAGTAGGCACTGTGTTATGCCTAAGACTATGCTAGCATCCACTTTGCCACATACACCTTTGGATTGAGGTTCTTTCATTATCTAAGATGTTGTAATGGCTTTATTTTCATTTCTATTTGATTGGAGCATAATTCTATACCACCTCTACATTGGCTGGTATTTATTGGTATTAAGATATGAAGAATATTGAGAATTATCTCTGGTGTCGAGAATTTGTTCACCTTTATCTGAATGACTGCTCTCAAGTGTTAATTAGCCCATGGGTACCATAAGCCATGAAATCCACTTGTATGAAACTATCAGAAACCCATTTAGAGGTGAAGGTTTACTTTTGCAAATTCATTTCCAATATCAACAACTACTTGTTATAGGATGTGGTTGCTATGGTGCTGTGGGAGCAATGAAAGTCTTACTTTACGTAAATTTTTGTCAAAGTTTGCTCCTTTGAACTTAACTTGAGACTCTACATGGTCTAGCTGATTCCCATGATACAGGGGTTTTTGAAGTCAGTAGCATTTCTTCAGATTCTGTAAGACAAACTTATCTTTTATTCTATACTAGACGCCCGGTGCACACATTTGTGCACCAGTGGGTTACCTCAGCCTGGCCTGCAGTATCGGGCCAAAACTGGCTCTCTGACATCCCCTGAGGGGTTCTGGGTTGCAAAAGGGCGCAGGCCAGGCCGAGGGACCCCACTGGTGCATGATCAGGCTGGGGAGGGACTTGGGAGGTTGGCCAGCCAAGGAGGGACTGCGGGAGGGGGGCGTGTCTGGCCCATCTTGCTCAGTTCCCATCGGCTGGACCCCAGCAGCAAGCTAACCTACCAATCAGAACATCTGCCCCCTGGTGTTCAGTGCACATCATAGCAACTGGTTGAGCAGCCTTAGCATATCATTAACATATTACACTTTGATTGGTTGAACGACCAACTGGTCGACCAGACACTTAGCATATTAGGCTTTTATTATATAGGACTAGAGGCCCAGTGCATGAAATTCGTGCACGGGTAGGGTCCCTAGTGGCTGCCGGCTGCCAGCTGCCAGCTGAGACCTTCCTTCGTCTCATGTCATCCCCTAGTGGTCAGCGCACATCATTGCAAGTGATCAAACTTCGGTTGGTCGAACTCCCAAGGGGACACTTTGCATATTAGGCTTTTATATATGTAGATTATCTGAAGACCCCAATGAGGCTATACTTGGTAGGGATTGAGGAGGTAGGGGAGAAGAAAGGGACTCCTGGTGCAAAGAACAAAAGGAACTTCTCAAAACTATAGTCATAGAACTGTCAATACAGTATTTCTAGTCACATATTTAACATGGCTATAAATTAGGCTTTATTGGGAAGGGCTTGCCAAGAACCCAAACAATGTGGACAGAGCTCAAGATTCTACAACCAAAAAATATCTAGAAGGTTGCCATGCGTGGCCATGTGGCACACTCACAATTCCTTTGACAATTCCTCAAACTTGTATCATCTAAAACTATCAAATACCCAGTGTTCTTTGTATCTTACATTTGAGTCTTTGTGTTGTTATGTTTGGGACTAATTCTACAATTACTTTATCCTGATGGAAATCAAAGTTCAATTTTTTCCCCCAAAAAAACAACTCACAAAATAAAATTATCACCAGTCCCAGGAATTTTGCCTCAAGATAATCATAGGAACATAAAGATGAGGGCAAAGAGAGAGTTCAGAGAGGTGCGAATGTGAGAACCTATCCAAGAAACCCAGGAAGCAAAACCAATTATAGCCAATACAATTCACATATGGAGAGAGGAGGATTTGCCAAGCCCCAGATTGGGGCAGACCATTTTCCTACAACAGTAGCAACATCTCCCATCACACATGCTTTTCTGGAATTTGCCCATCTCCCATCAAGAGGTGACGTCTATGTCCCATCCCCTTGAACCCGGGCAGGTCTTTGTGACCACCTGACAGGTAAGAGTATGTCCGAGATGACACTGTGGGACTGACTTCTGAGGCTGTCATACAAAGGTCACACACTCTGCTTTGCTCCCTCAGGACGCTCACTCTTAGAAGCCAGACACCATGTTCTGGGGGAACCTAAGCAGGTCCACATGGAGAAGATCCAAGCTGCTTACCCACATCCCCCCATAATTTTATATATTAAATTTCCCAGCTGTTCAATGAGCTATTGGTCTTGTTAATCATCGCTGCTTTATAAAAATGTTTTAAAACCTGTTAAGGCAAAGTGCCTCAGATGCATCTTCATCAAATTACATTAGCTAGCTTTAACACTTTTATGTCCAAACCAATCATCAAAAATATTATCTTGATAGATATAGATGATACATATAGATAGATATAGATGATATAGATATAGATATAGATATAGATATAGATATAGATATAGATACATAGATATATAGTATGGTGTATAAAAATATATAATTAGTTTTCTAGGACTACTGTAACAAAGTTTAATCTTTTGGAACACACAAGTCAATCCATATATACCTACACACATATATGCTTTTGTAGGAACTTTCCTAGGTACATGTTAAGTGCTGAGACTCGCAATTTCCTTTTTTTTCTACAAAGCAACTTTCTCCAAACAATATATTAATTCAATCATTCACCACCCTAACATTAGGGATATCTGCTTTACCACATATTAAGTTTTTATGTATTCTACAGTTCAGATTTGAACATTCCATTATAATCTATTTTTCTGTCTACCTGTACAAATACTATATTGCTTTACTTGCTAAAGTTTCACAATATGCTTAACTTTCAGAATAAATATGCCGCATATTCTTATTTGTAAACCTTGCTTTAGATATTATGTTTATTGTTCCAGGAAATTTCAGAAATTTTCTTAAATTCCACTTTGAGAAAGATTATATTTGGATTATATTATAATTGCATTAAACTAATAATCAAAGGAAGGTATAAATTGGGAGCCTAGAGGGCAAACCCTTCATCATTGGCCTTTGTGGAAGGATCCCCACCAACAGTGTAGCAGGGTTCTCTTTCTCCACAACCTTTTGCTACCTGATATTTTTTAAATAACAAGCCTGAGGTGATAGTTCATCGTGATTTTGATTCACCTTTCCCTGCTGACTATTTATGTGGAGCACATTTTCTTTTTTTCTTTTCTTTTCTTTCTTTCTTTCTTTCTTTCTTTCTTTCTTTTATTGTTTTATTGCTTAAAGTATTACAAAGAGTATTACATATGTCTCCTTTTTCCCCGCCCTTGATATACCTGTTAATCATTTGTATGTCTTCTTTGGAAAAATTTTTATTCATTTCCTTTGCTCATCTTTTGTGTTGTTTTTTGGGGGTTTTGGGTGGGGTTTTTTTGCTATTGAGTTATAGGGGTTCCTTACATGAATATTTTGGATATTAATTCCTCATCTGATATATGGTTTGAAAATATTTTCTCTCATTCCAAAGGTTGCCTTTTTATTTTATTGATTGTTTCCTTTGCTGCACAGAAGTCTTTTAGTTTAATATAATCTTACTTGTTTATTTTTGCTTTTGTTGCCTGTATTTTGGTGTCATATCTGAAAACTCATTGTTAAGACCAATGTCAAAGAGTTTTTTCCCCCCAGAGTTTTATAGTTTCAGGTCTTGTCTTAAGTCCAGTTGATTTTTGTTTATGATGTAAGATAAGGGTCTGATTTTATTCTTCTGCATGTGGATATTCAGTTTTTTCAACATCATTTATTGAAAAGACTTCCTTTCTTCACTGTGTATTTTTGCCTCCTTTGCTGAAGATTAGTTGATAGTCTATGGGTGGATTTATTTCTGGTTTACTGCCATCCTGTTCCATTGGTCTATACGTTTGTTTTTATGCTGGTACCATTCCATGTTGATTACTATATTATAATATAGTTTGAAATTGTGAAGTGTGATGTCTCTAGTTTTGTTCTTGCTAAAAATTGTGGTGGCTATTCAAGGTTTTCTGTGGTTCCACATGAGTTTAATCATTTTTTTTTCTATTTTTGTGAAATATCCATGGAATTCTTTTTTGATCAACTTGATGACATAGGATTACTGGGTACAACTACCAAGTGCCTGTCACTTCTTCCTTCCAGCCACTGCTGGAGGAGGAGGAGGAGGAGGAGGAGGAGGAGGAGGAGGAGGAGGAAGGGAGGAAGAGGAGGAGAGGAGAGAAAGGAGGAACGCACACCCTTTAAGGAGTTGCCCTGAGGTTGCACATGGCACCTGCCTCCATCTCCTTAGCTGTAACTTAGTCACGTGGCCATGCTTAGTAGGGAGGGAGGGAGGGAGGAATTATTGTCTATCAGCCTCCAAACCATTTTTTCTTTCAGAGTCAGTTCCCTTATCCCAGAAAAATACGATATGGTTCTAATGAGCTATTTCTTTGCTCTTCAGGCTTGTGGCAATCTGACTGCTTTGCTGCAAAGGCAACAAGATGACTGATTTTTCCTGTCCTGTAGACGAAGCTGAACAACTGCTTTTTCTTCTTCATCTCTATCTTCTGCCTCTCCTTCTCCTTTGTTCTTTTGATTTAGACTTCTGTGATGCTTAATGAATGATACCCTCCCACCAGCCATAAAGTAAGAAAAAATCAGTTAGGATTATAATCACAATTTCAATTATTTACACGTTAGAAAAAAACTGCCACTGGGTTCTCAGAGTTATTTACTCTGGTGTTTTCCATCTCAAAGTGCTAAAATATTAGCTCTATTCAATACAAACTGATTGTTTTTAACATGATTCTTCCCCCTCCCCTCACCCTGTCTGAAATCCAATTTACAGCCTGCTAAAGGCCTCATACGTTTTTTATGGATTATTTCCTGGGGTCACATTAATCTGGTTCCTTGTTACTTTACACTAATTTCACTTTGCCACAGTAAAATAACAAGATTCGATCTCTTGGGAATTAATCCTTAGAGACCTCTTAACGGGCTCAAGCCAGAGCGGAGTGCGTCTACTGTTGGTGAGTTTCCCAAGCACAATGGAGAAGAAAGAAGTGGTCATCCTGCCCTTCTGCACACTGTAACTTGGCACTCACATCCAGGAAGACAGTGGGGTCAAGGAGGGGGGTGGAAGCAAGCAGAGAAGATGGGCAATGAAAACAGCAAGAGCTGGTTACGGTGCGAGGCTCCGCACGTCCCCCTGCTTTCACTGTGCCAGAACCAAACAGTCATAGATACAACCCAGTGGAGGAGAGGGAGAGAGAGCAAAGAAACGGCAAAGGCGGCAAATGAGAGGAGAAGGTTTCTTTGCTTTTACTGAGCATGTGCTGACACACACAGCACATGACTTCTCTCCTCCCGCCTGCTTGCTCCCTGAGCCCACTTCTTCCATCTTTCCTGGCACCCGTGTTTTCCATGGAAGCCTTGGCAATGAGAAGATTTAAAGCAAGATTCTGACCCCATTTTCTCTTGTGTGGGAGATCTAGGGTTGTCCTATTTCCTAAAAAGCAGTGAAACCAACAAACTCTTGCAAAGTCTTGCAAAGAGTTAAAGTGAAAAATGTACATTTATTTGAGAGGAAAATAGGCTATTCTCTCAAGCTGTAAACAGGATAAGAATAACTTGCAGTTTTAATTCTTTTGGAATTGATACAGAAAATAGAAAAAGCAATTAAAGAGCATATTTGTTAAGAGGATGTGGAAAGAATATGTGTAAAGCCACTAGCACAATGACCTGATATGAAAACATATATTAAGGGTAGCTGTCATTATTTACATTATATTATATTCTCCAAGCAGATTTCTGTCATTTAGCAATAATTGGCTACTGGAAACACACTTAGAAATAACTTACTTTTAAATAAAGCACTTCCATGTGTAGTATCTTACTAAATTTTCACAATGATCAAATAAGAAGAAAAATATGAACAATAAATACATATCTATCAACAACTGAATCTAAAAATCAAAGTAAATGAACAAGGAATCTAATGAAAAACAAACCTGTCATTTAGCAATAATTGGCTACTGGAAACACACTTAGAAATAACTTACTTTTAAATAAAGCACTTCCATGTGTAGTATCTTACTAAATTTTCACAATGATCAAATAAGAAGAAAAATATGAACAATAAATACATATCTATCAACAACTGAATCTAAAAATCAAAATAAATGAACAAGTAATCTAATGAAAAACAAACAAACTGATGAATAAAACTGAACCAGAGGCATGGAAACATGGAACAAACTGATGAATTTCAGAGGGTAGGGGGAAGAGGGTGGGAAGACATTAACCAAATAACTTATATGCATATATGCATTACCCATGGACACAGACAATAGAGTGGTGAAGGTCTGGGGAAGGGGGGATATGGGTGGAGGAGGACAATGGGAGGAAAGGGGTGGGGTGACATCTATAATACTCTCAACAATAAAGATTAAAAAGAAAAAGAAAGGAGCAGACAAAACAATCTTCAGGAAAATACAGGGTGAAGAGTTGCTACCCTCTCCAGCCAGAGTAGAAAGAAGTCTAACACAGAGAGATCATTGAATAGTCTTCAGAAGAATATTGCTTCAGTAGTAAGACTAAATTAACCCTACACTAAAGGCTGCTCTAGATTTCCCTTAAGAAAACTGTCAACAAATAACTGTGTTTTTAAAAAAATCCAAAATTATTTAAAGAAATAAAAAGCCCAGCAATCAACCAATTTAGCAGCCAATATAAAATTCACAATATCGGCATTGAATCAAAAATTACCAGACATACAAAGAAACAGAAAAATATCACCCATCTGAGGTGAAATGTCAATCAATAGAAACAGACCCAGAAATTACACAAATGATAGAATTAGTAAGCAAGGATGCTAACCAGCTACCATAAATATACTTCACAGGTTTAAGAAAGTAGAGAAAAGTGTAAGTATGAAAAGATATAAATCAAACTTATAGAAATGAAAAACACAATATCTGAGATGAAAAGTACCCCTGGGTAGGATTAACAACAGACTAGATACAGTAGAAAGTAGTGAATATAAGACAGAGCATAGAACTATGCAACATAAAACATAGGGAGAAAAGATACTGTGGGGGGAAAGAACTAAACAGAGAATTAGTAAACTGTGGGTCAGTGTCAAGTGAACTAACATATGTATAGTTGGAGTCTCTGAAGAAGTGAGAGGCAATAAAATATTTGGCTGGATTTGATTTTTTTTAAAAAATAAGATAATGGCTGGATTTGATTTTTTTAAAAAACAACTGTGAACCCACAGATCAAAGAAGCTGAATGACCTTCCAACAAAAGAAACATAAAGAAAACCATATCAAAGCAAATGATAATTACATTTTGAAAGACCAATATTAAAGAGAATATTATAAAACCATTGCCCTGGCTGGTTTTGCTCAGTGGTTAGAGCATTGGCCTGTGGACTGAAGGGTCCCGGGTTCTAGTCTGGTCAGGGGCACATGCCCAGGTTGTGGGCTCAATACCCAGTAAAGGGCATAAGGAGGCAGCCAATCAATGATTATCTCTCATCTTTGATGTTTCTATCTCTCTCTCCCTCTCCCTTCCTCTCTGAAATCAATAAAAATATTTTTTCTAAAAAAAGCATTAAATTACATAAAAAGGAAGAAAACTAAGACAAACAACAGTCTTCTCATTAGAACATTGGTTGGGTGGGGGCAACAGCCAACCTAGAATTCTATCCGTGAAACTATCTTTTAAAATGAAAATGAAATAAAGACTTGAGGGAAAAGGACAAAATAAATATATCCTCTGTCATGAATCAACAGGTAAGAACATGAGACAAAGGAATAGATTAATCACATATATAACTTGTTCAGGGAAAGACCTCCTCTGAAGAGATAACGTTTAAACAAAGTACTGAGACAGGCAGTCATGAAGCTATCTGGGTAAAAAGCAACCCAGGCAAAGAGAACAGAAAGTGCAAAGGTCCTGGGGCATAAATGTGCTTGGTGTGTCCAAGGAACAGCAAGGAGGCCAATGTGGTTATTTCAGAGTGAATGAGAGGAGAAATCACAAAAGAGGAAGGTGGCAGAACAGAGGTGAATAAAGGGGAACCATTTAGGGAGCAGTTACCGCTGTCCAGGAGAGAGATGATGGGCTTGGAACAGGCTAGTAGGTGTGGTAGGTAGAATAACAGTCCCCCAAAGATATTACATCCTAATTTTGGGAACCTGGCACAATGTCGCCTTGAATGGCAAAAGTAACTTTGCAGGTGTGATTAAGTTAAAGACCTTGAGGTGGAAAGATGATCCTGGATTATCAAGGTGGGCCTGATATAATCACATGGGTCCTTAAAAACTGAGACCCTCTCCCAGCTGTGGCCTGAAGGAGCTGGGACCATGGACATATGATCAGAAAAAGACAACACTGCGGGCTTTGAAGATGGAAGAAGGGGCTCTGAGCCAAATAATGTGTACACCTCCAGAAGCTGGAGAGGGCAAGGAAAGGATTCTCCCCAAACCTCCAGAAAGGACTGCCGCCCTGCCAACATCTTGATTTTAGCCTGAAACTCACATCAGACTTCTGACCTGCAGAAGTGGGAAAGAATGTATTTGTGTTGTCTTTAGTCACTGAGTCTGTGGTAATTGGTTACAGCAGCAATAGAAAATTAAATAGCAAGGATGGCCTGGGTGGCATAGCTCAGTTGTTGAGCATCCACCTATGAGCCAGGAGGTCACGGTTCAATTCCTGATCAGGGCACATGCCCAGTTGTGAGCTCAATCCCCAGTGTGGGGCATGCAGAAGGTAGCCAATCAATGATTCTCTCTCATCACTGATGTTTCTCCCTCTCTCTCTCTCTCTCTCTTCCTTCCTCTCTGAAATCAGTAAAAATATGTTTAAAATAAACAAATGGCAGGGATGAAGGTCGAAATACCACTCTGGCTGCAGTGGAGAGAAGTGGCTGTGGAAGAAAACAGGTAAAACTGAAGGCAGGGCAAACTGAAGGCAACCATCAGTTTTGTGTTTTGTGTCCAGGGTTCAGCTCTTGCATGTAGCCCTTATTTAAAAAGAGTTATAGTAATGTGCCTCTCCTTATGCCAATCACAGAAAGAGACATTTTCACCATCCTTACATATTTAGGAAAATGAAACATGCTTATCAAAATGTGGATTGGGAGGCTGAGCTGTACGGTGAAATTCCAGCTAGAAAAAGGCCATGTAGACTGATGGAAGAGAAAGCAATTACAGGCAGGAATAATCACTATCGTTAGGATTGCATCCAAATCAACCTTAATAACACTAAATAAATAACACTAGAGATGATTTCTGCCTCAGCAGAAATCTCAAATCACTTCCCCTTGAAGTGTCTTCAGTGTTTTTTTTGCTGAGCACTCTTCTGGGGATGGCATGGGGCAAGGCATGTGAAGTCAGCATCCATCACGAGAGAAGGGCTGTCATCTACAGACTGGGAGGATTATCAAGACCACCCCTTGAGCCCCAGCCTCCTATACCCATGTTTCCAGAGCCCTGAAGTCACTCTTAATAATCTCAGTGAGATCAGTCAATGCTCTTCGTGCCCACATGGATGAAAGTCAAGGCAGATCACTCATGGGGCCTAATATGTCTCTACAGCTTTTCAGCATCTGGCCTACATCTGGGCCCCCTCAGGAGGGTGTTACTGATCGCCAGAATTCTTTTCTTCTTCTTGGAGCAGCCTTCTCCAGCCCATAAATTTCCAGCGTCTCCAGTTCTTACTCCTCTTTTGTGAAAACAGATTTCTTCTTCTCAGGAAGCAAGATATTGAGGAGATTCAGAAAAAAAAAGTTTCTCCTCATTTTCCAAAAGAGCATATAGGATGTAAACAATGCAGGGGAAGACCTGGGCTTGTGCCACAGAGAATCCACCAGCGCCTCTTCTTAGAGAGAGCAAGGTCACAGAGAGCGCTAACTGCTACCAATGTTTGAGCTCTTACTGTGTGCCAAGCCCTGTGTTCACTCCTAACAACACCACTTTGAAGAAGGTATTATCATCTCCTCTTTCAAGAGGAAGAAATGAAGACTTGAAGAGCCTAGATAACTTGCCAATGTTCTCCCAGATAATCTATAGTAGGCATGATTCAATCCCAGGTCTATCTGACTCCACTGTAACAGATAATGAAAAGAACTCCTGAATCCCAACATATATCTCTCTCTCTCTCTCTCTCTCTCTCTCTCTCTCTCTCTCTCTCTCTCTCTCTCCTATTCAAACACTTAAATGTAAGGTTGAACCATGCACAGCCTGTCATAGAATTCAGATGTCCTGGACAACAGCTGCAGCCTCCAATGGTCTCATCCAGAAAAGTACTCAGCGTATATTTGCTACCTGGAGCTACGGATTATAAGAGCCACATTATCTAGAAATAAAGAAGGACCCAGATCTGGTTGGAGAGGTTCATTGTTAACGCCACTGGCATTTCTATCAACCTGGCAGTTTCCTCTCATTTATCCACAACTGCTGTGAGCCCAGGCTTCTGGTCTCTGCAACTGGTGATTCTTCCCATTTAAGCTACTTTTCATGATGGCAATCCACCCAGATCATTATCAGTAATCTAAGCATTCATTCTACTGGCAGTATAGATAGCTTAGCAGTGAAGAATAAGTGATTTGTTGGAGAATAGACTAGAGTTCCAATCCCAGCTGTGCCACTACCTAGCCATCCACCCACAGGTAAGCCTCAGTTTTTCCATTTGTGAGATGAGAATAGCAAAACTTCATGAGGTTGTAATAAGGACAATGAGATAATGTACGTAAATATCTATGTGCAGTGGCACATAGTAAACAGTCAACAAATGTTAGCTATTAGTGCTATTACCACATCTCTTAGGACACACATGGCAATTAAAACCACGGGCAAACAATGCAGAACAAAGCAATGCCCTTCACTCACTATGAACTTCCAGAGAGAGCTTAGCAATGCTTGTGCTTCAGAACCGAGCCGAAGCTGGGCAACACAGAGAGGAAACCCTGTTGTCAGCACATCTAAAATGTTTCCCTACGTTCCCCGGGTGTCATACAGCCATTAGCCATGCCCTGTCACACTAGCTCCTCTCCTGCCACTTTCCTGGATGCATGTCAGTGGTCCCTCCAGTGGGACTTTACAGAGATGATCCATGAAGATGTTTCACTATGGTGAGAAAAGAAAATATTAGGACTTCTATATATGTTTTCATGCTCTTATTTTACAGACTTATCTTTACTTTAAACCTGTATTTGATAAACTTAAAAATAAAGATAGTCTATTATGTTAATACTAGAGGCCCAGTGCACGAAATTTCATACATGGGTAGGGTCCCTAGGCCTGGCCAGCGATCAGGGCCGATCAGGGCCTTCCAGCAGCTGGCCGGGGCCTTCCTTCCCCCAGCTGCCGGCTGCTGGCCAGGACCTTCCTTCATTCCACGCCACCCCCTGGTGGTCAGTACACGTCTCAGTGAGCGGTCAAACTCCAGAGGGGACAATAGGCTTTTATTATATAGGATTTGTATTGAATCTAAAAATACACATAGGATACACGCTTAACTTTTTTTTTAACTAATGGAAAGTGAAATCTGAAAAAAAAAATTGAAGATTAGAGTTCTATCCAGCTTTTAAAGAGATACAAAGTTATAAGTGCAATGTCTTCTATGACTCTGTAGGCAGATCAATGAAAGGGCTGATGGGAGGAGTGGAGTAAGTGGAGAACTAGAGAGTTCATGTCCAAACTCCAGGTGTTCAAAATCAAAAACAGTTTGAATATCTGTGATTGTTTGTTTGTTTGTTTGTTTGTTTGTTTTGTAACATTTGCTGGACAAGTCAAGGTGGCAGGCATCATTCAGCCCACATGGACCAGGTGGGTAAGCCCCACCTCAGTGCTATTAGCTCATGGCTCAATGGTCCCTACTAACACGCTACCTTCAGAAGTTAGCACAGAGCCCTAACCCAAGTTATTGAGACAGCTTGAGTAGGACCCAGAACTGAGAGTCACAATACCTACATTCAAGCCCTGGCTGTGCTCTGCACTCCTGTGACGTTATTGAGACAGCTTGAGTAGGACCCAGAACTGAGAGCCCTGGCTGTGCTCTGCACTCCTGTGATGTCATGAGTAAGTCCTTTCACTCTGAGGTTCAGTTCCTCATCCCCTTAGGAATAATAATACATACCTCAAAGGGTTGTTGTGAACTCTAATTGAGATGATATTTGTCCAAGCTTTAATGACTTCAGTGACAGTTGAATGTACCTCATCCAGCCCTGTGGCAGCTTAGCTGAGAAGAGTGATGACTTATGGGTAAGCACTTGTTGATTGTCTGCTATGTGGAAAGGGAAGGAGAACTGCTGTGTGTCATCTGGGATGGAAAATCCAATAAAAGGAAGAATTTTTGGAACAGAACTAAAAATCTACACTGCCTTGTCCAATATTGGATTCCCCATCACAGACATGTTCAGGCTGAGCCTATATAACTAGAGATTTCAAAAAGCAGAATCATTTTGAGTGAGACGTTTGGAGCAGACATTTACTTTACCTTCAAATGTGAAAATTTTCTCATTTTAAGTCAAATAAAATAAGAACCAGTTAAAGAGTAACATGATTGCCAACAATTCTAGGCCCTCTGGCAGGTCAAGAGGAAGAAGACAGCTCTTTGGGTACAGAGCTACCTTTTGATGTCCTTCAAATCAGACAGCTCCCTAATTCATCCACACCATACCTATGCCTGCCTCCCAGAAGCCCCTTAAGTTCCTGCCATCTGGAATAATGTGTTCAACAATTCACTTTACCTGGTGTCCAAGACCATTTGACTTATTTCCTACTTACAAAGATATTGTTCTGGAAAGATGCTGAAGAGGAATAAATCACATAAATATTAAAAACTCTAAGTAATTCACTCACAAATATTTTTTTCTCCAGCCCAGACCTCACCTTTGAGGGTCAGACTGATATAGTCAACCTGTACCTTACCATCTAACTTTAAGATGTCCTAAAAGAAACTTATCATCTTCCCCTCCCTCTCCCCCATTCTAGCATTCATTTTTTATTATTAAATTCATTATTGTTGAAAGTATTACATAAGTCTCCCCCCCCGCCCCGCCATTGACCTCTCTCAGCCCTCTCCGGCCTCCCAGCACAGGCACTCATCCCTCTATTGCCTGTGTCCATGGGTTATGCTTATATGCATGCATACAAGTCCTCTGGTTGAATCTCTTGTTCCCCCAGCGCTAACCACCCCCTCACCCTGCCTTCCTTCTGAGGTTTGAAGATATGTTCGATGCTTCTATGTCTCTGGATTTATTTTTGTTCATCAGTTTATGTTGTTCATTATAGTCCACAAATAAATGAGATCATGTGATATTTATCTCTCCGACTGGATTATTTTGCTCAACATAATGCTCTCCAGGTCCATCCATGCTGTTGCAAATAGTAAGAGTTCCTTCTTTTTTATAACAGCGTAGTATTCCATTGTGTAGATGTACCACCATTTTTTAATCCACTCACCTGCTGATGGGCACTTAGGCTGTTTCCAAATCTTAGCTATTATAAATTGTGCTGCTATGAACATAGGGGTGCATATATTCTTTCTGATTGGTGTTTCTGATTTCTTGGGATATATTCCTAGAAGTGGGATTCCTGGGTCAAATGGGAGTTCCATTTTTAATTTTTTGAGGAAACTCCATACTGTTTTCCACAGTGGCTGCACCAGTCTGCATTCCCACTAACAGTGTATGAAGGTTCCTTTTTTTTCCACATCCTCGCCAGCACTTGTCGTTCATTGATTTGTTGATAATAGTCATTCTGATAGGTGTGATATGGTACCGCATTGTCGTTTTGATTTGTATCTCTTGGATGATTAGAGACTTTGAGCATTTTTTCATATGCCTATTGGCTTGTATGTCTACTTTCAAAAGTGTCTATTTAGGTCCTTTGCCCATTTTTTTATTGAATTATCTTCTTTTTGTTAAGTTGTATGAGTTCCCTATAAATTTTGGAAATTAAATCCTTATCGGATGTAACATTGGCAAATATATTCTCCCATGGAGTGGGCTCTCTTGTTGTTTTGTCAATGGTTTCTTTTGCTGTGCAGAAGTTTTTTATTTTGATGTAGTCCCATTTGTTTATTTTCTCTTTAGTTTCCATTATCCTAGGAGATGTATCGGTAAACCTACTGCTACAAGAAATGTCTGATATTTTGCTGCCTATGGATTCTTCTAAGATTTATATGGTTTCCTGTCTTGCATTTAAGGCTTTTATCCATTTTGAGTTTATTTTTGTGTATGGTGTAAGTTGGCGGTCTAGTTTCTTTTTTCTTTTTTTGCATGTATCTGCCCAATTTTCCCAACACCATTTATTGAAGAGACTGTCTTGACTCCATTGTATGCTCTTGCCTCCTTTATCAAATATTAATGGAGCATAATTCCTTGGGTCGACTTCTGGGTCCTCTGTTCTCTACCATTGGTTTATTTGTCTGTTCTTGTGCCAGTGTCAGACAGTTTTGAGAACAGTGGTTTTGTAATATAACTTGATACCTGGTATTGTGATCCCTCCAACTTTGTTCTTCTTTCTCAGAATTGCTGCGGCTATTCAGGGTCTTTCTTTTTTTCATATAAATTTTTGGAGAGTTGGCTCCAAGTCTGTGAAATATGCTGTTGGTATTTTAATGGGGCATTCTAGCATTCTTTGTCTCATTGAATGACACTTTCTCCCACTCAGAAGCTTGAGGTCACCTTTGTCTCCACTTCTTCCCTTCCTCCCATATCCTGTCATTTTTACATCCTAAGTACTTCTTGAACATATGTACTCTTTTCCTTCTCTTGCACCACTCATTACTTAAGACCGAGTTTCTATTACCTGTTGCCTGGACTACTGCAGTAGCCCTAGTGGTCTTCCTTCCTCATCTACTCTTACCCTCCTTCAAATGAGCAACAAGGAGCTTCAGTGTCTGGCTCTGAATCACCACACAGTCTCTCTCTTTCCTGTTCTTCCTCCCTCTTCACTCTAGCCACACTGACCCTCTTTCTGTTTCTCCTACCCTCATGTTTCCACTCGTCATGCCATAGTTCTTCCCCCATGCCATTCCCTCTGCCAGAGAGGCTGTTTCCTCCTTGATACACCTCCTTAGGTTTTACTCATCCTTCAGATCATTGCTTAAGCCTCGTTACCTCAAGGAACCCTCCTGTTACCTCTCTGACCAGCTTAAATCTGCCTAGTTTAGGGTCTTGTGACAACATAAAGCACTTGTCACAGATGAAGCTGTATTTGTTTGTGACTGTTTCCATGACTGTTTATTTCCCCCATTAAACTATAAAATCCACAGGGGCAGAAACAGAGCCATGTTTGCTCACCACCAGGTCCTAGAATTTGCACCATGCCTGGAACATAGCAGGGCCTTAATAAATATCTGGTTAATAATAATGAATGAAACTCACAATGAATGTTATGCGTTCTTGTGCAATGACTTCATCTCTCCAGTTCTGATTTTAACTCTGAAATCTGGAGGCAGGAGGAGCAGATAAGGAGTGAATAAGGAGAAGGGATGACCTGTCCTCTGGAATCACCAATGACCCCAATCCGTTGATTTCAGAATGCAATAATTTTTAAATTACAATTAAGATAAAAGATCCAACAAGAAAGCTGTTCTCATGCTGAGCTCAACTACATGCTTCCCCCTCAAGCCCCCATAAATAGAACAAACAGATGCTATCTGCAAGGCCCACAGCACATCTGCACCGATAAAGCAGCAACACTCGACGTGTCCTGGGAAGGAAGTGATTTGCATGTTAGCTCTCTGGCGTGCACATTCACACACGTTCTTTCCAGATAGCACTGAAATGGCCACATACAGAGGATTGAGATTGTGGTTTTTGGATGAATTCTTCAAGTTCACCTTCAGTCCCTATGCTTGAGAAATAGTCATGTTCAAAGAATTTTTTTAAAGAAAGAACTGCTGGCTGGAGGACTTCTCTCCCTGTCACCCTCCCTTTCTCAAGCTTTCACATTTGAGTGTTGTCAAGTTATCATGCATCAACTAATCAAAACAAAGGGAATATGAGAAACGGCTAAAAGTTTTATGCCAAGTAAGAAAAACGCCTGAAGGATGTGGTGGCACCAGCCACTCAAAAGACTCAACTTTCTGAAGAGATAAAACTTTGATAAACTTACAGTCTTTTCTACTAAGGATCTCGAAATCTTTTTTCTTTGTTTAAGTATTTAGAAGTTTACCTGGAAAGGAGTTTCCTGAAGCAAGGTGGACAAACTGATGTACTTTTTAAAACAAGGCAGTAGCTGAAATAAAGTGAAAATTATTATTTTTTTATTCCCATAAGAGACAATGCAAGAAAAGAGGTGGGAATGGGAATTATTTGCTCTGGGAACCCTGGCCACAGAGCAGTCTAATCTAATTTGCATATGAGACTGGGAGTTCCTGGAACTGAATTCCCATGGGGTCCCTCCACTCCCACCCCTATTTCCACCACTGACTGCATGCTGCTTTTTATGGTAACTGGACTTCAAGCTAAGTAAACGCAGCAAAGTTCAGCTGATCACTAAAACAACCGGACAAGTCTACTCCTCTAAAACAGTGACATCTTCAAGAACCTTTGGTAGTTACTGAAACAAACGAGAGAATACTGTATCTACTGACAGTTAAGCCCGAAAAGGAGAAAAGTTCATGTTTCCTACTCAATATATTTTCTCCTTTCAAAGGTCAGACAACTTTGCCCGGCCACACCCAGATACTTGTCCCTGGTTCCAAAGAGTGACACCAGCTGATGAAAGATGACATTCTTGCAACCCTTCCCCTCAAAAGACTCATGGTGAGATGGCCCTTCTCCAATAGACTATACACTGCATCATCTGTGTCCATCTTTCTGTCCCCTGAGAGACAAGTTTTAAGAAGAAATGATCTTTCTGAGCCAAACCTAGATCAAACCTTGGGAATGGAAACCAGGGATGTGCAGATCAGCTCGGACTGCTGGCTACCCCCTCGGAAGCTGAGTCACTGACCTGGCCAGTTTATTTAATCGCTTAGAAAGTGGTTAGAATGAACAGGACATGTAGTGATTAGTAATTCAGACTGGTCTCGGAGCTTCGTGTTTTTCACTGTTAGACGCCAACTGCAGCCTTTCTCTGGGAGTCAACAGGAAGTGAGAATGGCAAGCCAAATTTGACACCATTTGACGTAACCAGGGATGGACTTTAGCCCTTATTTCTCCACCCAACAACACTGCGATATTGAAAGGGAGTCCTTCTAGTTCAACATATCAAGTACCAGTGGCTAAAAAAAAAACATTAAGAATTGAAGAAAATCAGTTTTAATGACTCAGATGCAATCCCTTTCTTCTTACCTGACTCTTATTTAAATAAAAAAGTAAGTTAAGCCCAGCTGGTGTAGCTCAGTGGTTGAGCATTGACCCCTAAACCAGGAGGTCATGGTTCGATTCCCCATCGGGGCACATGCCCAGGTTGCAGGCTTGATCTGCAGTGTGGGGCATGCAGGAGGCAACCGATCAATGATTCTCTTTCATCATTGATGTTTCTATCTCTCTCTCCTTCTTCCTTCTTCTCTGAAATCAATAAAAATATATTTTTAAAAAATTAAAAAGTAAATTAAAAAAAATTTTACAGTCTCAGATATAGATCTGAGGATGAAAAGAATAAGAAGAAATAATATTTATTAAACAAACTCCTCAAACCAATCAGAAAAAACTATTGTAATTGAGGCAAACATGAAATTCGTGATTTTTTTATTATTTTTATTTCATCATGCTGCATTTGTGGAATATCCTAAACTCGGTACAGTCAGGCATGGCCATGTAATCAAAAGTGAAACAAATAGACTTTTATGAAACATTTCCTATTTCTGGTTACAATTACTATTGCAACGATTGATTCATGTTCAGCTATTTCCAATTACAGTCCTGGTACTAGCAATGAGATTTAAAATTTGATCATTTCACTAAAGTGTTCTTAAAATATCACTGCTATACATTTATTCACTTGAAATTGGTTGACCCTGACCACGTGTCAATGGTCACTTAGCTAAGCACAGAGAGGAGAAGATAAACATGATGGTCCTGCCCTTGCTACTTCTCTAGTCAAAAGTCTTCTGGTTCTCTCAGGGACTAAGATCCAGTTCAAACTTTAACCTGATATTCCTGAACTCCCAGATTTAGCCCTTCCCCAAATTATCATCTCCCAAAGTGCCCACTATCAAGCTCATACCTCTGCCTCTCCATCTCATAGCCTGAAATGCCTCTTCCTTTGCAAATCCAAATTCCCTCAGAACCTAACTCACCTTTAATAAAACCACTTCTTATCTTCCAGCCTTTCCCATTCCTAAATTCCAATAGTCCAGATAATCTTTATCAATTTTTCATCTTTACACTATCCCCCATATCCTGCCCAACAAAATTCAACTATAAATACATACATATGACTATTCATATATATAAACACACATACAAACATACGTATACACATACCTGAGTATTAAAAAAAAGGGAGCTGGACTTGGGACATTCATTCTATAATGAAATCTGGGCAAATGTTCCACTGGTATAATGAGGCTGGGATTATTATTTCACCAAAAAAAAGGTGGGGGGTGTGGGGGGAGGGGTTGGTCCAAACCATGTTATTAGGAGGAATACAAATTTCTCATGTAATCCAAATAGGATGATCTTTAGAAGAACACTAATTCTTATTCTAGGAACCTTTGGTTATTTCTGATTCTTTATGAGAAAACAGTAGCCCACATTCCTCTGTAAGGCCCACCCCAATCCTTCACCACTCACATCCCCACTGTACCCCACGGAGACACCACACAGTAGCACCTCCCTCTTTTGTAGAGTCAACAAAGACTGAGTGGACGGAACAGCCCACCAGAATCTACTTTTCTGTAGGAACAATGAAGCATCCTAAGGAAGGAGGACATCCTGTGGAAGAATCTAAGAGGAAATTCTCCCAGAGCAAAGGCAGGGAGAGTAGGAGCTCGGGGAGTGTCCACGTGGAAAACCCTAGGAAGACCGAGGCAATGTGGCCCCATCTCTTCTTCATGTGGGACAAGGGATTAAGCTGGCGACCAGTGACTGAGTTCCTGATTCTCCCCTCTCCTCCTCACTATTTATGACTATGAGGCAGTTAGTTACCCAAATGCTTCAGTAAAAAAAAAGAACACAAGACAAAGACCAGCAATGACAAGTGTGGAATGAATCTCCAGGGGTTAACCCAGTACATCACTGATCTCTATAACTACTAGAAAAGACATCGCAGATGACGACTAGGAGTCTAGGAACTATAAAGATGAATGCCAGCCCTCCTTCCAGCTCCCACCATCCCCAGAAGGTCTCCTAAGGGCCCAGGTATGCCCAGGTTCCAGCAGTGAAACTCCGACATTAAAAAGAAAGAAGCTTTCTTCTGTCTTCTTTCTGCGCCTCTCCACCTGACCACTGATCTTTCAATCACAATAGAAACCCTGTTTCATCTGCTGAATGATCTTCAGTCTTATGAATAATTGTGTGTCAAATAGTTTCTTAAAATATGTTCTGAATAAATAATCACTTCAGGAGAAAGTGCTCATGGGCAGCTACTCCAACTCAGCTATATTTCTCCCCAGGGGTCACACGGAAGACCAGCCCAGCTTTGCAATAATTTTGATTTCTTCTTTCTAGGTTCCCCACAACTTTGAAGCCAACTGTCATTCATCTTGGCACACAAACCTTGCAGTATCAAGCATGTCGTACATCAATAGTCACAGACTTTGTCATATATGCCTTCTAGAGTCATTTAATATATGTGCCGGGGTTCATCTGGTCCTTAACCACTTTTTTTTCCTGTAAAAAATAATCATCATAATAATACATTCTCACAACCATTGAGATGTAGGGATTAAATGAGTTAGTATATGACCTGTGTGTTTAGACCAAGCATTGGAAAACTTTTCTGTAAAGGACCTGGTAGAAATATTTTAAGCTTTGCAGGTCATGCAGTCTCTGTCTCAACTACTCCCTTCTGTCATTACAGAGCAAAATCAACCACAGCCAAATGAGTGTGGCTGTGTTCCAATAAAACTTTATTTACAAAAATAAGCTGGATGGGGCCAACAGGCAGTGGTTTGATGGCCCCTGGCTTCAAGGATGAGTGTTCAGTGAATTTGTAACCACATTTATTCTACTAGTCAATGCTGACAGTTCTTTATTTTCACAGTTTGTCTATCTTTCCTAGTAAAGTCTGTAATTGAATTCTGGATACCTTAACGTACTATTATCACTGAGGGGGCCACTGATGCATCAAGTAGGAGGATTTTTATCCTGCTTAAGCGTGCTTGTCATCTAGTGGTAGAAAAGTGTAATTGCAATATTTATTTATTTATTTTTTTAATGTCCCTGGCCTGGTTCAAGCACATCCTTGGTAAGTCTGCCCACAGTGGGCAGCTGCAAACTGCACCATAAGGGCCAGTTCGATTCATCTGGTTTCAAGGAACTTTCTAGCAGGCCTTTGATGGGTGTCCTTGTAACTCAGGGTTTTATGTAGACAACAAGTATTCACTGAGGGGGGAAAAAAGAACCAATTTCAAAACTAAATTATTATTTATTAATCAATTAATTATAATGATATATGTGTTTAAAATACTAACAAATACTTAAGATAAGCAATAGAGTATACATATATTTTTATCTTAAAATTAGCCTTCACTAACTTATTGAATGAACCCTTAGCATGAAGTAGAGGCAACTCTTGGAGTCCAAGTCATAGTCTTCTCTCTATATTCTTGGTTTATGCTGTCTACTGATCACCTTCTATGCCTCAGACTTATCTACGTTCTATGGTGACACACACTACATTTGCCACAGCCTCATAGCACTGCCAATAATACCAACTGTTGGGAATTCTTTTTTTAAAATATGTTTTTATTGATTTGAGAGAGAGGAGGGGAGAGGGAGAGATAGAAACATTGATGAGAGAGAAATATCAACATCAATCGGTTGCCTCCCTTACTGGAGATGGAGCCCGCAACCCAGTCAGTCATGTAACCTGACCAGGAATGTAACCGGTGACCTCTTGGTGCATGGGTCAGTGCTCAACCACTGAGTTATACCAGCTGGGCTCAACTGTTGGGAATTTTGTCTCCCTTTCAGCAACTGTGCAGAGGTAAGAACTTAGATAGTGTGTTCATAAAAACCAACATTCTACAACTCTGGCTCTTTGCCTTTAATATTTTCTACAGAGATCCTGTCCATTAGCGCATTGTGTAAGAAAGTTTTTGATATGTAGATGCCTGAGATAATTTTTAACTATCTCTTGTGAGGATGAAGTGAGGAGATCAGGAGGCCAATTTTTTAAATGCCATTTCTTAATAGTAAGGGAAAAAATCTTCCTGCTCTATATGTCCTTGGTGTGTCTCCCTCACCACTCAGAAATTATTTATGGACACTTTGGGGGTCGCCTCTTGCTGCAACCCAACCCACCCCCACATGGCTCTCTTTGTCCCCCTTCTTACTGAAATTCGTAAGTGTCTAGGGTTTCTCAAATACTCTGACCACCACCATCCCCATAACTACCACCTGTCTTCCATAGCAGCGGGCTGGCCTGGGACCTGATTTCCTACCTTTTTCTGGTAGCCTCACTTCTTGGATATCTGGGTGCCTTTCCCTTCATTCCTCCTGCCTTGACTTAGAAGGATCTCTTTGTTCTGCTTTTGAGGAAATTCTCAATTCCATTCTATATTTCAAAAAAAAAATTTTTCTCTTTTGTTTCCCCAGATATTGAAACTGACCAGGAAAACTAGACTGAATTGGCCACAGTGCATTTTGGAGTCTCTCTGTGATTTTTGGCCACTTGCTTTCCCCAGGAGTTTACAGTGACTTGTCAGATTTCCCACAGTGGTCATGTAACTGATGTACCCATTCCTCCTTACTCTTACCTTGGGACTTGCCCAGCCAAATTTTAGGACACTCTTGAGGTTATGTATAAAGAGAGTTCTGGGCATTAAAATAACACAGACAAAACTCTTCCAAGACTACAATTCTGCCCCTAGCTATGACAGAAATTAGCTGAGTGATCCCTGGACATCGATTTCTTCAGAAAATAGGAGGTTGGCCTCAATGTGCTATCAAGTCCTTCTTGGCTCAAATTACCTGTTGTTTTAGATGTAGCATATTTCGTGTGTGTGTGTGTGTGTGTGTGTGTGTGTGTGTGTATGTGTGTGTTAAGAAGCTGCCTGGGTTCAAATTACTATGCATTAGTCCTCATTTTAGGTAACGTTGCCCCAAAGGGACTTTGTAATGCCTGGTCCTGTCATCAACCTCCCACCCTCTGTTACTAGTATCTTGAAAGTCTAAAGCTTTTACTGTCATTATTGGAGTTGGGGTCAATTCTTCACTTTAGCATTGTTAGCATTTCTTCCAGAAATGCCCTCACCACTGAAGTATCATCCGACATGGATTTGAAATTGTCAAGTTATAAGTCCCAGACCTGGTTCCTGTCTAAGTTATGTTCCCTCCCATATAAACCCTGCACTCAGGGTGCCTGCGTTTACCATGGACTTAGAAGACAGGATCTTCTAAGTTGTGTAGCTTTCCTCCAATTTCAGAAGTTCTATTTTCAAGATCTATAAAAAAGACATATTTTTGAATTTTTATTTGAATTTTTATAAATCCTGCTTATGGCAACAGATGCTTCAACTAAAGTGGGATTTTTAATAGGAAAACAGAGTTTAGGACCTTATTTTATTTCTGACATCATATGGACTCCTCAGAAAACAAGCTATTCAGAAATGACTCTGTTCCCTTCTATTGTTATTTACCCCAACCCTTCTTTATTATTAAGGGTATATGTGTGGGAAGGGGATCTGGGCTCATATCCTGATTTATGATATAATCCTCACATCACAGTTGGTTTTTGTGTAAATGATTATGTTCTTCCAGGAACAGATTGTTACTTAAGTGAATCAATAATTTACAATAGCTGAGATTTAGAAACAGCCCACGTGCCCATCAGCAGATGAACGGAATACTATGCAGCTGTAAAAGAAAAAAAAAAAAAAAAGGAAATCTTACTATTTGCGACAGCATGGATGGACCTAGATTTTATTTTGCTAAGTGAAATAAGTCAGGCAGAGAAAGACAAATACCATATGATTCCACTTATATGTGGAATCTAAAGAACAATATAAATGAACAAACAAACAGAAACAGATTCATAGATACAGAGAACAGATGATGGTTGCCAGAGGGGACGGAAGGGGGTATTGGGTGAAAAAGGTGAAGGGATTAAGAAGTAAAAATTGGCCCGGCCAGCATGGCTTAGTGGTTGAGTATCTACCTATGAACCAGGAGGTCACAGTTCAATTCCCGGTCAGGATACATGCTAGGTTGTGGGCTTGATCCCAGTTTGGGGCATGCAGGAGGTGGGCAATCAGTGATTCTCTCTCACCATTGATGTTTCTATCTCTCTCTCCCCCTCCCTTCCTCTCTGAAATCAATAAAAATATTTTTTTAAATAAGTAAAAACTGATAGTTACAAAATAGTAATGAGGATATAAAATACACCATAGAGAACATAGTCAATAATATTGTAATAACTATGTATGATGCCACTTGGGTACTGAAATATCAGGAAGAACACATTGTAAATTATACGACTGTCTAACCACTATGCTATACCCCTGAAACTAATATAAAATAATAGTAATGTAAACTGTAATTTAAAAAAAAAATTTAAGTAGATGAACCCTTAAAAAGTCAAGACTGGGACCTCACCACAAATGTCCTTAATCAGACACAAGATTATTATTTCTATAAAAATAATAGAATGAAAGGTCAGTTGAAATTATTTTATTTGGAACCAAACTTTCTAAGAGTTGTCAGCTATTTTATAGGATGTACATAAGTTTTCTGAATTCTCATTCTCAAAATACAATTGATAGAAAGGATCCATGTAGCCTCCACCTAAATTCTGCAGTTTATTCCTCTACTTTGCCTGTACACAGAACCTGTCTTCCAAAGAAACAACTATATTACTATTTTTTGTTCCTACGTATATTTCTGTACCGTTGCTTATGTTAATCTCACCACCTAGGATGCCTATTCTTAGCCATAAGGAAATTCCATGCATTCTTCAGGGTCTTTCTCAAATATCACCTTCACCATGTCTTAAAATGCAGAAGAAGAATGAGGAGCAAGCCATGGAGAGACCAGATTAGACGTTGCAGGTAGCGGAGCCTGGTCATTTGTGTGTTGGTTTTCCTTTTGGAGGCACAGACATGGAGGACTGCAGAATGGACATATCCGTAAACGAGGCTGTGGGCCTACTGGTTGACTTTCTAGAACTGATGGTGTTCCTTGATGGTGATCTAGTTGACTACTTCCTAAAACTCATGTTACATTGTATATCCAAAACCATGAACTTCTTATAATCAGCCAAAGTGATGGTGGTCTTTGAGTATATCCCTGGGACATAGGCCACGTATAGTGGGAAGCATAAATGAACACAAATAAAACTTAAAGAAAACTGCAAAGAGACGATTCATTATCTCAACTGGAAGAGCTAGCGTCTATTGGCATTTTCCGTGTTCAGGCAGTTAAGGACTTTACACAAACCTAATAAGTTTAAAAAATCCCATGAAATAAGTATGAGTATTTTCATTTTACAGTTGAGGAAGGGGGTTCAGAAACAGTGAGTTTATGAAACCCCAGGCCAATCCAACTCTAAAGCTTAAATCAGCGGATCTCAACCTGTGGGTCATGACCTCTTTGGGGGTTGAACGACCCTTTCACAGGGGTCGCCTAAATACATCCTGCATATCAGATATTTACATTAAGATTCATAACAGTAGCAAAATTACAGTTATGAAGTAGCAACGAAAATAATTTTATGATTGGGGATCACAACAACATGAGGAACTGTATGAAAGGGTCACGGCATTAGGAAGGTTAAGAACCACTGGCTTAAATTTTTAGCTGCTTCTCAAAGGTTTTTCCATCGCTTTCCAAACTCATTTCACCTATGGTCTCGTCCTACCCGAGTGTTTCTCAACCACTGCATACCCAAGTGCAGCTGCAAATACATGATGAATGTGGAGGTCAGCCATGAGGCAAGAAAGGGTTAGAAACATTGGTCCCACAGATGAAGGTGTAAAGACAGTTGGGAGTCCTCAAGTTCCTTCCCTGCCTCTTCCTATGTTTCCTGTGTGCCCTACCCTTCAGCCAAACACTTAATTCTCATGTTCAAAAACTGCACATACTCCTCCTGTTGCCTGAAATCCTTCAAGGAGAAGGGCTACTCTTCTGTATTGCGTCTGTAAGCCTTTCCAACTTGCCAGGCACAACCCTTTCCTCTGAATCTATGTGAAACATACTTTCATACATATGACTTTTAGCTTTCACAATTTGCAGTAGTTTAATTTCTTGTTCACTTTTCACATCTCCCACTACCCTGGGGGCTATTCAAAAACTAAGTTCTCTGTCTTGTTTATCTCAGCTCATTGATGCTTAATAACATGCCCTGAATAAACAAACACATTAAAAGACAGATGTTTTGCATACACGCAAATATATATACGTTCAGAGCTTTGAGTGTAAGAAAAAGTTTGATATCCAAATCTAGTGCATAATCTTTAGTAACTTGTAATCGGTGTTTTAATAGGGTTTTTTTAACTATGCCTCCAAAAACTAAGATAAATTCAAGCCTCTTTGCCTTCCTATATGGGAAACATGGATCTCACCACTCTCGTGGAAGATACAATCAGAAATGAAGGGTAGAGAAGAAGTTGAATAAATATTTCTTTAATTGAATGTAACTGAACTGAATTAAACTGAAAGGCAGTCTTAGCTTCTGCTGATGGAGGGCACAGAGCTATCTGGGTGGAAAGGCAACTGGAGGAGAGCAAAGGGCTGTCTGTGGGACCAAGTGGTACAGGCCAGGACTGCTCAACCCTGGCTGCACATTACAATCAACTGGGGAGCTCTTTAAAAACATGGAAACATGGTCCACACTCATAGGGCATCTAATTTAATAAGATTGAAGTGGGGCCTTGGCATCAGTATTTTTTAAAGCTCCCTACTTATCTTTAATGTGCAACCAGCCATGAGTTGAGTCCTCCAGAGAAAAAAGTTACCCTGGCATATCTGTGCATTTCAGTGTCTGGGGGGCCAAAAATAGAAAACTGGTCTCTCCTATTGAGTCATGCACCTCATCTCAGACTCCCTGAGCCAAGACTTTGTACCTTTGCAACCGGCACAGCAGGAGACTTTGCCTGCAGCCTGTACTCCCAGAACTTGTGAGGTGGGGGAGGGCGGGTCCAGGTGACACTTGCATTTGTAAGCAAATCAGACACACCCTGTGCTACAGAAAAGGGCAAAGAGAAAAGTCAGCATCTTGGCCAGGAGTTGGCTCCTATCAAGCAGCTCTCTTCTACTTTCATTGGGGATGGTTGGCACCAGCGGGGAAGTGACCTCCTGGGGCAGTCCAAAGGTGCTGGCTGGACGTTAGGGCTGCCCCTTTACAGGCTCTGGATGGATCTGAGGTGGGGAAAGACTGCGTCATTGTAGCAGAGCATCTTGAAACTTCTCAGTTCCATTTGTTTCCAAACAGGAAAACAAAGTGCTGAGGAAGCCTTGAAGAGAAGGGGGGAAGCCTCCGGCAGTTTTTTTCCCCCTAGGGAAGCCCAGCTGTGGCTACTAGTATATCACAGTATTTCTCAAGTGTTCTTTGGATCTCTTTACCTCAGTGGTTCTCAACCTTCGCTGCACATTAGAATCACCTGGGAATCTTTTTAAAATCCTGATTTCTGGGCCTCATCCTCCGGAAATTCTTTCTTTGTTTATGGGGTGGGGCCACAACATTAGTAACAAAGAAACAGAATTTCCAGAATCTGAGGCCCAGAAATCAGGATTTTAAAAAGATTCCCAGGTGATTCTAATGTGCAGCGAAGGTTGAGAACCACTGAGGTAAAGAGATCCAAAGAACACTTGAGAAATACTGTGATATACTAGTAGCCACAGCTGGGCTTCCCTAGGGGGAAAAAAACTGCCGGAGGCTTCCCCCCTTCTCTTCAAGGCTTCCTCAGCACTTTGTTTTCCTGTTTGGAAACAAATGGAACTGAGAAGTTTCAAGATGCTCTGCTACAATGACGCAGTCTTTCCCCACCTCAGATCCATCCAGAGCCTGTAAAGGGGCAGCCCTAACGTCCAGCCAGCACCTTTGGACTGCCCCAGGAGGTCACTTCCCCCCAAAGCTGCCCTTTGCAGGAAACTCGAAAACCACTTGGCTTCGCCACTGAGGTGTTGTGTTTTCCTGCTGCGTTTCCAAAAAGCTCTTGGAGATCTCATATAAGTATTTTCCCCTTTTCTGGCTTCATGCTCTCCTATATAAATGAAGACAGCTCTTCCAGTAGGGAAGAGAGGCACACTTGGAGCGTTTTGCTGATTTCATATGCATTTGCTCCCATTTAAAGTAAATTTGCATGTAGCAACACTCTGTACTGCTTAACGGAAATCCGGAACAATTTAAGAAATAGCCCTTTTAAAAAGCTATTCCAATAAAGGACAAAGCAAATAAAAACAGAGCCACGCAAATTCACCTAAGACATAAATCTTACAGCCATATTGCTGAATGTTATTAAATTTTGTTCATTTCAGCCTTTTGCTATTCAGTTAATAAATATGCAACATTTCCCCTGCTAAATCTTTTCTCATATAGACACTTCAGATTTGACAAGTTCTTCCATTTTTTATGATTATGTTTCTGCATTTACCTTTCAGCACTACCTGAAACCCATACCAACTCTCCCTGATATAGAGAAGAAGAAAAAATATCAAGGGGTGAAAATCAGCAAAGTCATGGCCAAGGAGACTTCCCCTCAATTCTGTCTTTTTTGGGGCTGAGATTAGGCAAGGAGAGTGAGGCAATAAGGAAAATCAAGACTACTTAAAGTGACTTTATTTAAATTTTGAGGATTTGCTCATCATGAAATGCTTTCATTGACTTTTTTATTTTTCAAGATACGGCATTAAAATATTTTTTATCTTGACTTAAGAGAGTTTTGGCATTCCCTTAAATTTTGTGACTGAGTTTTACTTTTGGTCCTCCTTAAAAAAGTAGGAAGTGGTCATGTAGAGCAGAGTTCAAGGAATGGATGCCATGAACCTCTACATTGGGGTATCGAGAGCCCCAACTCTAGGTATCCCTATATACTGGCACTGGAGTTAGCACACAAAAAAAAAGAAGATTGGCAAAATTAATTTCTCAGGGGTCTTCGGTTCTTGAAAAGTCTATATGAGGTTACAGCTTGTGGCTAGAGGTAAATATGGTCACATGACTTAGGCGGTGTCATCCAAACAAAATCAGAGCCTCAACCCAGAGTATCTGCACTCCCTGCCTTAAGAAGTAAACTGTCAAACAAATTGGACATCAAAATAAAAAGCTTCTGTACAGCAAAAGAAACCACCAACAAAACAACAAGAGAGCCCACTGCATGGGAGAACATATTTGCCAATGTTACATCTGACAAGGGTTTAATCTCCAAAATTTACAGGGATCTCATACAACTTAACAAAAGGAAGATTAAACAATCCAATCAAAAAAATGGGCAAAGGACCTAAATAGATACTTCTCAAAAGTAGACATACAGAAGGCCAAGAGACATATGAAAAAATGCTGACAGCCACTAGTCATCTGAGAGATGCAAAGCAAAACAACAATGAGGTACCATCTCACACCTGTCAGAATGGCTATCATCAACAAACCAACAAACGACAAGTGCTGGTGAGGATGTGGAGAAAAAGGAACCCTCATGCACTGCTGGTGGGAATGCAGACTGGTGCAGCCACTGTGGAAGACAGTATGAAGTTTCCTCAAAAAGTTAAAAATGGAACTCCCATTTGAGCCACTAATCCCACTTCTAGGAATATATCCCAAGAAATCAGAAACACCAATCAGAAAGAATAATGTACCCCTATGTTCATAGCAGCACAATTTACAATAGCTAAGATTTGGAAACAGGCTAAGTGCCCATCAGCAGGTGAGTGGATTAAAAAATGGTAATACATCTACACAATGGAATACTATGCTGCTGTAAAAAAGAAGGAACTTTTACCATTTGCAACAGCATGGATGGAACTGGAGATTATTATGCTAAGCGAAATAAGTCATTCAGAAAAAGAAAAATATCACATGATCTCACTTATTTATGGAATAATGAACAACATAAACTGATGAACAAAAACAGGTCCAGAGACAGAGAAGCATCTATCAGACCATCAAACCTCAGAGGGAGTGAAGGAGAGGGTGGGGGTAAGGGGGAGAGATCAACCAAAGGACTTGTATGCATGCATATAAGCATAACCCATGGACACAGGCAGTAGGAGGGTGAGGGCATGTGCTGGGGGGCAGGAGCAGGTGGGGAGAGGTCAATGAGGGAAAAGGAAGACATATGTAATACTTTCAACAATAAAGAATTTAAATTTTTTTTAAAAAAAGAAGTAAACTGTCATTCAGTTCAATTCAACAGGATAGTCACTGAGCCCCTCCCATGGGTCAGACCCTGTGCCAGGTGCCTATGATACAACTATGGGTAAGATCACCTCAACCCTGGTCCAGCAGTGTTCACAGCCTAGTGAAAAATTCAAAACAGGTTTAAATTTTTTTAAAGCAATGATATCAGCGCTATAATAAAAGTAGTAAAAGAAGAACCTCAGCATAGAGGCAAGGGCTCCTGGGTTTGAGAAGACCCTCCACGTGATGGCAGAGAAAGGAAGGATTTAGTACATGTGGGACCCCTCTACTCGGGCATAAATGAAGATTCAAAGGCTCTGAAAGTGTGTGTGTGGCTCAGACCTCCTGCAAAGCACAACTTGAAAACATACCTCAGAATGTCTGGACTGTGCATGTACTGCCTGCCATCTCCACACCCTTGTCAGGAGGACATGTGCTTTGAGTTGTTTTAACAGTAGTCATTATGGCTCACACTCAGCTATCTACACCCTCTAGTCTGGCTCCATTGGTGACCAAGGACACACATTTGTTCAACAGCTGGTCAAGAGCAAGGATGCCAAGTCTTGTAATAAAACGATTTACCTCTATTTAAAGCTGAAGCATGAAAATTGAACCTCTGTTCTTGACAGTATTATCAACGGTGAGGCTGCCGGTCCCATCCCCTCAGTTACTTTAGTATGAAGACTGCGCAGCAGTTTATTTAAGATTCCTTGTCGGGGTCATAAGCTGAAAGTAGTGGGAGAAAGATGGAAGAGAGTATAGTGGAGAGAAGATCCTTTACTTAATTCCCACCTTTGCATGTGGAATATTAAATGACCAGGATTCTATGGATTTAGAAGATTGAGTTCATTGATGAGCTAATTTAGCCAAAAGTGCAGTATCCAACCTCCTTTATCCACAGGGAATACATTTCAAGACCCCCATTGGGTTCCGGAAACCATTCCTGAACTCTAAACACACTATGATTTTTCCTATGTACAAAGGGACCTAAGATAAAGTGTGATTTATAAATTAGTCACAGTAAGAGATTAACAACAATAGCTAATTATAAAATAAAACAAATTAAAATAATATACTGTAATGAAAGTTACGGGAATATGGTCTGTCTGTCAAAATATCGTATTGTTCTGTACTCACCCTTCTTCGTGCGATGCTGTGAGATGACAGGATGCCAAACCCATTCCTGAGCCTGTGCAGCCATCCCTCCGGCAGCAGGTGGCCTGGGGTCCCTCATCCCAGGGGCTCCCCCTCGGAAGTCTTCCTGCAGGTGCAACACGGGCGTCACCCAGAACTTGCTTCTGCTCCTGTCTTCCTCCCACAAGCTCAGGCCTTTTCCATCTGAACTAGCAGTTCCTGTGCACCATGGCCGTAACTTCTGCAGTTTGAGGTGAGACAGCAAAACTGGCACGAATTTTTTTTTTCAATATAAGATTCTTTCTTACCGTTCTCACCGTAGATCTAAGCAGCCTCAGCACACGTTTCTTTTCTTTCTTTATTAAGTGGAGAACTTTCACCTTTTCACGTAAAAGAAGCACCTTAGGCTTCTCGCTGGTGCATACCTGAGCTGCCAGCACCGCTACTCTTGCACTTCGGGGACATTATTAAGTAAAATAAAAGTTTCATGAACACAAGCCCGGGGGCTACCACAATCCATCCAGTAACCAAGATGGCTATTGAGTGCCGAAAGGGTGGAGCGTCCAAGGCGTGGAGACGCTGGAGGGAGGGCTCACGCCCTGGGCGGGACCAGCAGGCATCAGCAGATTTGATTGCTACTCAGACTGCGGGATTGAAAAATTACGAGTGGCCCTCCAGTGGTCGGCAAACTCATTAGTCAACAGAGCCAAATATCAACAGTACAACGATTGAAATTTCTTTTGAGAGCCAAATTTTTTTAACTTAAACTATATAGGTAGGTACATTGTTATTAACTTAATTAGGGTACTCCTAAGGCTTAGGAAGAGCCACACTCAAGGGGCCAAAGAGCCGCATGTGGCTCGCGAGCTGCAGTTTGCCGACCACGGCAGCCGATTTGGCTCAGTGGATAGAGCATTAGCCTGTGGACCAAAGGGTCCCAGGTTTGATTCCCTGCACATACCTGGGTTGCAGGCTCCTCCCCTGTCCAGGCCCTGGTCCTGGTCCTGGTCCGTGGTCCTGGTCCTGGCTCACTCAGGAGGCAACCAATCAATGTGTTTCTCTCATATTCTCTGTCTTTCCCTCTCTCTTCCACTCTCTCTAAAAATCAATGGGAAAATATCCTCCAGTGAGGACATAAAATATATAATAATAAAACTAGGTTTATTTCTTGAATTTTCCACTTAATATTTTCAAACTGCAGTGGATCTCAGGTATCAGAAACTGCAGAAAGAGAAACCACGGATAAGGGAGACTCTTATAAATATAATATCTCAGTCTGAATCTGTCTCCACAGATTGTGTCTTCAGAAAATGAAACCTCGGTCCCTCAGTTCTTGAACTCTGTGGATTTTGAGGCAGACTGTCCTATGGGGGGACGTTCATTCCCATTCCTGATGTTTCCTTCCAGGTGGAGGCCGATCGCTGGCATCATGCTCCTGCCTCCTCTCCACCCTCTCACTCCTCTCCCCTTGTCCGATGAAGACCTCTGTCATCTCCTCTTAAGAGCAAGCTGCCAGGTGGAAAAACATTTTTTGCTCCTGCAGAGTGAAACCAATGACCGAGGCCAGTTGCAAGTGTAAGCCTGGCTTTTCCATGGGAAACTGCAGACATGTCCCAGTCTGGACACTCAGCTTCATTAGTCATAAAGGGATACTTTGGTCTCCATTTGCAAACTCCTTGGTCTTCTCTCTAAGTTGGTTCAGATCTTGAGCAGAGAGGAGGTTTGCCATGTATTACCCCATGCCCCTGTGCCCCAAAAATTCTCCCTTAGTTTCATATTATTTCACCTCAATCAACCAGATAACCAAGCCTAGTAATGTCACCGTGAAATGAGGCTTTGTCATTAACCTCTTGCCTTTCAATACAGTAAGGCAACATACAATAGAACTAACTGGACACGGTTGTTCAACATGCATTATCCCATATACACCTTTCTGTAGCTAACAATAGGTACTGTCATTAGGCCCATTTTATGGATGAAGAAAGTTTTCAAAATTGACCCAGTTATATAGCAGTGGTGGAGTCAGAATTTAAAGTCAGGTGTGTTTAAATGCAAAGGCCCCTGGATTAACCTAGATCAGTGGTCGGCAAACTCATTAGTCAACAGAAACAAATATCAACAGTACAACGACTGAAATTTCTTTTGAGAGCCAAATTTTTTAAACTTAAACTATATAGGTAGGTACATTGTTATTAACTTAATTAGGGTACTCCTAAGCTGGCCTTTGCTAAAAACATCCTCAATCTGATTGAGGTACATTCGCTGAGGTCGACCCCTTCCAACTCTCCCATCCATACTCGTCTTGTATACTTGTTTCGTCTATCTCCTTTCGTTCATCCTCTCTATATGTCCAAACCATCTCAACATACCTTTCTCAATCCTTGACACTACATCTTCTTTCACTCCACAACGTTCCCTAAAATTAACTTAATAAACTTTACTTAAAGTTTTAAGTCAATTGCGCACTGTACATGCGCGCCCGCACGTGGTATTTTGTGGAAGAGACACACTCAAGGGGCCAAAGAGCCGCGTGTGGCTCTCGAGCCATGGTTTGCCGACCACTGACCTAGATGATAGTCCCTACCATCACATCAGATGGATGGCCACATTCTGCTTAAAGATCAAAGACAACAGTTGATTGAAGGAGCATTAGAAAGCCAAGTTCACAATAGTGCATTGAAGATACAAGAGAGATTACATTCACTCTGTCTTGCCTAGCCTGTGCATGACATCAGAACCTAAAACTTATCAGGACAAAGCATCGTTCCAGCAGTAAAGGCAGAAAAAGAATAGGCTCTGCTGGGCAAATTGACTAGGAAAATGTGGTGATTCTATCAGAAGTTTGTACTTTTAAGATTCCCTTGTGTTTTAGTGGCATCAACACACAAAGAGAATTGAGCCATTTTGATCTGCAATAATGAGAAACATAGTTGATGTTCAGACCTGAAACTATTTAACGCAAGTTAATCCTTGAAACAAATCTGGAATGAAATGAGGGAGAAAAAAAATCTTATTATGGTAGACATCAACTAATGGGTTGCATTGCTTTCTTCTCAATTAGAAATGGCAGAGGGGTTTAATTATTTTTCCTTAGCAAGCTCATCAAAACATATCTACACAAAAGCACAGCAAATATGTTATAAGCTTATTTAAGCCAAAGAGCTCGTCAACACTGTTTGTAATTATGAAATCATTTGGGGATATTGTATTTATTTTGGAAAGAATTGTTTTTCTCTTAGATGCAAACCACATCACAGTCTACCAGGCATAAATCTTTTATTCTTCAAGAGCAAAAATGGAAATTGTGCAATGAAGGCGCCACTGATAAAATGCAACTAGTCCCCCCGAATCATTGGGATGATCTCATTAGGAGAGATAACAGAGAATGTCATGATTTCAGAAATGCTTTTATTTGGGGGGGGGGGGGAATTGTTGAAATTAAATGGGGCTCAAGGATTTCCAAAGAGGAATTATTGGGAAATGTAGTGCCCTAGCTCCATAAGTTATCATATACATTAAAGTAAAAGGAGGCTTTTTCAGAGACTTCCTTGTCCCTTGGGGAGCAAGGGCATGGTAGAGATGGAATAGAACAATATAATGTGCTTGACGAGAGCACAGCTTCATCTCAACTATGGCTCTGCCCCTCAGCAGCTGTATAACTCCGATCTATTTGTGCCTTGGTTTCTTTATTTAAAACTTTGGATAAGAATAGGACCTATTTCACATGTTTTCTGTGAGGATTGAGTGACATCATAAATGTAAAGCATATAATATGTACTCTGTAGATATTTCTTTACTATTATTATTACCATAATGATTATGTCCATTTTCACCAGGAATATTAGATTTAGATCATAGTCTAGAAGTGGTACACAGTCAGTCCAGGGAGTCAGAAATGGAAGTTTACACATTCAAAAACCAGAAGCAAAAAACCCAAAATCAAGATAAAATGAGCTAGGAACCCAAAGCGCAATTTGAATAATGAAGAAAAATCCAAGCATGACAACTTTAGAGATGGTGTCAATGGTTTCATTACTTCGTTTCTAGTTCAGCTTTTTCACCGGAGATGCCTCACCAAATCAAATATCCCTTCTTAGTCATATTTATCCAGTCAATTACCTACCCCTTACCTTATTTTGGGTCCAAAAATCCCAATCTTAAGTGACTATGGAAAACATGAATCCTGCCAGCCATAATGAACTGGGATTCCGCACCAAGTGCCCAGTTTCTGAGAGGTGTTGTATGACAAGAGCCAACATTAAGGTAAAAGGCATGGATTTCACAAGGAAGAAATAAGAGCTCAGAGTCTGATGAGAAAGTGGCCACTGCTGAACCCACGGCAAGGTTACTTTCATGGAAAGCCACTGAGCTGACAACCTTAAGGGTTCTTATATTTCCCCTACTTGCATGCCTCTGGAAATGATGATCTTACCTGGGGATTGCTATTCTATAAAGTCAATTCTGTGGCTTCACATGAATCAGAATCCTTGAGGGATGAAGTGTAGGAAGCTGCAAAATGTTCCCCAGTAAGTTCTTTTATGCACTAAACTTTGACGACAACTAGACTAGAGGCTGAGCAACTACCCCAGGGCACAGGTCTCGAGAGATGTGGAAGAACAGGGGGCCATTTAATTATTGTTTGCATGATTTGGGCTTCCAAACTCCCCCAATGCAACTTTTATTAGATTTGAAAGTTGCAATCATTCACCATCCAATGAAGACTAGTAGGAACTGTGGGGATCAAAAACTAACTTGGTGGCATAATTCTGCTTTTCTCACTATAGAACAAAAATTTCAGTGTGGTTATGTGTTAGAATCAATTGGGGTGAATGTCAGACTTTGAAGGCGTGTCCCCTTTGGAATCTACCATTATCTAAGGGTTACGGGATAAGATTAAGGAATTGCACAATGCGGCCTCAGCATTGGGGGAGTTACAGCAGACTTAGGAAAGTAATATGAACACAGTAAGCATTCAGTGGGCATTTGCTGAATTGAATTGAGTGAGAACTATCTCTAAGAACTTGAAAGGTTTGCAAGTGTAATAAGAAAAAAGTCAAACGAACTAACATTTACTGATCACTTGTATACCAAATTAGTTGTGGATGCCTATTCTCTAGTTACCACCACATCTGTGGCACTCTCCTGAAGGTAACTGCCACTCATGCAATCTCTAATGGGGCACGCCCATGGCATACGCTGAAACCAGGACATTCTATCATGTGAACTTGGCCCTGCGCACAACAGGGTGCCTGGTACAAGGACAGGCAAACTACCTCTTGTTCAATGGCCTATGAGGTCACCTGCTTCAAAAGTTTTACTCTTACAATAGCCATTAACCAGACCACTCAGATTCCCTCTAGTAGATCTGAGCCTCTCCTTGAATGCTTACTTTGACCTCATAGTAGTAGAGGTTCTCCTTCCATTCTCATAATGAGCAAACTTGAACTGAGCAAAGAGCTACAATATTCCATGTTAGGAAAGTATCAACCCAGATCTTTTGCAAAGCTTGTACTTCTGCCAAAGAAAGAACTAGAATCTTTAAAATGATGTTACAGCCAAAACCGGTTTGGCTCAGTGAATAGAGCGTCGGCCTGCGGACTGAAAGGTCCCGGGTTCGATTCCGGTCAAGGGCATGTACCTAGGTTGCGGGCACATCCCCAGTAGGAGGTGTGCAGGAGGCAGCTGATCGATGTTTCTCTCTCATCGATGTTTCTGACTCTCTATCTCTCTCCTTTCCTCTCTGTAAAAAATCAATAAAAAATATATAAAAAATAAAAAAAAGTTTTTAAATGATGTTACAAAAAAAATCAATGAAAAGAAAGAGTTCCTTTATCAACAGGATCTATGCCAAAGTGAGCCATTGCAAGACCCGTGGAAGTTTCTACCCAAAGGTTTAATAACCTCTACTTTGGGAAGCCAAGCTGGCAAGGAAACTCTAGACAAGATGGCTTCTACAATCTCTTCCATCCTAAAATATTATAAGTTACTGGAAAACAGCTGGGCACCACATTAAGTTAATTTCTGTTTTGTCTTGGCAAAAGCAAAATATATTCTTGCAGAAACTTCTATTGGCAGGGCTGTTGTCTTGTTAAAAAGTAGAAAAGAAGCCGAGAAAATTGTTTATTTTCTTCTCAGGATTTTTGGAGATGGCTTATGGTAGAGCAGGATTATGGGGATATGCAAAGTATAGCACAGTAGTTAAAAACACTGGTAAAAGTGAGTTTGTATCCTGGTTCTGCCACTTATAAGCCATATGACTTTGCCATGTTGTTTAACCTTTTATGAAATTTATTTTCCTCACCTGAAATAACCTACCTCATTCACAAGGTTGTGAGAATAAAATAATGCATGTACAGCACTTAGCACAAAGCATATGTCCATGTTTTTTAGCTACTATGTTACCCTGGTGCTTGACCAAAGTCAGTTCTAAAAATTTCTGGGAGGGGAACAAAAAGAATGAGAATAATCTAATATATGAGGCACAGAAAAGATACTTTTTAAAACTTAAATTGTTTTTTACAGGTCACAGAGCCTAGCTTTATATTTCAGAAGACCTGGTTTTTCTTCCCTGCTCAATATCTTGAAATTGAGGTATTGAAAAAATAAGTTGGCCTCCTGCCCATCTGGTGTGGCTCAGTGGTTGAGTGTCAACCTATGAACCAGGAGGTCATGGTTCGATTCCCAGTCAGGGCACATGCCTGAGTTGGGGGCTCGATCCCTACTAGGGGGCATGCAGGAGTTAACCGATAGATGATTTTCTCTCATCATTGATGCTTCTATCTCTCTCTCTCCCTCTCCTTTCTTCTCTGAAATCAATAAAAATATGCATATATTTTTAAATAAGTTGGCCTCCAGTGACCTAACCTGTAAAGTGAGCATACAATGCAGAAATAGAAGTTCCTGCAGGAATACAATTAAATAAGATGCTTTTGGCTGCAATAACTGAATGCCTGACTATAAGTGCCTCAATGACTTGTGACTTCTTTTTCTAATATGGCATGCAGTCCAGAATAGTCAATTCCAGGGTTGATGCTGCAGCTCACTCAACTATTCAGGAACTGAGCTGTCTTGGCTCCTCCCACCTGATCTTAAGATAACTATAGTGGTTCCAAGAATTATAGTCTCCCAGGAAGATGCCCAAAGCTGGGACAAGGTGAAAAGCACATCCCCTCATGTGGCTTTGCTTTTTCACCAAGAGGATCTACCCAGAAGCCCCCGGCAGATATATCTTCAAATTGACCCAAACTGAGTCACATGCCCACCTATAAACCAATCACTGGTAAAGGAGCATGATCTGGCTGGTTCATTCATGCCCCATAGCTAGGAAAGAGGTCTACGTCACCACACACCTGAACAAATCAGAGTTATGAACACCTATTCGGCCAAAACCAGAGTTTGAGACAACCCTTGTAAGGAGGGGTGTAGAACGTGGGCAAACAGTAGTAATTGCTCTTTATATCTGCCAAGGGTGTTGAGACACTTGAATAATGTATCTAGCACATGGTAAGTGCTCAATACTCATTTATTCCTCCTTAGTAATTAAAAGATCTGAAAGCTATAATCTTCTCAGGTTAAACTATCCCCAAACAGAAACTATTGATTTATAGAGATATCCTAGAAATTGTTATTTAATACACACACAAAATGTCTTTTTTTACAAAGACTTTCAGCATCATATTTGTGTAAATGTTAGGTCTCAAATTCATTTAAGTTGCATTTCAATGAATGCAAATTAAACAAAATATACATATCAATTTTTACATGACTCTATTGTACCCAATATACCTGTATTTTTTTTAAAAAATCATCCTAATCTTTATCATCATCCATTGAGGATTCATTGATACCTACAGAAATCATATTTGATTATAGGAATAACGTGTCATATCTAATCATTTAGTTGAAAATTTATAGGACCAAAATGGACTGTGGGTATGGGTTCTTAGCAAGAGTTATGAACACCCATTTGGCCAAAACCAGAGTTTGAGACAACCCTTGTACATTTGTTTGTTGGTGACCCTTTAGTGTTTAAAAAACTGCATAACTTTCCATTCATGTCTTGTAGAGTTTCTTCTACCTTTTAGCAAGTTTGTTCCTATCTTGTGAAATCCAACTCAACATTTTTCTTCTCTGCAAAGACTTTCTGTTCTCCCCACCAGGCAAATATTTCCTCGTCTGGTCTCCCAAAGCTACACCTCTTTTGTATCACGTAACACTATTTACTCATGTGTCTCTTTTCCTCACTAGACTACAGAACTCTTTGGGGCAAAGGACTGTGTTGTATTCGTGCTGATGGCCCCAGCGTCTAGTGCATTGTTCAATATATATTGCAGTACTGCAGGCAATAAATCTTCATTGAATGAGTAGTTTCTATGTTTTGTACATGTACTCTGTGCCAGGCACTGTAAGAGAATCTTTAGACATAATAATTTGAGTCTCTCAAAAACCTTATGAACAAAGAGAGTGCATCTCAGAGAGATTAAGTAATTTACCCAAGCAGAAGCAGTTTACTGGGGCAGAATCTCCATTTGAACCAATCTCTGTCTTCCAAGGACTGGATATTTTCCAATATGTTACAAAGCTTTCATGGAAGCTTCATGACCAGAGCAATCTCAACAACGAGGCCAAAAGTACCATTTATGTGTTTACTTTGACTTCTCTTGTTTTCTTTTTTACAATATACAACTAGGAGTCCTACCCTTCATTTATTTGAAAGAAAAAATTACAAAAGCAAACAAATCATTATTTTTTGTCTTCTTCTTCTAGACAATCTCACTCCTGCAGTGCTATAATGAAAAGCTTAAGTAAATGCATGATTATTCTACAAATAAACCATCTCAAAGTGGTATTAACCCAGAGTAAAGCTTGGTATCCTACTGCTGGGGTTTTAGAGTGATAATCATATCTCTTTTCCCCCATGCAAAGAGAAGATATATGATTTAAGTAGAAGAAGATACAAATATTTATTTCTGCTAATGTTAATTTAAAAACAGAACTTAGAACCACACTCAATTCCCCTAAGGTCCCAGTGCACACACGCAGCTGCTGTGAGTGTTGACTGCTTGGCATCTCAAAGATGCCCGCCCCCACTTATCTGAAGAGCTGTCCTCACCGGATTGGGTCACTTCACCTCTCGTCTCAAGGAGAAGTAACTCTGCTGTGGTCTCTAGTTACTGAGGCCTTTCCCTGTGCAGGTGAGCTTGACCTGAGGACACAATCTTTCTTGCTCAGCAACTCTCCCTTCTCTATTCTGCTTCTCTTGATCCCTATGGCTTTCCTGCAGAACTCTCTCAATAAACCACATGCATGTAATAAACCTTTGCTTCAGGCTATTCTTCCAGAGAATCCATCTAAGATGTCTACTTCGCTTAGATGTGAGGCCACAGTTGGCTAATTCCCCCACCCAAATCTAACTTCATCACCACCCAATCACAGGAATAGGTGGACCCCAGCAATGTTGCACTGAAATAACTTTTACAGAGGAAGGGAGGCCAGAAAGACACCCAAAATGTTTCCCCCATAGGGCAATAGCAGCCCTACTCTCCTCTATAGAAACATGGCTGGGGATAAGCTCCTCTCCATACCACCCATTTTGGGGGACCAACAACAATATCTAACCTTAGGGTTCACATTCTAGATGCATTATCAGTGTGACCCAGGGAAAATGACTTTACCACTTTTTGTTTTCTCATTATTAATGCAGGGGTAATAAAAGTAAATTCTTCATATGGTTGTGGTGAAGATTAAATAAATTGCTACATGGAAGGTGCCTCATGTGTAACTTCTGGCACATAATAAAGCTCTAATAAATGTGAGATGCCATTACTATCATAAATGCGCATGAGCAACTACAAGGAGTGTACTCCATTTGATTTGGGACCAAGGTCAGGAAAAATGCCACACTTTGGAATCAAAGCAGTAGAAGAACCAGTTGTAGAAAAGATTGCTTATCTGAGAAACAGCCCATCTTAAGGAAATAGTTTGTAAGGTATTTGCTAATAAGAAAATACAGATTCCCAAACCTCTACCTAGGAAATCCAGTTACCCAACCAATACAAAGGGCCAGAGGAGTGTGCTCAGAAGAGCACAACTGGCACAAAAGTTATGATCATCTCAACCATGCTGTGAGGTACCTAGCAAGTAGCATCTCCCCATATCACTATCTTTGATGGCTGATGCAGGAAAAGTATGGGTTCATAAGAGTTTGTTGGTGATCCTCAAGTATTGTCTGAAATGAAAAATATTTATGTTTGGTGGACACAAGTAACATGGTCATTGGGAAGTTACAATCCATAACAAACTAGAACATAATTCACAAGGCTGTAATACAATTCAAGCAACACATTACTACTCAAGAACAGTAGTCCTAAGGTAGACCTCCAGGCCACAGTGTCAGCACCACCTGGGAATTTGTTACAAATGCAAATTCTTGGGCTCCACGCCCACTCTACTAAATCAGAATAAGGCCCAGTGACCTGTGCTCTACAGTCCTATAGGCAGTTCTAAGACACACTAAAGTTTAAGAACCACAGTGTAGACTATTCATATCTATTTATCTGATTCTGCACTCATAAGCAATCACGGAAAAAAAATTATTTGATTTGACAGAATATCAGAAAGGAGTAGCATGGCTAGTGTTCAAGAGAAATCAACTTACTAGAAAACTCTATCTCATTCGTTACATAATTGCCATTCTGGTGCACCATAATTTCTTGAAATTTTTATTAGTGTGGAACAAATTCCAATAGCCTGACAAGCTTTCTTCTCAATGTACTACATCTCCTGAAGGCACCTTCCTCAGTGCAGCCTCTTAGGCATGATGAGAGGAACTGAGCTGTCCTCTCTGTTGAAATGAAAATAAGAAAAAACTCAACTAAGGGAGCAGACACAAAGTCTAAAAGATCTACATCTTACCACTCCTGCCACCATCCACACACATCCATCCTCCAGAAGAATTTTTTAAAATATATTTTTTATTGATTTTTTTTACAGAGAGGAAGGGAGAGGGATAGAGAGTTAGAAATATCAATGAGAGAAAAACATCGATCAGCTGCCCCCCGCACACCCCCTACTGGAGATGTGCCGGCAACCAAGGTACATGCCCTTGACCGGAATCAACCTGAGACCCTTCAGTCTGCAGGCCAACACTCTATCCACTGAGCCAAACCGGTCAGGGCCTCCAGAAGAATTTTATAAGACATTGACCAAGAAGAATGGAAACTAAGTCCCTACACCTGTTTCCAAACTCACAGCAAACAATAAATTCAATGAAAAGGGACGCAACTCAACTGAAAACATGCCTATGGCCCAACCCTGAAACCACACTTAAATTGGACATAAATGACTCTTCCCTAAACCAGAATGAGATCCATACACATGCTTCCCTTTCTAGCGAAAATCTACAGTGTGGATGTGTGTGCACATGTGTGTGTGTTTGACAAGATACTATTTCAGGGAAGCAATATTCCTTCCTAATATACTTAATAAGGATAAATAGTCTCAGGATCATTCCAGTGACAAGTAAACAATTAGCAACTTCTCTGTATGCCATTTTCATTGATGGAAGAAAATAACGAAGGATGTTGAAAAGGCACCATTTAACAAAATTTCCTACATCACGTTGGTTTACTTCCCTTTGAACTGTGTTTTAATCAAACTATGTTGATTTCCACTTTGTGAAAATGTTTCATTTCAAGCCACTGCATTTTTACAAGCTTTTCTACCACATTTTACTGGAGCCCTATAAATTTTATGAAATTCTGGAATGTCTAGACCATAAAAACCTGTCATTTGAACGTGTTTTCTATGGAGATGTTTCTCCTGTATGCAAACTCACATACTTCGTAACTATTTGTGGAGAAAATGAAACAAAAAAAAAGCAATCCTTTAAGATATGTCCAACAGTACCTGAATTAAAAAATCACCTTCTCATTGACTAGAATTTCACCTGTTATAGATAAACCCTTTCTAGAACATCTGAAAGACTGAAACCATTCGTGATAATCATGATTTTTAAAAGTTCACCACCCTTACCCTGTATGCCTTCTGCATCCAATCCTGTTAAAGACACAGAGTACCAAATGCACCTCCTATGAGAATTCTAAAGCTAATGATGGACTGCGGTCATGAATGAATATTCATCACCATTATTAAAGGAGGTAAATGTGCCAGAAACTGAGAATCAGCATTTAAGGTTGATGAAACGTGGCACTCCCCCCAAAATACAAACAAATACTGCAACAAGGAAAAAGTACTAAACAACTTGAATGAATCAGCACCAAGCTCCTGAATGTCACTAAATGAATCACTCCTTCCTTCTCATAAAGTTTATCAATTTGGCCTCAAAATGAACTGAAGCATGTTGGCATTATTTTCTATGTCTTTGTCTAAAACATTGAGGACTGCTGATCATGCGTACGAATTTCTGGATTGTGAATCCTAGAGCCATTTATTTGCATCAAATCCCTTAGTCACCTTCATAAACAGTTTGGGTGCATGGGTGGATATTGATGGATGCGTCCACATATTTATTTCATGCTAGTTGTATAAATTCTATGTAAAACCACTTTTCTATCCTAAATATGAAAAGAAAGGTGCTATCACTGCTATACCTTCTTCAGATGGTTGTTGTCTGGGTTTAGAAAACTCCTTTATATAAGAAATTAGCTCTCTCCCTGGAGAAGGGACCCTGCCACCAAGGCAACAAACAGAAGTGTTTACAGCGGCTGAGAATGGACCAGAACGTCTAGGTTATATACCTGGCACGTTGTTCTAGTGTCTAAAGAAACAACCTTACAGGTAGGACACTGTGAGTCCCCACCTGGGAAGAGGTATGAAATGCCTGGAAATGACATAGGTTTATTTATCTGTGAACCAAGACACACATTTAGCACCATGTGATTTCCAGATCGACGCTCAACCCACTATGGATGTTGCCCACCAGTTTGGAACCAGAAGACCTGTATTTGTTTCCCTCACTCTACTTGCTCTGTGAGTTCAAATTATTCACCACTTCTCTGAGCTTGGTTTCTTCCCTAAACTAAAATATGGTTGACAGCTTTTCAGATATTAGTCATCTAACTGAATAGTTCACTAGATAGCCTCTCTGATATCTTTAAGCCAGTGACCAAAAGCTCCCATGATGTTTGAACTCGGAGTGATCCAAATGAATTGCTTCTGTGATCAACATAAAAATGGTTAATCCCATAAATCTTATAAATGACCCCATAAGGAATATACAGTATGAATGCAATAATAATATTAAATGATACTCGTATGACACAGTCCATTACTCTTTCCTTCTTTTCTAATTTTAATTTATTTATTTTTTAATCTTTATGGTTGAAAGTATTACATATACCTCCTTTCCCCTCCCCCATTGACCTCTTCTAGACTGCCCCCAGCCCCTACCTACTTTTTTCTTATTATATCAAATCCTCACAGCCACTCATGGTGTCATTATATCGAATGCCAAGTTCATAAAAGTTATGGAAATTACCCAAGATCACAGGAAGTCACAGACTACAATTTCTCTAATCTCTACTATATCAAAACAGAAGGAAGGGGCAAGAGAAAAATAAGTGCTTAATCTATGTCTATAGTGGCAAAGTCATACCTCTTTTTTTTTCAAAGTCATAACTCTTGAAGAAGCTAACCATATGCATACTTAATGCCATATGCAAGGTGAGCCCCCAAACCCATGTCATGTTCTTATTAAAGAAGGAGCATCAGATAAGTGGGCAATCTTGATTTTACAGCCCTCAGACAGAAATTGTGCACGACCTGGGGACCCACTACTTGCAATTGATAAATCTGAAGTTTTGGGGGGGGGGCGGAACGGACAGTTTTATGGGGCTGAGCCCTTTCCCTGTTGGGTTTGTGCTCATTTCAGTTAGTGTCAGAATTGAATTGACTTGTAGGATACCCAGCTGGTATCACAGAGAATTGCTTGGTGTGGGGAAAAGCCCTACACATCTGGGATCAGCAGGGGCACCTCACTCTTCTTCATCATGTTATGCCACATCTCATACTGAAATTTATTTCCAAATTGAACCAAACATTTAAAAAAAGGAGAGAATACTCTCTGTAGAGCTTTCTCAAGTCACATCTTGAGTCAAAATTAAGGATATCCTTAATGGGTCCTGGTCACCATAGTTTCCCCTCCTTAAATATAAGACCCGCATTGCCTCATTGGCCCAAGATCTAATCCCACCTTTACGAAGTGATATCTGGGTTCCTGGATCTGACTACCCACTCCCAAAATACAACAGGACATCATACACTAGATGGCGTCCCTCAGCATGCAGAGAGCAAGTATTGCATTAGGAAACACACTTAACTAATATTTAGAATAAAAATAACTCAGCTGCATGATTACACTTCTTAACCAGATACATAATTATACTTTAGGAAGGACAATAGTAAGGAAACCAAAGTAACAAAAAAGCTTTCACCATATCACCAGGAAATAGTGTTGCCAGCAGAAATGAGCCTGCCAAAAACTTGGTTCTCAGGCAAACCTGGACTCAAAGTCCCTTTCCTACTTGCTGGCTGCATGATCTTAAACCTCTCAGAGCCTCACAATTCACACTAAAGTAGGTTCATAATATCCATCTCTGAGATAACGCATATAAAGTCCGCTGGTATCAATTACTGGCAAAAAGAAAAGATCTGTGGCTTGATAATTACTACTATTATTATAAATGTACTCTTTCTATATGATCTCTTAAATATTCTTGCCAAAAAATAGCTTATAAGAGGAGATTAGATGAAGTAGTCCTAATGAATGTTAATAGTATCTTTACCATTACAACCTTTTCATATTTCATAAAAATAGTCAAAAGAAAAATACTCTACAAAGAGATTGTTATTTTTTTAAAGGCTGATCATTTAAGTTACTCTCCCATCTCTCAGTTTCCACTAACTAAATCTACTTGGGCACAAGTGAGCACTATTAGGACAGAGCAATTTGATATAATTAGGTATCCACAGACTTCTCAGCCCTTGAGACATATGGTATACTGCATTTCCACACAATGAGGAGGAAAGTATTGCATCCTGACAAACCTGGCATCACCTGCATCGGCTATTGGCATTTCTACTGCAAGTGCTGTCTCCTTAAATAAGCCTTCCATTGAAGCAGAGCTCACCAGATATGATGGTGCCAGGACTCCCCCAGTTTGCCTCTGAATGTCAAGACAAGGCTTTTTCAAAACAGGTTAAGACACATTTCTTTTCCTTCCACAAGTTTTTGTCCAGGGCTGGTTTCCTCGAGGGTAGCAGAAAGGTGCTGACGTTCACTATACCAGTTAAAACCAGACCATGGGCCTTCTCGTGTTCTTCAAAGTATAATTCAGAAAGTATAGAAAAGGCTTCTAAGTTCCCCACCAAACAAAACAAAGCCGAACAGAAAAACACCATCACTGGGATCAAAGCTTACATGTTTCAAGAACACTACTGTGAGGGTTCAGATGAAAAGAAAAGTGTTTACTCATTTAGAAAATATTTACTGAACATCTACTGTCTCTCTCTCTATATATATATATATATATATATCAGACTCTATTCGACACTCTGGGAATATTGTGGTCGATGAGACAGACAATAACTGCTACATGCTGCCAGTTCAAAGCCATCCTTCTATTTAAGGTGGCTCTTAGGTTGGAGCACTAGCCTTGAGAATTCGCTGCTGCAAAATCAGATGGGGTCAGGGGGCCAACAATGACAATGGGAAAGCATGCATGTAAAGTCGTGATTGTCAGAGCATGATCTGCCTCTGTTGTAAACTCAGGATGCTGGGAGTGCCTGCCTAGTGCACTGTTGCGAGGCTCAGCTGGTTCCGATGGTTGAAAGTGCCTGGAACATAGATGACACCCAGCAAAGAGCAAGTTCTCCTAGCCTCTTGTTCAAGCCCCAGGACCCTCAATGGATAACGGAAACATGGAAAGACAAGACATCCAAGTCATAACTTTGGTTTGTCTCTGAAACCAAAGTGGGGCTTGCCATTTAGCTAGTTTATGCTAAATGGCCCTCTTAGTAAAACAGTGAATTGGGCCTTCAGCCTTTATGTTTGAGTCTTTTATTAGCAATGCAGGAGATAATGTAAATAATCCTTCACATTATTTTACGAGTGATCCTTTAAGAATCTTAAAGTAGAAATAAAGAAAACACAAAAGTCTGGGATATCGCAATCTGTGCATGCTCACCAATAAATACATAAAAATAAATAAACGGCCATCATCCTACAGTAGAGACACACAGGAGAACCTGATACCACGCTCTTCTCACACACCTTCCTTGGCTTTGAAAATAAAGCTCAAACACTTTGCCCCCGTTCAGCTCAGCAAAGGTAGCAGCTTAGACATAAAAAGTGCAAACGCTGCAGAAAAAAAAAAAGAAAAAAGAAAGAAAGAAACACCCGTGGCTGGCTGCCAGCCCTTGGCCAATCAGTCCTCACCAGGAAGGTTGCGTCAGAGACTTCCAGCCGCTGGAACCTCAGCAGCTGCCTGCAACTCAAGCTTGGACCACCCAGGCCGCAGTGGACGGGCATCTGGAGAAATGCGCAAACAATGGAGAACGTTAGAGCCCTGTGTTTCCCAGCCAGAGATTCTGTCACCAGGCTCAGCCTGGATTTTGAGAAAGTCCTGGGCAAAGAAGAAATCGAGTCTATGCCAAATGGCCCTATTAGTGAAACAGTGTCTCAGGTCTGCAGCCTCACCCCCGCCCCCTCCCGAATGGAAAAATATTATTTCAGTGGAAAATCACCCGTCTTAGTGTTCATGAATCTAGTTTTCAACTGGTGTTGGGCTTTCACCCAGTGTAATTAACGTCTTACCAGTGGGTGGCTGGTAGGATTGCTTTACACCTCTCTCATCATCCCAGCACCTAATGCCTCCTGAAATGCTTTCTACAAACAAATAGGAAATGATGTGTCTCAAGATAGACTATTTTATTTGGTCAAGGGTTCTCTGGTAGCCCCTCCATTCTGCTCTCGGCTAATTAATTTTTCTAAATGTAAATGTCAGAAAACAGGCCCGCATCACTCAAAGGCTGGCTCAAATGCCAGCCGTGCCAACTTGTTATAATTACGATGAGGCACAATAGCAGACGCGGGGGAAGCCTAATTAAAGAGTTGGACCTCGAATCCCAAATGGAAAGCCAAATGCGTGGCTTCCTATCAGATCTGATGGAAACCTTGCCCCACCGATGATGGATGTCTCTGGGAAACACTCACCCTCTGAGCACCCAAAGTACAGCTACTTGGGAAAGCGTAGGAGAGAAGCATCCTGCTGAGATTGAAATTGAAACTAAAACCTGGGGGAAAACACACATCCCAGTCCAGAGACTCGGACTTCATTGGTCCAGGATGCAGCCTGAGCCTCAAATTTTCTTTATTCACCAGGTGACACCGATGGGCAGCCAACGTTGAGAAACCCTAAAAAAGATTCCTTAGATAATACCCACCCCTTTATGGAAAATTTAACTGGGAAGCCAGTGTATTGTGGCATAGGAAAATAAATTTACTAGCTCTATCAGAGCAAGACAGAGTAATAATTTCCTATACTGCACTATAAAGGTTGCCTTTGCTTCCAAACTAGTCTAGAAGCTTCAGGAGAGAGCTCTCAAAACAGTCAACGTAACAGAAGCTTAATCGGCGGAGAGATGCTCAGGAAATATCACACTGTCTATATGTTTAAGCAGAAAGAGTCAGACTTTATAAAAACATATGTTTTCTACAATCCTCTGAGCATTTATTCTCAAATTTTGGTGTGCAGGTGAAGCTTATGGAAATAAGTAGGTTTCTACACTTCCCCCGGTACCCAACGTTTGGTACAGCAGTAACTTCACACGAATTCTTCAGTGCCTGGTGAAACCCAGAAACAAAACAACAAAATGGCACGATCTGAGATGGGAATCTGCAAAGAGCAAAATGCAGGAAAGATAAAGGCTCCTTTCATCTAAGCTCTTGAAGTCGAAGATACATCATAGGTTCACCGTACTAAGAACATGAGTTGCATAGTTCACTACAAGTCTACAAGCAGAGTCACTCTTACAGATTTAAGATAAATAGTGGAGAGACAGGTGGTCCAAGCTTTCTGGATTCTGTGTGGGATCCTCAACTGTCAGAAGCAGAGTTTCTGGCTGAGAACTACACTTTGGACTCCATGGAGGGAATCCATATGAGTTCCCTCCTCCCGTGCACTGCCGAATTCAAACTGAAGCTGCATTTCCTGCAACTTTAGGAGGCTCTGCAGAAGCCAAGTTTCAGGAAAACCAAGAAAGCAAGTAACTTTGTGTTATCAGAAGAGGCCAGGCAATATTAATGCAAAACAGAAAGTTTCCTGTCTGTAGTTCTCTGTCTAGAGCTAGTATGACTCCAGGATTTTAAGAAGTTTCTTTTCTTTAAGTCACAGGCTTAGAATTTAATGGTTCCCTTATATAGACTCCATTCAAATAAATCCTGGTCTAGCCACATACTTGCTGTGTGACCTTGAGCATGTTACTTAACCTCTCTGAATCTCTGTTTCTGCATTTTTACCATTACCTCATAGAGTTATTGTGAGGATCAAATGTAAATTACTGAATGTAGTACTGACACACATTAGCTGATAATAATTATTATTATTATTTCAACTTCCTGATCATCCTCTGGTTCTATACAATGCGAAGCTTGTCATGCCCAGTTGTTTATGTACAGTCACTGTACTCACCCCATAGTTATTTTATCTAAAGCACTGATCTGTTTTCTTTACTTTTCTTTGTACAGGGGACCACCCAGAATCAGCTCAGATGAAAGCATTGGGTTAGCTTCTGTGATAAATAAACCCCCAAATTTTAACAGCTTAACACCTAAAAAGCTGATTTCTCACATACCAATCCAAAGCTAGTGTTCCTGATTGGTGGGTCCTTTTACAAAATATGGTGATTAAAGGACCTGCTCTCTCTCTCCATCTGTAGCTCACCATCCCCGAGGCCCCAACTGGCAGACAGGGAAATGGAGATAGAAGAAGGCCAGCCCGAATCTTAAAAGCCCTGACCCAGAAGTGAGTCCCATTCCTTCTAGTCTCATTCCATTGGTCATATGGCCAACCTAGTGAAGGATTCAAGGTAGAGTCCATGGCTGGGCAGCTTCCTCCCAGCAACCGCTCCCCACTAATCCAAGGAGAACACGACCTTTTGGCGGCCTGGCGGCCATCTCTCCCAAAGAATATGTATCTAATCTGCATGGAGGTGAAGCCCTGGGAACCTAAAGTGGAAGAAAGTAGAATAACTATTACTGCAACATACTACAAAGGCAGACAGGCCTCACACACTCAAGAATGGTCATCCATCCAGTGCCAGATCAGCATGAGAAACGTTCGTTAGGAAAGTTTTCCTTTCATGGTCCATGAGCCATCTGTTGTAACACAGAATCCGTGTATGCACATACCTCCCCAGATCTCAAACTAAACAAATGTCACTGACTGCAGTTCTCCTTTTTCCCCCACTAAATGCCCCGAGTTCTTCAAATGTTCTTAATATGCCGTGGCTTTCAGACTCCTTACCACTGAGGCTTCTCTCCCCTGAAAGGGTACCATTCGTCATGGTCCCAACAGTATTTGACCCCCGCCAGATGAATACAATATTCCAGACACATGACTGGGCATCCCATTTGGTGTCATCTTTTCTAAATTATACTAACCAGACTTGCAGCTCTTCCTTCCCCTTGGGTTTCTTTATTTTCCTACATTTTAATTTCTTTATTCATACTTCCTAACCCAACTGATATCTTTAGCCTCCGTTTGTCTGCTCACCAAATTAGCATTCTTGCATCAGACGCACAAGGGCTAGTCAGAAAGGAAATTTACAAGGTGTTTTTATGAAACTGATTTTAAGAGAAGGCATGTAATCCCTACAAGTATTTAAACAGCAGCGGATGGCTACTTTCCCACATAATCCAACAGATTCACACATTTGTTATACCGCAGCACCAGCTCTTTTCAATGCCAGCTGGGTAAATGGCAGGGTCCTCGGTTATTAAATCAACTTCATATCACATCAGTGAACACAGACTTTGCGGAGTTCCAGGCTTGTTGCAAATAAATGTCTCTAAGAGACGGAATGAGTTTTGCTTGAAACGGGGGCACTGTTACTTTTCCACGTTTTGGAGCATTGATTTGCCCAGTGCTTTGTCCTCTGCGTGTTTCCAGGTCCTCGGATTACAGCTTTGCTCCCTGCCGTTCCATTCCTCTCCAGGACTGGGCATGTCATTCTGATACACTTTCAATTAACAATGCTCTTGCCATAAATTTAAACAAGTTGACCATGAAATGCTGCAGCAGAAACCACTCTCTTTTTCATTAAAGAAATGGAAACACATGTTATAAAAGAACATTTAATGACATGGAAAAATATTCAAGATATATTGGTAGAGGGAAAAAGCAGATTTCTAAAAGGCAAACGCAATATGAATCCATATTTGAAAAGCATAATATATAGTATGTGTACATTTGCACATGTATGCTGGCACAGGAAAATTCTAGAAGGTTATTCCCCAATGTGTGAACAGGTACTCTCTTTGGGTGGTGAGTTTTCTGGAGATAATTTTTTTTCTTTCTTTTCCTTAGCTATATTTTCTAAATTTTCTATAATGAACATTAGAAATTTAATAAAGGCAAAACTTAATGTTATTTAGTTCTTTAAAATTTTACTAAAAGTAAAAACATAACTCTAAACAATTACACACCACATGTCCAGGAAATGAATTTTTTTATACCAAGGATCCACATTACCATCTCTGTTCCTCTGAGTCTTCAGTGCTTTAAAAAATATAGTCTTGGGCTCTGGCTGGTGTGGCTCAGTTGGTTGGGTGTCATTCCATGCACTGAAAGTTTGCCAGTTCGATTCCTAATCAGGACGCATGCCCAGGCTGTGGGCTTGATTTTCAGCAGGAGGCAGCCAATTGATGTTTTTTTTCTCACATTGATGTTTCTCTCTCTAAAAATAAATTTTAAAAATATATTGTCTTGGAATGAATATTGGTGTGCCCCAAAATTGCTATGTTGGATCCCTACCCCGCAATTCGACTAGGGCCTTGACAGAGGTCCTTAAGGTTAACTGAGATCATACGGTTGAGACCCTGAACCAGTAGGATTAGTGTCCTTAAAACAAAAGACAGGAGAGCTCCCTCTCTTTCTCTCTTTCCTTCTGAGATGTGAGGGCACAGTAAGAAGGCAAGAAAAGACAACTCACCAGACACTGAGTTGTAGTCATTGGATCTTGAACTACTCAGCCTCCAGAACTGTGAGAAAAATAAATTTTCATTGTTTAAGCCCCACAGTCTATGGTATTTTGTTATGGCATCCCAAACAGACAGATACAGACACCATGGTGCAACAAAATCATTTCTTTATTATTATGTGTAAATATTTAACCTTCGAGTCAATTTTTTGAGCAATTGTACCACTTTGGTAACTCTCACCCATTGTGATCAAGATACACACACAAATGAACTTCTAATGCTCCTGGACCACTTCCTTTTAGGCCTTGTGATTCTTCTTCATACATGGCTGATTACACTTCATATTCATCTTTGGGGCCCTAGTGATTCACACATATCAGTCAAGAATTCAGTAAGGTATATATATCTTTACAACTAAGTGTTTTAAAATTTTTCAGGTAGATACCCAGAAGAGGGGTTGCTAGTTTATATGGTAGCTCTTTTATTAGTTTTTTGAGGGCCCACCATACTGTTTTCCATAGTGACTGCACCAATTTACAATCCCACTAGCAGTAAATGAGGGTTCTCTTTTCTCACCAACACTTGTTAATTCTTGTCTTATTGATTCATTGCAACATTATTCACAATAACCAAGACATGGAAACAACCTAAGTGTCCAACAGATGACTGGATAAAAAAAAAAAAAGTGGTGCCTATACTACTCAACCATAAAAAGAGATGAAATTCTGCCATTTGCAACATGTATGAATCTTGATAGTATCATACTACCTGGTAAGTGAAATAAGTCAGGTGGAAAATGATAAGAACTGTATGATTTCATTCATATGTGGGATAGAAAACAAAAAGCAACAAATAAACAAAACAAAAAACCCAAAACTCATAAATACAGACAACAAACTCTTAGTTACCAGTGTGGTGGGAAAGGACAAAGAGGTATGGGGGTCAAATCTATGATGACAGAAGAAGACTAGACTGTAGATGGTGACCACACAGAAGAGTATACAGATGTATTATAAAGTTCTACACCTGAAATTTATATAATGTTATTAACCAATGTTACCCCAAGAAATGTAATTAAAAAATAATAATTTAAAAAATAGATTTTATATTTTAAAATATCACCAAGTCTCCCTGTCAGGAATTCACTGACCGTCTTGTAAAGACCCACAGCAGAGTTTCTGTGCAGAGGACCCAGGCTCCAACACATAATTTTATAGAAGAAAAACAAAGTGAATTAAGTCTCTTAAAAAAATAAGTAGACATTTAACACACATGAACAGAGCTAAGGACACACAGATGGTGTGGGTGGCGGGGTTGTTTTTTTCTTAAATTCAGTAATTGATGTAGAGGCAGAAATAAAAAAGACAGGTATAAATAAAGAATGGATTGGAGAAGGGGCTTGAGCACATCTTAATTAATACAACCCAAAGATATTTGCTGTAGGCCCAGAATGTAAATTCAAATTAAACCCAGCCCAACAGCTCAAAGCAAAAACTTCTCCGAAAGGACCGCCCACTGACTTCAAAGGTGCGGTTGGCCCACCGGGAAGAGAGGCCAAGAGGTCACGGAATGTTCTTGAAGCATTGCAGAGTCTAAAACCCTGGAGGTCGCTGACCACCCCTTCTGGGTCCCTGACCCCAGAGGACAGGGTGGACAGTCCCTTGCTTCCCAAACATATGCGTCCCTCAGGAGGCTCATTGTAAGCGGCATCACTGGGTGCTTCCCTCCAGTCCAGAGCTCTAGGTGCATAGGTGGAAGCAAGCCTGCTACAGAGCATCCCTCCCTCCCTCTTGTTGCAGTAACATATTTCAAAATGCCACTTTACTAGCAGCTAAACAAAAACACCTCTTCGACAGGGATGAGGGAGCGTGGAGTAAACCTGTCAACCCCACCTATTGTTCTGCAGAGTTGAAAGTTTCCTAAGATTGATTATAAAAGACAGTTGTAGAGGAAACCGTTTGAGTCTGCTGAATGGAAAACAAACAGTGAGGCATTCACTGCCGAACAGATCTGATGGATTAAAATGCACCGAAGAAAGACATTTCAAGCGATGCCTGAGTAGGCCACGTCGGAAAGAGAGGAAATTCGGCCTGCAATTTCCAATCAAGGGAAAACTGGCAAAGCAACAGAACTTGAGGCTCCCTCAGATTTACACTTTATCTGCTAATTAGCATTAACATGCGCAGTAGAGGTATCTTACCAGCTTGTGGCTCAATAAAAACCGGAATGTGTTACCACCACAGAATGTGTAATTACTTTAAGCGCTGGCTGAAAATTGCAGGGTACTTCATTTCAGAATTTGTATGTATTTATTGTTAGAGATAAACTTGTTGAAGTATATCTAATCTAATTTTATGTTATAATTCCTGTGTAAGATCATTTCAGTGTCAGCAAGCCAAAGACTGAACTAAATACTGCCATAAATTGTAATACATTAAAATACCAGAGCAATACAGCCATTCAGCCATGACTTGATTTGCTTATTGTTCAAGGACAAAAAAAAAGAATTCTCAGATTACATCAGAACTAGAAATATATCCTGTGGAGTTGCTTCTACCATGTCAGGTCATGCAGCTGATGGAGTCTGCCAACACGAGACGCCCTCCTTTGGCTCCTTGGAAATGTGAATCACTTTTAAAAGAATTGTAGATTTCCGTTTCCCTTAGGTAGAATTTATTATTTTTGTAAAAATCTCTTTAAAATTGCCCCGTACCTCCCCACAAGGGAAATGCATTAGGACAGATTATTTGGCTTTAAATCATAACTAGGTTAATATTTGTTTTAAGTTTGAGTTAAGACCTAGTTTAAATTTCTCCTTAAATTGTTAAACAAGACAATTTGGGGCTATGAAAAGGAAACTAGACCATGTTTTCCAGTAACATGATATTATGGCAGAGGCTACCAAGTCATGCAAAAGCGATTTCTTATTTTCCTACTGAATAGGGGATTATAGCTAGTGCGTTGCCTGCATGCAGACTGTTCATTTTTGAGCAGCATTTTGTCAAGCCTGTACAACTTGGGGAGACATGGAGATAACACTGCCTCTGAGAGGGGAATGCTGGACCTGACACTGTTTCTGTTTGATAACCAGCTCAATTTCTCGGCCTCTTTATGCGCTGTTTCTCCAGGGGAGGGAGAGAGAAAAAGAGGATATACAAAACGGTATGGTTCCCAATGCCAATGCTTTTATTCATATAGTTTGTGTTTATAAGACACAAAAACCTTTGCAAATGTTCAAAGGATTTCAGTGTCTGCCCACTAGCCTCCCTGTTGTGTGAAAAATGGTGGGAGCTAATGAGGCCTTGAATGACTTGGGCCATCTCATAACGCTGATGTATTGGTTCGCCAACAGCCTTCCTACGCGCTGCAATAATTAAGCTTTCAATAGACTGAAAGTCTTGAAACTTTAACATTCTTTGCCTGGGGAAGCCACTTCACCCAGCACATTCAAAACACAAATGGATTTTCCTTTTGAAGGCTGCCTTTTAACTTGGGGAATTGATATTTTACATTTAATGATTGCTAGCCATAGCCTTGCACCAAGCTGAGCATATTAAACATGGACCAATATATAAACAAAACCAGGGCTGCCCTGTGATGTAATGCGAGTGGACAAAATTGAAGTCTTCTCTGAGGCTGAGAAAACAGGGGACCGGGGAGCCCCAGTTCCTGCATTTACTCCAGTGGCCCAAAGCATGGAACAGAGGTGTCAGCACTGCTGTTAAGTATTTAGAAGATGCTGTCTCTGATCCCTTCTTTGGTTTCAGAAGGTTGGCAGGAGGGACTTTTCTTTCCAGGCCTCATTCCTTGACTGTTGAGCAATGCTCTGATAGGATCTTGAAACAACTATCCTTATTTAGGGGGCAGGGGAGAGATCTCAAAAAGCTTATGATTTCCCCCGTCTCTCGCTGTATGTGGACAATATTTTGAAATCTTGCTGAATGAAAGCAACTAAGGACAACGTGAAGTCGCGATGGTCCACACCATGTGAAAATGAACACTGTTCTCTAACCAGCAGCCTCAACAAGGAGTTAACTGGAGTTTGTTGACCTGATATAGAATTTTCTAAAGATTTTTCTTTTCTAGGGATACCTTTAGATTAAACAAATTTTTTTTAAATAAGACTTAATCTGTATGTACAGGGTCTTACCACCATTCATAAGAAGCAACAAGAGCTATTTGCAGTAACAAGTGCTTTTTGTCACCTAGAATCTTGACTTCTGCCTTGCCCATGGCACAGCCTAAGAGCCTGACAGTGAGCCTGTCTGGGTGTCATTCATCATGAAAAGAGAACCAAAGGGAACAGGCAAATGCTGCCACTGGAGACCTGCTGGGTGTCCTCCTGTGAATGCCCATTGTGCAGACTGTTTAATATGAACACCCATATGGCTTTCCTTTCCTGTTATTCAAGGCAGTTTCCACGTTGGCGTTTTGGTGGGTCTTGTTCACAATGCTTTTATTACTCTGATTAGAAAGATTACTTAAAATGCTTTCTGTAAGCCCTTAGGAAAGCTCCATGAAGTAGCCTGACCTTCAAAAACCCCCTTGTACAAGGGTCAAAGTTGAAGTGCAATGACTTTGAGTCAGAAAACAGAGAGCACACTCAAACAGGGATTTTGAGGATTGCTTATACAAGTATGAGAAGCAGAAAGACAGGAAGAATTAAAGGGAAGCCCACTGGGGCTATCAGCAGCTAAGAGCTTCCGGTTCCCTTCGAGGGGTCGCATGAATTCATCCAGAGCGCAGGAAAGTGCCCTCCTCACCCCACACACACAGGAACTGTGGCCCTCGGTAGAGAAATAAAGATACTGATGACCTAGTGGGCATAAACTCCCTGACCACACTCTCCTTCTGCCCTCTTCTCTCCTGGGGCTGCCTCCTTGGCTAAACTCAACTAGAAAGCAAGGGAGTCTTCTCTATGCAGCTTATACAGTCCACCCCCTGCCCAGCCCCAGGGCACAGAGCTGGGAGAAGAGGGTAGAAAGTTGATCTGGAGAGGCATACAGACTACCCAGCACAAATGAGCTACTCTAGTCACACTTATCAGAAGAAATGTTTGATGTGTAACCGGTTTGGCTCAGTGGATAGAGCGTCGGCCTACGGACTGAAGGGTCCCGGGTTCAATTCCGGTCAAGGGCATGTACCTTGGTTGCGGGCACATCTCCAGTAGGGAGTGTGCGGGAGGCAGCTGATTGATGTTTCTCTCTCATCGATGTTTCTAACTCTCTATCTCTCTCCCTTCCTCTCTGTAAAAAATCAATAAAATATATTTTTTTAAAAAGGAAATGTTTGATGTAAAACAGGCACCACACCAGTTCCTGAACTACCATAAAGCCCAATAGTAAAACAAATTTGTTGCCACTTTTCACTTCTTATGGATTTTCATAATAGTCCTCAGAGGCCAACAACAACTGTTAACTACTGTTGTCACCAACATCTTAATAGAAACACACATTCCTGTTGTACATATGTCCAAACATCCTAAGTGGTCTTTTAACTACCTTTTATCAAGAGCTGCTTTTACAGGCTCTTAATTATTTCCTAATTATTTGCATTTCCCTTTATGACAGTGCCTTTTTAACCACGCATTAAAAGGAAGTTCTATATCCTTGTGATTTCAGACAATTAATTTTATCATCCTATTGATTTATTCAGGGGACCTATTTTTACTCATTTAAAAAAAAATACTTTTCTCCTGCTTGTAAGACATCCTCTCCCCTATATTGATGTTTTGCTATATGATTAACTCTCTCATTCTCTCCCTTTCCCTGGCAACCAAAGTTAGGTCTAGCAGACAATCATTTTTTGCACCCTTAATCTCTGCTCAGTAGCTTTACTGAGAAAATACTTCTGCAATAAAAGAAGTGACATGTCTCCTCATTCTCTGCATCTTTAACTTTGCTCTTGGGTTAAAAGTCAGGAATGTGCTATTGATCCACCTATAACTTTCAGCCTGGAATGGCCTCGTATTGTATGTTGAGTATCACTCACTCAGAGCTACCTGGATCTGCTGTTTGGCCTGTAAATCTACACCTCAGGGGTTAATATCCTGAGTGTCTAAAAGTAATTCTAATTTTCTCATTGGCACTCCTTTATCCGGTAAAATAGGTAATTTATATTGCAATAATATACATTTTCTTCTATCGTACTTTCATTTTCATTTCAGATGAAAAAGAACATGACCAAGAAATATTTTCATTTTATCCAGAACTGGATTTGGTAACAAACAAAAATAGTAATAAAACAAAACAAAAACATTATGATGATTGGTGGAGTAAGAAAATGGGAAAGTTTCAGCGTGGGAGATATAGTCGCTCTTTTGTTATTACTAATGATCTTGGGGAAAATATTTAACCTTCAAACCTCCCTTTCCTTCACCCAACTGCAAGAATACCTGCTTGATGAGATTTTTATGTTTATTAAATGGGATAACGAGGCTGAAATGCCTGGGATGTATCACCTAATCGATGTCAGTAACTTCCCCTCTCCAGTTTCTTCCTCTCTCCCCCTGCTCATGCCCCCACATTGTTCTTGGTGGATATCTGCTCTAATCCACACCCTCAGCAGATGACTCCGTCCTTTGCACTATGTAATAACCTTTGTTCAGTTCTAGCCCTCTCTTTACTGTCTCTCTTTTTTTCTACTGCTTTTTTCAACTCCTTTTCTTCCCCTGCCCATATCCATCAGAGCTGACAAAGCTGAAGACCAATAGGCCAGTCAACTCACGTAGATGTGTGAATCAGCAGGAATAAGGTAAGAGTGAGTGAGAAAGATTTTAGAAAACAAGAGAATGTTTATTCTGCCTACAAATACTTAAAACACAATACACACACACACACACTATTTGTCAAGCAAAATACATTGGCAGGTTGGATTTGGCTAATGAGCAGCCATTTTGCATACTTGCCTTCCAAAGGAATTCATGGGTTGTTACAGTTCCCAAATCTCAGGTATCATTGTGCTGCTCACTTCTGAACTTGAGCTGTAATTGTGAGCAGCTTTCTTATAAAAATCTCCTCTGAAGTTATTCACACATTTCACATATAAGAAATCACAGACCAACGTGCGGATGTACAGAGGCAACACTCATAATTTACATGCCAATAAAGCTGTAGATAAGCCAAAGATTTTCCCAGATGCATATAACCATATTCTAGAAAGTTAAGAAAGAAAGCGAGAGTCTTTAAAGAAACAGATATGCACCACACAACCATACAGATTGCAGGCAACCTGATGGAATGTCAACATTGCCATGACAATAATTCCATGAGGTAGAAATTACTAATATTATTATGTCTTCTTCACCTTGGTTCCAAATTTTCTGATCTGGGTGCACGATCAAAAGTTTTTCATTAAGTGGGTGCCTTGCACAGAGTCTAAAAGTGGCACTTATTCTGCAATTATGTCTGGGTAATCCAAAGAAATATCAGAGGACTCCCTTTAAGGACAACATCATCAAATCCTTGGACAAATAACGTTGGAGTGTGGCTACTAGCAATGGAGTAGTTTCTTGCTCCAAGAGCCAGTGCACTCTGGAATGTAGGAAATGATGCCAGGCTCCATAAGCAGCATCTATAAGCACAAGCCCAGAGCCAGACTCTGACATGTGTGCCATGTGGAAAAGAATGTGGGTCTTACACCTGTGGTGTTTGCTTTTCTCCCTGACAAATATGCAAACTGATAACAAGACCATCTGTTTCTTCATCCTCAGATATAAAAGATGACTATACATGCAGGGAACTAATCACTTTGCTTCCTCTCACTGCTTGTCTGATTTCATAAGCATCTTTGTACGGCTCGTTTTAACAACTTTTGCTTTAGTATTTTCTGATCCTCAGCTTTGTTTACATATTCTTGACTTCCCAAACACGAAAAACTATCAAGTGAATGCCTTCAATGACAACATCCACAAAAACAACAAAACTGCTTTCTTAGGTTTGAAATCCAAATTTCTATCCTTCTTTTATTCTTCTTTCCAGACATTATGGGGCCTAATATTTGAAAGTTCTAAATGAAAATAGATGAACAAAGGGGAGTCAGGACTTGTGACAAAGTAATGCAATCCTGAGAGACAACGCCCTGTGGCCAGCCCTGCTTGCTTCACTCTTTTACTCGGGTTTTCACTGTGTGGGTCTTCTCCAATTCTACCTACAATCCCTAGGATCCTGGACCAAAATGGCTGCAGCTACCAGCACAGCTGATATCTTTGAACTTCTGCTCATCCTACCAACTATGGTGTAAGAAATCCC
>NW_005353916.1:692700-706045 GCF_000412655.1 Myotis brandtii | reverse complement strand
CACCCCCATTCGATTCCCAGCACATGCCCGGGTTACATGCTCAGGCCCCAGTGTGCGGCATGCAGGAGGCAGTCGATCAATGATTCTCTCTCATCATGGATGTTTCTATCCCTCTCCCTTTCTCTCTGAAATCAATAAAAACATTTGTTAACGAAATCCCCTTTCCTAATTGTTTTAGCAAGACTTTATTGGAATCTTTCAAAGGGGGGTCTTAACAGGAAACCAAGAATAAAGAAAACAAGTAGAAAAGTATAGAACTCAAAACATTTGCAGAACACATGAGTGTTATCCAAAAATAAGTCTGCCATAGACAGGCGCAGCTGGTACAGCGGATGAGACCCCACACACACACCATCTGTATTTTTTCCTCACCTCCACCCTATCTATCAAAGAGTCGGAGATGGGAAAAGGAACTGGGTACTGGAATCTTGTAAATGACCTCAGCCAAGCTAGCTGTGGCTGGGCTTTGGTTCAGTCAGGATGAGAGGTTATATGTATTTGTGTTGTTTGTCCTTTTCACTTAGTTTCCAAGCCGATGTTACTTTGAAAACAAATGTAATTGTGCCTTTGTTAAAATAAAGTAGAAAGGAGCCCTTGGTACAGATAACAGAGGTAGTTGGAGCCCCCTAGAGAGGGGGTTGGGGGGTCTCCAAGTGCAGTCAGAAAACATTAGAACATGTATGTTAATTTATATTATCCTTTCTTTGAAAGTTTTAGCTTTTACTTATGTTCAAAAATAAATACAATTCAGTTGAATATGTGTATAATATTTAAGAAAATACCCCTATGCTGGGTTGCTCAATCAAAATTGCTTTCCCTAAGGGAGCACATGATGAAAACGGTTTGGAGACCACTCCCAGAAAAGATGAATACTATGGTGGTAGCCTCCATGGCAACTCAGAATCTCAGTAAAGCAGGTGGAGCTAGCAAAAATCAGAGGAGAAAACCCAGGCAGGAAGGAGTCAACATGCCTAATACGCTGATCACTTCCTGTCCAGTGTTTATTCACATTTTTGACCATGTGTATAACATTGTGTTAAGTGCACAAGCTTTGCAATCAGACTCTCTCCTTTACTTCCAGTGTGAACTTGTAGTTGAAGAACAAGTCCTTCAACTTTTTACACTGTAAAAATAAATGTAATTGTGCCTTTGTTTCTGTAAAATGGGACTTATGATATCTGCATCATATGGGTTATTGTAAAGACCAAATGAGATTGTGTATATAAAATGCTTAACATATTGCCTGACACATACAGAGCTCTCAGTAAATGGTGGCCATTATTATTTCTACTTGTTCCTTATTTTAAAGCCCCCAAACCCAAAGATCTAGGCAAGGAAATTCTAAAATTTTAGCTTGAGGTTTGTAGGGTGGTCACTTCTTACTTCTCAAGTAAGAGTAAGGGGCTTGCCAGGGACAACTCTGTCTTCACATGAATTAACCATTTAATCCCTATGAACTAGGTAATATTTTCACTTAACTTATGACAAAAGCCAGGACACAAAGAACTTGAATAGTAGTAATTCTTCTCCTTAACCTAGAGAAGGTTAAGGAGCTGCTCCGTGGTAGAGCTGGAATTTGAACCTGGGCAAGTTAGCTTCAGAGACTCGTGTTTACCTGCAACCTGTGGGTTTGTTTCTACACTGTGGCTTTATTGCCATTTGGGGCCAGTTCTTTCTTTGTTGTGCAAGTTGTGCTGTGCATTGTAGAATATTTAACAGCATTCCTGCCCTCTGCCCACCTCCTCCTTTTCAGTCGTGACAATCAAAAATGTTTTTAGACACGGCCAAATGTCCTTTGGTTGAGAACAACTGCTCCACCCCAAACAACCCTTTTAGTATTCTACAGATTATTCTTGCCCTTGACCTTGAGTTAGGTAATATTATGTTCTTCGTTTTACTCGTGACAAAACTAAGGCACAAAGTTCATTCTTATTCTTAGCCAGGGCAATACAGCGGAATCGCTTGAGATTCCCAGCCTGCAGCCAAGGTGACGTGCATAAGGATATCTGGGGCAGAGGAGGGAAGAGGGGGGCCCAAGCATCTGTGCTTTTCAAAGTGTTCTAGTTCAGTGGTCGGCAAACTCATTAGTCAACAGAGCCAAATATCAACAGTACAATGATTGAAATTTCTTTTGAGAGCCAAATTTTTTAAACTTAAACTATATAGGTAGGTACATCGTTATTAACTTAATTAGGGTACTCCTAAGGCTTAGGAAGAGCCACACTCAAGGGGCCAAAGAGCCGCATGTGGCTCGCGAGCCGCAGTTTGCCAACCACGGTTCTAGTTGATTCCCGTGTGCAGCCTGTGTTTAGAACCAAAGCTCTACTCATTCTTTTAGAAACCAATTCACATGATTATTCATTTGCTATGGAACTAGGACTTCAACTCCCTAATTACAGTACACCTGTACCGCCCCCTTTTCTGGAATCCCTTCTTCCAAATGCTTCCCCTCAGTGTCCTCCTCTCTATGTGCCTCTCTGTGTTCTCGTGATGCTGCTTCTGATACGCTCTTGCATTGTTTTCCTTCTTCTCCTGACTTAACCACCATGACCCTTCATCTGCTTCAGCTGAAGTTAGCTTAGATATGAGCCCTTTGGGAAACCAGCTTTGATCCACCCACTGACCTTTATCTTCCATACTACCCTAACAAGGCCTGGCATAACCCCTGTCCATATTATATTGTCATCTTTGACATGTATAAGTCACCTCTAGACCTTCTTGCTCCTGCCACTAAAGCCACCAAACTGATCTCCAGAAGGGCTAGAACCCTGTTATTTATCTCTGAACCCCAGCCCTTGCCTATGTCTGAAACCTTACGAACAGCTTAATGAATGCTGGCTGAATGAATGAATGAATGATTTGTCCCAATTTCCTTATCCTCATCTCTATTCCACTCCCACTGATCCATGTGTACCACTTTTCCACTCTTTCATTATTTTCTCCCTGCACACTTCAGCACTGCCAAACCTCTTTTCTAGTCTTGAGTCATCTGCCCACTGGTGAGAGGGGTGGCTGAACTGTTTTAACTCCACGAGACTCCAGGAGCCACGCCAGGCAGCTGTGGCTGGAACTCATCTCTGACTTTGAAACCTAAATGAAGTTATCATCGGCAAGCTCAAAGTTGTGGTGAGCCTTGTTCATGCTCAGATCAGCTTCTGTCTTCACCACAATTCTAGGCTTGTGCATTATAATGCAGGAGTGATGGAGGAACTGCTGTGTTTCCCTGAGCCCCGTGATGGAGGGTAATCCAATGTGTTTACCATAATGAGGCTGCACCAATACCTACTGGCTTCAGTCTGTAGGAAAGTAATTTCCTTTTGCAAGATCCCTATCACTCAAAGGCTTTTTTAAATGCACTAGTAATGTGTGGGAAAATAGTCAAATGTAGTATTTGTCTTCATATAATCAGTTCCGAGGGCAAAGTACAGCATGCAGAATATCTAGGAGAAAGAGGAACTCACTCATATGAAGAAAAATGCCTCCTATGTTCAGAGGCCAGGGAAGGGGTAGTGATGGGGATCTAGTCATTTGGGTACAATGGACAGGCCAGTGCCCATTGCCCCAACTCCCCTCCTCTGCCATCTGACATGTCCCCTTCCCAGATGACACTAAAACTAGGCAAGGATTGATCCAGACCAAAGAGAGTCTGAGAATGGCTAATTCCTAAATCTTGCTTAGTCAGGAATTTATCACAAACCTAGATTTCTAGAATAGTCCTTTCCCATCCTCCAACTCTCACAAATATCAATATGGTGTCCCTGGGTTAGTGGCATTCTCAAAAAATAAAAAATAGTGATTTCTCCCAATGTGGAGGACAAAAATTTACTTCAGACTTACCAAAGTACCAGGTTGATTGCAATTTATACATGTTATTTATACATGTTATTTTAAAAATCGAAATTAAAATTACCATTTGCCACCAAAAGGAGAATTATGCTAGTAAATATTTTTGGTATGACTGGTGATTGTAATCATTCTTGTTTAATTGGGAACCCTCTGGACTAAAGAAGAAATTTTATCCAAAAGGGTTAATGAGGTAGACTCCTGGTGATTTTTAAGTAAGGGAACATTCACAAGGAAAAGATTAAATCATGAATAAAGCCCTTCAAGTTTTTTAGTCTTTAAATGGAAACTATTCTGTGAAGATTAGATAAACAATAGCTTCAGTAAAATCAACAAAGAAGTGAGCAATATAGCAAGTGCAAGTTTCTTCACTTGTAGAGAAGTCCCAAAGCTGCTCCATCGGATACCTGCCAAATTCCTCCCCAACTTTTTCCAAAGTTAATAAACTGTAACCTGCTAGAAATTCCCCAACTATAAACTCTGGAACTAAAATGACTATTTCTATTCTTTATATATTTGTTCCTCAGGCTCCTGCCTCTCTAAGGCATGATTGTTTCGGTCATCCTAAACACATTTCAATGTTGTTTTTTTTCACCCAAAGAGATAACTGGTTGCTTTTGTACAGATTTGCTCAAGAATAAACATTAGCTGGCATCGCAATGCTGCTCTCATAGTATATTATGCACACTACTACTTGCCAGAAAAAAGTTTCGGTTATTACACATACATTTATAGATATACACATATGTGTGTCTATATACAGACAAGTCAAATTTTACAGAGAGAGACTCTGTGTATATGAAAATGAGACCTTTATTTTCTTGTGTACTGTGCCAAAATATTAAAATTAGATAATTCAGCCAAGTTCTTCACAGTTTTGCTTGAAAATACCTTTTAAAATTCATGCAAAGTTGATTCACTTTCCTGAGAATCTCAAAAGAATCATGGGCCAATCTCAGTTTCACAAAAAGTCTATTTGGTTCTTAATACTTCGGTAAAAAAAAAAAAAAGGAGAAGAAGAAGAAAGGGAGGGGAGGAGCTGGGGTGCGGGGGAGGAGGGAGAAAAGGAGCCACAAAAGATAAAAGAAGTCAAAACCAATCAGTGCAAATTTACAGTAAAAGGAAATTATTTCTGAGCAGTCATGATTCACCTCTTTGATCAGGGAATTGGGGACCAGATTCTTCTGGTTCCCTAATACCTCCCAACTTCCTAACACAAACCTTATTTGAAGGAACTAATGCCCAACCATTAATATAAGTCATGAAAATGAGACTAACTGGATTAAATCCCCAGAAAATTCATTCATCTTCCACATCAGCCCACACTCTCCTTGAAAATGTCTCTAGTCCCTGCTACCCATTTTTCCTCTCCAGTCTGTCATCACACACCTTCGCCTGATTTACATGTCTCCCATCTTAGCAGATATGAACTACTCATACATTACTCCAACAGACGAAGGGTGACACTCCTGCCGGTAATATGTGGGTTGCGTCAACTTTATAAGACTTAGAACAGTGTCTGTCTCTGTGGGAGCTAAAGAAATGCCTATTGCATTAAGAAATTAATATTGTTAAAAAACTGGAAATGCAGCTGACATCTACAGCTTCAGGTGGCATGGTTCGCTGCCACCACCCATTGCCATCAAATGCTACAGTTCAGACTCTGAAAGGTGAGCCAAGGATTGGTCATCATTTCAATGCTGACTAACACATTTTCAGAATAGTTAGAACTGCCCTATTATTTAATCACAACATCTTTTCTCATTTGAGTATCTCTATAAATTAAATTTTACCTGCCAGATTTTACCAAATAAATTACAACAGGAAGAATCTTGTCATCAGATCAATTGGCTAGAATAAAAAACTATCGTGCTGCAAGAGGTGTACAGAGTGCATTCATTTATTTGCTCATTCATTCCATTGGCTATTCTTCCATTTGTTCATTTTTTGGTTTCTTCATTTAAAATCAGGTGCACAGAACTGCTTTAATTCTAATCCTCAACTCATAACATGCCATTATCTGTTTCATCTTTTATTTTTGGTTTCTTCTAATAACACGTGAATTTTCATAATCTCAATACCTGACTACAGAACTAAAACATTGGCCATAACTGGTGTCTCAGTATTCCCTCCCCATTTTGTCCGCCTTCTCTCCCATGAGGAAAAAAATCACTATCCAGAATTTATTATTCCCATCCTTTTTAAAGTTATATCTCATATATATGTATTCTGAACCATATCTTCACTTAATATCTACTCAAAAACTTCTACTCCTGGTTCCATGTCATAGAATAGCCAAGATCCTGTTTGATAGAGATACTTCTAAGCTTTGGTAAGTGCACACATGGCACATAGACGTGGTTCAGCAATCGCTGAGTGGAGGGTCAGGACTGAGAAGGATAAAACCACTCTGCACGTTGGCTGGTCCCTTGTCCATATGCCTCAGCCTCCGTCTTGCACCCAGGAACATGCTGGCAGCCAGCGTTCTCTCACAGGAGGCGCACTTCCCTCTGCTCTGTCATCAGCTGGTCCGCTCAAGTGGATAACCAACTGTTAATGAGGGCTACACATATTTTCCATTTAAATGCCTGGTCTATAGTGTTGTGCTCAGTCAATATTACTTCCTACGCCTTTTTTTTTAAATAATAATTCTCTAGAAAGGTGTCAAAGGTATCTCCAGGCATGGTGGTATATAATCTTATGATTTAAAAAGATTCTAACTCATCACCCACAAAAGTAAGCGATTCCAAATGATATAAACTAATGTTGGAAGAAGGAATAATGCATGGTAGAGCTGTCAGTGGTACCACTTCACTCTTCATCCTATTTCTTTTGTCTTTGGATGCTGCCAGCTCAGTCCTGGCCAGGTTCCAGTGGTTTCATTCAGAACCTTCCAAGGCTCGGGCTCCCGTCCTGTCTTGTCTCTCTTCCTGTGAGTGGTTCTACTTGGATAAATGGTACAGAGTTGTAGAAAGAGGAAAGAGATGATTGGGATTCAACTCTTATAAAAAATATTGTTCGCCCCTGTATTTATACCTCACTTTATAACTTTTCAGTGTCCTTCATGGGCAGGACATTATTTTAATTTTATGAAGTCTTTGTGGCATGTGGGTTAGGCAATTTATAGAAGACAAAACAGAAACTCAGAGCAGTCAAGAAACTTACCCAAAGTCACATGGTGACAAGAGCGGGTTGGACCTAGACTTTCTGATTCCTATAGAAATCTTTTCCTTCTATTAGCTTCTCCACCTTCCACAGGCCCACACCCACAAAGGAGTGATGGTCATCAAACCTACAGCCTTTTTATGGATTGGAATTGTGCCTTTCTTGTTCAGCTATTTTCCTCTTAACATTTATAAGAGAAATGCTATAGGTCAAAACAATCCCTGGGGAAAAAAAAACATTTTGGTTCATTTGCAATTTCAAATCATGGCTCTATGCTACATCACATGTTATATACAGAAAGGGATCTTGAAGATCTACTTCTGGGTGTTTTTAAATGGCTTTGTAGGCACTCTTTAAAAGAGGACACTTCTTTACCTGCTTCTTAATTATGTCAGTCCTCCCATGGTCACCTTTCCTATTTCTCACCCTTCCTCAAAGTGATGATAACAAACAGTCCTTAAAGACAAGAGCATAAAGCCATCTATTCCTCTAGGACCAAAGGAAATGCAATTCATTCTATTAATCCAGTCCTATGGGGGTTAATGGATTCATTCATCCTATCACAACTAGAAGGCTCATGATGGTGCCCCCCACCCCCTGCACAGATAACAAAACCACTTTCTCAGCTTCGCTCCAGCCCTGATTCCTTTCACCACCACTGTCATTTTTTGGTCCATAGAGTATTCCCTTAAGAACAGTACTCCTTCATTATTCTCCATAATTCATAGCTAATCACTAGCATTGTACAAAGGAATGAAATGTAAAGATTCATTTGCAAACCATGAGACATTATGAACCATTATATTTCAGTACCTTGAACATCATCAGCATTCTGATTGATTTCACCTCGGTTTCTCTTGTGAGGTTAGCATTGCTTGTACGGGAGGCATAAAAGTCTGCTGTTAAATGCAGCATTAATCTGTACTCGCTAAGGAATGGTTTCTCACAGCTAACTCAATCTAGGGCATTACCTGGGTCCCCTGACATCTGGCTACATGTTCTTCTGGCCTCCGCAGGCTATGGGAGCCTTCACAAGGCACCTGCAGTCGCTGAGCATCTGCGAAACTGCCCTGGATTCCCCAGAGCTCTCCAGGCTTATGTGGGCCTGAGGAAAAGGGGCAGACGGGTGTGCCAAGCAGCCGGTTTTTATTCTGGCATTTGCCAGAAGGGAAATTGCTAAAATGTTTTAGGGCCCCCTCAGGAGAATAAAAATGTCACACTGCCTTTAGCTTTTATCCCTCCGCTAAAATCAATGTTTTCTAAAAGAGAGAAGCTTTTAATGCCCTTATAAGAGTTTTGCTTCAGATCCAGCTTCTATTAATTAAGCACATACTCTTGGCAAGAGTTTTAAATAACACCATTCCCATGACAATCAGATATTCATCATCTTCACCTCACCCTGTGGAAAGTGGGGCTGGGGGACTGAGTGGCCGAATGAGGTCACACAGCCTCAGCAGCAGAAGCAGAATCTGAACCTGGCTCCTGGAACTCTAACTCCATTCTAGGTCCCTGCATCTCCCTATCCTGTGAGCATGTGTCTGCAGGGGCAGGGAGATTGTGGCTGAGTCCTACATGGAGTCGTCATGATTCACTTGCTCACTCTTCCACCAAGTATTTTGTGAGAAATTACTATGAGCCAAGCACTCTGTTTAGGTGCAAAAGATATAATGGGGATTGAAACAGACAAAACTCCCTGCCCTTAAAGAATTTACATCTATGTGGGTCACAGTCAACCAACAAGATGCAAAAAGTAAAACACATAGCGTGTTAGTGAGCATGAGGTACTAAGGAGAAAACATAAAATATCAATCGGGGGAGAGAGGTGTGAAAAGGCACAAGTTGGGAGAGGTGGAAATTTTTATAGCACAGACAGAGAAGGCTTCTTATTGAGAAGGTGACTTTTTCAATATTTGGGGGCATTTCAGTTGCATTCAAAGATCTTATTGGTATTTGTTCTTTGGGATTATAGTAGGAAATCCTATCATTGTGGCATTTGTAAGAAATACAATACATCAACTAGATCATGTTAGTCACCTGACAAATCAATTTTGCTTTGGCAGGTGACTTAGGTGCATCTAAAGACCAAAGGCTGTGGTCATGGCATGGCCAGTGCTTGGCCATTGCAGAGTGGACAAAAGTGAGGTTATGGCATCAGCTCTTCAGTAGTCACATTCTGATGGCCCCCATTACCAGCTTATAACTTTCAGCAGGTCACACAACTTTTCTGTACTAGGAAAATTTGCTGTAAGGGATTACATGAGAGTAATCCCAGAGAAGTCTACACTCAGAGGAGGCCTGCTATGTGATTTATACATGTAATGGACATGTACAAATGTTAACTAACATAAGAGACATTACTCTTGATGACATATTCATTAAAAATACAGAAGTGGAGATATGCATACAATCTTATTGCTTTAAAACAACACTTAACACGAGCATGGATCTGGTATGGCAAACAGCCAGCACTTAGGAAATGTTTTTAATTTAAGGTGTTAATATAAAATAAAAAGGCAGAGTTTTTTGGAAAGAGTTTTAAAGGCAATTCCATAAGCAGCTTGAAGCAATAATTGACCTCAGTTCAGGATTTTGAAAAATAACTTTCATGGGAACACAGGTATCATTGTTGAGGTGATAATTTTTCATTAGTTAAAAAAAAGAAAAAGAAAAAATAAAGGGAAAATCCATCAGGGGTAGGAAAAGCATGTTGCTGTCACCTGTACATGCCTGGTCACCAGGGCAGTGCTCTCCAGGTATGAGGAGACCCGGGGAGTGTCCAATGACCGCCAGCATCAGCATGGCAAGCCCAAGCTCTGCTGTAGGTCTGCAGTTCTCAAACTCTGTTCCAGATGGTCATGGGGTTCCACAAAGATGCCCCAGGGTCTATAATTGGATGAGGGCAAGCTCCTGAGGGCAGGCCTCTAGATCCCTGTTTCGATGATCCTTGTGGCTCCATTTTCATTGATTTTCTATACTGGATCCCATGTCAGAATATATTATTTCTAAGTCCCAATGTGTTTTTTTTCAATGTTGGAAAAGCATTACTTTATAAGTAGCACATAGTTTCCATACTAGCATGCTTTCAGTATCTAGCCCAGGGCCTGCCCAGTCATAGTTAACCCATGACTATTCTCTGAGTACCTGGATTATGCTGGAAAACGGGTACACACATAGAACATAACTCGACTTGAACTGACACAAGCAGCTATGAATTTAAATAGTGCATCAAAATATACAGGATGGCTAAGGCTAAGGATTAAATCTAACCCTCAGTCCAGTTGTAAAATCGGGTTAGTGACAGTAACTGTTTTGTTGGGTTTTTGTGCAGAAAGTTCCTAACACAGTGTGTGGCACTTTGAAATTACTCGGTAAATGTTAGTTGCATATATATACATACATACATACATACATACATACATACACATTTTTATACATGTACACACATGTGAATATTTATACACATATATATGTTCATTAGAATTAAATTGAGGGAGATATTAAAAAATCATATAATCCTGTGATTTTAATATGTGTTTATTAGCAGCATGATGCTTTCATCAAATACATTTTTAAAAATCCCGAAGTATGGGTTCTCTGGCTAAATCAAGAGGTTAGAAAGCCCATTTCCTACACATGTGTACATACACACACACACACACACACACTATCTATGGCAGCCCAGCAAGCATTCTATGTCTCAATCTCTCTTACTATCACTCAAGCAAGACTTGAGGGCTCTTTGGAAAAGATTTAACCATTAGTCAAGTCCAATTCCCTCATGTGTCAACAGCATAACCAGGCCCAGAATAATGAAGATTTTTGTCTGGTGTTTGGGGAATATCCAAAGAGAATATAGCTAGTCTTTCATTCTTGACTACTGACTATGCATCAAGTACTATGTCGAGCAGTTTACCTCCATTACCTTAATCTGTTCAACAGCCTTGTGAATTAGGTATTATTGGTGTTACCATTACTAGTACACACACTCAGATTAAAGAAATTGGACAAATTTTGAAAGCTAGTAAGTGCAAGAGCCTGGATTTACCTGGTAAACTAGATATGTATGATTCCAAAGCCTCAGCTCTATTACCTTCTGATTTGTAATGCAGGCAACCTGATTCCCCATTTCATCAGCTTAAGTCCTACCCTCACATTGTTCCAGATCAATGTACTTTTTCATTTGAGAATATGAAAGTCCATCTCTGATTCTTAAAAAGATCAAGTCACATTTTCCGTAGGTCTGACATCCCAGCTATGGATTTTAAGTTATGTCTGCACAACCAGTACTGTTAGAGTCAACTTAACCAGCCTATGTTAAGCATGCTGTTAAAGATTGTTTGGTTTTGGAGGAAATGAAGCAACACAAAGTTTGCCTGAAGGTTTCAGCTCTCTCCTGGCCATTTTGGTTTCATTTCAATAACGACCCACTCTTTCTCTCTACTGAACCAACATCACATTCCCCTCACTTGCAGAGAGCCCTTCATTGAGATCAAGTTTCCAATGAGCAGCCCTGGCCACCTTGGAGATGGAGTCATTGAGTTGATTGTTCTGAGTGCTCCCTTCCCATCAGCCCCAATAAAATAGGCATTTGCTACCATTCTTTAAATTCATTATTGGATCATCGAAGCAAACACAGGCAGAAGTGATTTAAAACAGAGCACCAGTGTGATGCTGGGTTTTCCTGAATGAATACATAACGCGGTTGGCAATCTCTTTCCTTGATTCTTTGTGTTTCATAACTCTTGCCGGCAGCTATGCCTGTATGACAACTAAACATTTCAATCATTCATTTATTAAAATTTTTTAAGACTTACTCTGTGCCAGGCACTGAGCAAGAAGTTGAATATTATTTTTAAATGTAAAAAAATCTGTATTATAGTAGTGTACCCCTTAGCAACAGGGATATGTTCTAAGAAATGCACCGTTAGACAATTTTGTCATTGTGCGAGCATCAGAGGGTGCACTTACATAAACTTAGGTGGGATAGCTGCCTACACACCTAGGTTATCTAGTAGAGCCTATTGCTTTTAGGCTACAAGCCTGTATAGCATGTTACTCTACAAAATAACATGAGAGCCCTAACCGGTTTGGCTCAGTGGATAGAGCGTCAGCCTGCGGACTCAAGGGTCCCAGGTTCAATTCCGGTCAAGGGCATGTACCTTGGTTGTGGGCACATCCCCAGTAGGGAGTGTGCAGGAGGCAGCTGATCGATGTTTCTCTCTCATCGATGTTTCTAATTCTCTATCCCTCTCCCTTCCTCTCTGTAAAAAAATCAATAAAATATATTTTTAAAAAATAAAAATCACCATTCTCCCCCCAAAAATAATAATAATAACATGAGATTAAATCAAGCAAAAAAAATGATGCAATCAAGAAACGTGGTAACCATGAGATGTATAAGGTTGCTGCTGGCATAACACGGCATACTGTTTTATAGCAAACTTATTTTTTATAAATAGAAAGAGGACATTCTAAAACAATGCTTAAAACTATAGTATAGTAAATGCATAAAACAATAACAGTTGTTTATTATCAAGTATTATATACTGTACAACTTGTATGTGCTATACTTTTATATGAATGGGAGCAAAGTAGGTTTGTTTACACCAGTATCACCACAAACACATAAGCAACACATTGAATGACAACATTACAATACCTACAACCCATGTCACTAGGTGATAGGAATTTTTCAGCTCCATTATAATCTTACTAGAGGCCCAATGCACAAAATTTGTGCAAGGGGCTCAGCCCTCGCAGCCACGGTGGTTTGCCTCAGCCCTTGCAGCCTCAGCTTCATCCAGAAGGTCGCCGGAAGGATGTCCGGAAGGACGTTCAGTCTAATTAGCATATTATGCTTTTATTATTATAGATAGGAGTATTGTGGTGTATGTGGTTCCTCATTGACAAAAATATTGTTATGCTGCACCTGCCTGTACTTGAGAGTCTACCATGCTGTGTTTTTCATACATTACTTCATTTAACTCTCAAAATAAGGAGTTTGAAACTATTATTATCCCTGGTTTACAGATAAAAAAACAGAGACATCAAGTTAAGTAATTTGCTCCAAGTCCCACCACTGTGTAGTAATAGAGTTGGAAAACTTTGCATCAGAATGAGTTTCTTGGTGTTTCTTTAAATGGCCCCAGTGATGTTTGACTCCATATGGTATTTACCAAATGATTTCAATGACATCGATAGCCCAGGGATTTTGAGATATGTGTAGAGATTTTGACCTCCAAGTGGGTTACAGGTTAATTGTGTAAATCAGTGATTCTCAATTGGAGAGATTTTGCCCCCAAAAGGGCATTCAGAAATGTCTAAACACAATTTTTAT